>NC_074669.1:12272301-12647301 GCF_029448725.1 Salvelinus fontinalis
TAACCTTCTCCCGCCTCTCTCGCCTCTCTCGTCGGTGCTGTTGAAGAGATCTAGACCGAGAATACATGCTGTATGATACACAGTCCAATGTAGTCTGTAATGTATTATAAAATAGTATGACTTTATGGGAATGTAACTTAGAGAGCATAAGGTTCACTGTGATCACTGGGAACACTGTGAACACTGTGGACTGATATAGATAGCTTTACATTTAACCAGGTTGTCGTTGGTTGTATGTGTGAACAAGTCTATGTGCCTGCAGTCAATGACTGAATATGTCTGAGATGTAGACCCTTTTGTACCCAATGTCACTGCTTATTACACATGATAAATGAAAGCGAAGTAAACAGTTGTCCAACGTGTGATCTCTTCACCCAGTCATAATCTGTCATGCCCATAAAGGACATTTGTCCTATCATATCAAAGAGGGTGATATAATAACATAATCACTATACAGAGGTTACTGGGTTGCATGTACACTTTATTTACATGGTGTTATTTACATGGTCTTTTTGTTATATGTCACAACAACCACTCAGGGTCTACCAATTTACATGGGCATCTGAGCTCACATTAGTCTCAGCTGTTGTCTACACCCTCGAACCTGGGGCGTTTTCGTTTTTCCACTCTCAGCCTTTCCACAGAGCCTCTGTGCTGGTGTTCATTATTTGTCCTTTTATGTCCCTTGCTACTTGTCCTGGGTACTTGCTCAAGACGTTGCTTCTGAGTCCTACATTCTTGTGTGTCACTAGCAGGCCTCATACCCTTTCTCAGGGCAAGTGCTGAGCGCCCGTTTGCCTCGAGCAGTCCAGTTGTCATGGCACAGAGTTTCTGGGAATGCCAAGGCCTTGCGGTTATCAACTCTCCCTTTACATCCACCATTGTCGCAGCGTAGTCCCGTTTCAACATCCCAACCGAGAACACGTCAGTGCCGTGAACCTTGTTGAACACGTCGGTCGCGTCTTTCCACTCCCAATCCTCCTCTAACTCAGCTAAGTGACCGCGAGTATCACGGTTCACTCTCAACAGTATCTTTTCCTGGTGATACACGGTCCGTGTGGTGCAAAACGAGCTAACGTTTTTCACGGGTACACCAGAGTACTCCGCTGAGTAAACGCTCAGTCTGGGTCCGTGAAAGGTGCCGCTCGGGCCTAGTCTAGATTCTTTCAGGTGTCTTTTATCATAGGCTTCCTTAGGTGCATTCGGAGACATTGCCTTTCTGACAACCCCCCCATAATACAAGGGAGCAGAGCACTGGAAAGTCTCCCCTCCCAGCACGCACTTGTTGAAAGTGAGTTCGTTTAGTGGTTCTATTGCAGCCGTGGCTTCCAGTATTACGGACCGCAGCGGATCCTTGTTGAAGTCCAAGGTGAATATCAATCTTGGCATAGGCGGCTGATCTTCACTGCTTTCATTGGCAAACTGTCCGAAAGCATTCACGTCCTGGAAGTCTCCTTTCTCGTAAGCCTCCACCATAGCTTCACCCAACTGATCCCAAAAGCCCGAGTGAGACCTTGGAGCGTATAGGGCAAGGATATCATATACCGCTTCAAGTGGAACTGTGACAGAACCTACTTTCTTGCAATGATTCGAGGCTCCTCTCCTGATATGCGGAGCATTGTGGTTCGTGGCGTATCTGTACGTACACAGCTTGTAAGTTGTTATAGCAGAGTTCGTACCCTGCCGAGCCGGGACCTTGCATGTGGAGCACAGCAAAAGCATCCCGTTCGCAACATCGTTGCCACCCTTGATCTCTTTATCAGAGAAAAACATAGCATCTATACCCAAAATGGACAGGTGTCCATTTTTCAAACTAGTCTTCAGCTGCTGCTCATGGATCTGGGTTAAGATGTACCCTAGCACCTTGCAGGCAAAGTGACCCTGTATGTCGACCGCACGGGGACATATGTCCGGAAGACAGGCCGCAGTGCACAGCTTGTAGACAGCGTTGGTCTCTAGGCAGATCTGTCCGAAGGAAAGCTGGTTCAGAGCTTTCAGCCTGTTCTTGTTCATCTGCTTCATGTAACCCCTCAGGTGGGGATAATCCTTCTCATCTGGAATCTCTGTCCACGGAGGGATCCATATGTCAAAGACAAAGTGGCATGCCAACTTCATGGCCTCAGCAAACACAAGCTGGTTGATGCAGAACGAAACCCTCCGACTGACGACTCCCGTGCACACAATGTGACTACCGTATAATGCCGCAAGGCATGCATCCCTGCTGGTGTCGAACCTCACGCCGAACTGCATTATCTCGGACTCTGCAATCATGGTCGCTGACTGTATCAGGTTCTGCCTATACAGACACACGGCAGCTATACGGTCCATCTTGAGTTTGACTACTGTGTCCTGTATCTGATTGGTGCTACGCGTGCGAGTTACATGCTCGGGAAACTCAGATTCCATGATCAGACACCGGTCGGCCCAAGCGTCGCTCACAAAGCCCATTGTGTTGGTGTTCCACACAAAGCCGCAGTTGTGGACAGCGTGGTACTTCACGGTGTCCACCTTGCCGCTGCTCATGTCTCTGGTTACCACATCGCTCTCCAGCACGCTGGTGTCTAACAGGTTCTTGAACGTATTGGGGATCACGTTGGACTCTTTGTCGACTGATTTCAAGTTCTTCTCGTGTGATATATGAGCGTCGTCTATCATGACTACACACGAGTTCCTCTTCTGCTTGTACTTGAAGGATTGCGGGGTGAAAGACGTCAGCGTCTCTATGCAGCCTTTCACCGTCCTGAACTGGTAGTTTAGCACGTTGTTTGCGTAACTCTTACCTTCACCGGGACCCGTAACGTTTAAGAGCATAATCCGTTCGATGGTGTACCTGGGAGCGGTGTTGGTGATAATGTAATTGAACGTCGTAGACGCCTGAAACAACCTGCCCACTTGAAGGCTGTCACAGAACAAGTAGCGCACCAATGCTTGGTCGTACACTTTCACCGGATTCAGAGGGTCCGAATGCTCCGGACAGTCATCGTCATTTCCAGGCGCCAGGTATAACGACTCGTGTATCTCGGTGAGGTCGTGACCGAGAGACAAGCTCGAGTTTCTCATTTTGTCGTCTATCACGTCTGTCAAACCTTGGTATAGTGAGTCTTTCACACTGAACTGGTGCCTGACAAGGATATTGAACACCATATCCACTATGCTCTCGAACTGTCTGCGGCCTCTGTACCTGACTTTCATTTCCTTGCTGAGGCGCTCCAGTTTACCCAGATGAGGGTACAGGTGCGCAAAGTAGTAGCTGTGGTCGTCTTTACTCACAATGAAGGGGTGATCCTCTGAGGCGTTGTAGAAACAAGAATATGAGGTCTGACACTCTCCGCTACACGCTCCAATGTGGTCCTTGGTGAGCCTCGTCTTGCAATAACACTGTCCTTTCCTCAGCAAAGACGCGATAGCTTTAGTTCTGCGTCTACTCTTTACATCACGTAATACCCTGGCAATGCGGCTCTTGGTGACGGGCATGTGCCTGTGGATCAGAGAGTTGAGAAATAGGTCCGGGTTCTCCCTGTCAATGAGTTTCTCCACAGAGTACCTGAATACCAAGAGACCTCTGATGTCAACCTCCATGCCTCCAGAGGACCTGTTGAGATCGACCGTGAAACGTTTCAGTCTTTCCACAAATCTCACATCCTCTGGAATGGTCGAGTTGTAGCACGTTTCAACAACCTTCTGGTTCAGCCATTGCACGCACGTCAGCTTAGACATGATTGCTAGGAACAGGTTCTTGGATTCACCTTTGCTTGTACTGTCTGTGATCCTCCCTATGGAGGTCTCCAGAACATTGAGATTTAGGTCCATTATAGACTCCGGTAAGGAAACCACCTGCCTCCCTGACTGACAGGCTGGGGTGTACATGGAACCCTGGAGTTCCTTCACCTTCTTCCTATCCACCTTGGTAGCATTCAGTGTATCACTGCGGATATCCACCCAGTCGAACATGGAGCCTAGCTCTCCCTTGCTGTCTCTCATCACTATCATAGCATTGTTGACAGATGATGCCCTTTTCCTAACCAATTGCAGTCGCATGAAAGCGTTGAACGCCTCCTCAAAGGCTTCTGTCATCTCATTGTCAGTTGCTTGATGTGGGGACGTGTCGTAATTGGTGTCAGACCTGGCGCCATCTCCTCTGAACACATCCATGTTCACACTCATGTTCATGAGTCTGAGCAACTGGGTACTGGACACATCCCCATCCGTATCACCAGAGGCGGCCAGTGTGCTTAACTGGGACTGTACACCGAGGCTAGACGACGGCGTATTTGTTTCACATGGCTCCTCGTTACTCATGTCTAGGATAAAACAGAATAGGCGCCCCTGAGCAAAATCCTCTCTGATAGGTGGTGACATACTGCAGAAATCTGTGTTCTCCAGAGTCACTTGGAGAACCTCGCCTTTGCAGCAATATGTCAGGTAAAGGAGAAATTGGAAAGTAGCTCTGTCCTTTGGTGACAACGCTCCGAAAGACAGCTCATCTGATATCCTATCGTGTAGTATGTCATTGTCAACCGCTAAGAAGAAGGCTCTCCTATTGGAAGGCACGTTCACTGTTTCTAACACAGCTGTATTTGCTTGTCTGTGAGGCAAAACATTACAATAGGTTGACACCGTTGTATTTTTCTTAGTGGCCATGCTTTGATAGTGTTGTCTTCTCTGGTCTAACACAATTGAGAGCCCTAGAGCCTACTTCCTAACTCCTTGGCATACATGTTACACTAAACCTCATGTCCTTGACAGGGTACTTCAGCTCTGAACAGTGAAGTCAGTTTGTCTGAGTTAGATAAGTCAGCCGTGTTTGGATAGATGAGCTCGTGACTGAACCGGACACTTCAGCTCTGAACAGAGAAGTCAGTGTCTCGTATTTGGATAAGTCAGCCGTGTTCGGATACATGAGCACGTGACTGGATCGGACACTTCAGCTCTGAACAGAGAAGTCAGTGTCTCGTATTTGGATAAGTCAGCCGTGTTCGGATACATGAGCACGTGACTGGATCGGACACTTCAGCTCTGAACAGAGAAGTCAGTGTCTCGTATTTGGATAAGTCAGCCGTGTTCGGATAGATGAGCATGTGACTGGAGACAGATAATTCAGCTCTGCTCGGATGAGCCAGCCGTGGTCGGGCACCTCAGACTTAGTCACAAATGGATAATTCAGCTCTGCTCGGATGAGCCAGCCGTGGTCGGGCACCTCAGACTTAGTCTCAAATGGATAACTCAGCTCTGCTCGGATGAGCCAGCCGTGGTCGGGCACCTCAGACTTGGTCGCAAATGGATAACTCAGCTCTGCTCGGATGAGCCAGCCGTGGTCGGGCACCTCAGACTTGGTCGCAAATGGATAACTCAGCTCTGCTCGGATGAGCCAGCCGTGATCGGGCACCTCAGACTTGGTCGCAAATGGATAACTCAGCTCTGTTGTGATGAGCCAGCCGTGGTCGGGTACCTCAGACTTGGTCGCAAATGGATAACTCAGCTCTGCTGTGATGAGCCAGCCGTGGTCGGGTACCTCAGACTTGGTCACAAATGGGTAATTCAGCCCTGAACGGATAATTCAGCCCTGGTTGTGTAGGTCTGTACTTGGTTTCGATTAAGATCGTTCATCCTTTGCTCTCCATATGCTCCTTAGTTCAACATTTGATATCTTAGCATCAGTTGGATGCTTGATACCATACAAAGGGTTTCAGGTTGTCACTGAACAGTAGTTCTACGAAAATATGTGACTACACTCTGTAAAATAAAGTCCCCTAGGTCTCTTGAGTAACAATCATGAACAAAGCCGTGCCTTTCGTGGATTACTTTCCTGACATCTACCCCGAGCGTAGAGTTGTAAACCCTGACCTTGAACCTAATCTGGTAGGGGTGATGATCAAGTCTGTCCTCTTTAACAGACAGGAGGAGGCGCTGTTATGCAGAGGGTTGGTGGTGCAGGCTCGAGATATCAAAATCTACACTACGGTACACTTCAAAGTCACTGGTATAGCTCCTGTTGTGGGTTATGACCTAGACTTGGGTCGCGATCAGGATGGCGAGGAAGAGACCTGGGAGCTGGTTGGTAGAAATTGGTCTAAACACTTTGCTGCTGAGCCAGTGAACGTCCACGTTCTCCATGATGACATTAAGCGGAAAGTAAATGCTCTCGTTTTCCCGCTTAAATGTATATCCTTGGCCAAAAGGTATGTAGAATCTGTGAGGGGAGCACTCACTTTCGGAGACTTTTGCCCCGACAAGGGCTACTACATTGCTCGAGACGGTAACACGCCTGCCTTGTGCTCCAATGTCATGTTCGGTAGGGTCTATTTCATGTCTGCAAACAAGCTGAACCAGGTGCTCTCAGTATCCGAACTCATCTATGATCACGAC
Source organism: Salvelinus fontinalis (assembly GCF_029448725.1). Taxonomy (NCBI): domain Eukaryota; kingdom Metazoa; phylum Chordata; class Actinopteri; order Salmoniformes; family Salmonidae; genus Salvelinus; species Salvelinus fontinalis. The sequence goes on from NC_074669.1 coordinate 12,278,668, forward strand.
CTGTCTGAGGCTGAGACTAAGCTCTTTGACAGTAAACACGTGGCCTATTTCTACAAGGCAGCGTGTCTGGACATTGAGACCGTGTTTGACAAATCATACCGAGACATGTCCCTAAGATGCGACTCATTCGCCTACAGGTTCCCCTACTGCACTGAGCGTACGGTCGAGGGCATGACAGAGTACAGGACTAAGCTGGTTCACATGCTAGACACTGGCAGGTCACAATTGCCAAAACATAGTAAGCACGTCTCTATCCCTACTCTATCTCCTGACATGCCAGGTCAGCAGCACGAGATAACCTGCATCTCTCTCGTGATCCTCAACTCCCACATACCCAAGACTTCACCTGACCACCACAGGAAGAAGCTGATAGTTGTCTATAACAAATGTAAGGTAACACACAACCACCAACCAGAGGCTGACCACGAACTAGCCAGGGGTGCCGGTATAGACGATGTCAGAAGGATTATGTTTTACCCGTGCTCCGGAGAACTCGCAGTCCTGGAGAAGATGATCCAACTGCTGTACAAGTACGGCATAGAACTGCTGTACGTGTTCAACGCCGAATTCGATGTGAGAGTGATCGAGCAGCGTGTGCATTTTTACACTCAATCGAATTACACCAAGTTCCGAGACGCCGTTACCCAGGAACGAGGAGCCTCGCTATTGCGAGCCTGGTACGGCCTCTTTGTCACCAAGGCCCTGGCCCATGACATGGTACCGTTCTTCCAGTTTGAAAACGTACGTTACCTTGATATGTACAAGGAGATGCTGAAGAGCGTAGGCTCTGTGTTGCTCAACGGAACCTTGACCGAGTACAAGCTCCAACTGATATCTGTGCACATCCAAACGTTCAACAAAGACAAGGCCAAGCTGGGCCACTTCAAGATGAACAGCTGCGGTATGAACATCATAGATCTGTACAGGATGGCGGGGACCAGAGATATAAAGTTTGCGTGTACCAGCATGAAGTTGAACGACGTGGCACCCTTTGTCATCTCCAAGGTCAGGAAGCTACACAGAAAGGTTCCAAAGGACACCAGAAAGCTTTGCAAGCTAGCGGACGTGGGTTACTCTAGCATGGACGAGATGATCAGACTCGGAGGTAGGAGTCTATTTGCCGTGCTCGTCTACAACTTGGTCGACTCACAGCTGTGCGCCAGGCTGGCTAAAGTTCTCAACCCAGTATCAACTCTGTTTCATCGATGTAGGGCCACTCTCAATATAGACGTGGTGGTACACGGGAGAGGGGATAACTTTTGCGGCTTTGTGCAGAGCATTCACTCGGTTCAGATCCCCCAGCTCAAGTTTACACTCGATACCCTCAGAGTGAAAGCGGGACCCCTGGGCATGGAACTGAACAGCCGACTGCGATGGGATCCTAATCTCGCCTCAGACAATGGTGACAGTGACATGTGGAAGGGAGGATCTGTGTGTCACCCACTCACTGGCCTACACTACTCGGGGCCCGGCATGGGTCTGGAGCTGTCCTTTGACTTCTCCAGTATGTACCCCTCGATCATGTGCGCTCTCAACATCTCACCTGAGACCACCATCCCCTGGCCTCCCGTTGACTTTCCCCACGATCTATCGGGTTGGGTGTGTTACAACTGGGAGGCTGAGGGGTTTCAGTACGCATCGCTCATTCTCAAGTACGACCAGACCCAAGGCTGCTTCATCCGTGCCCCGGGCATATTCTCTTCCTCGGTAGAGTACTATCTCAACCAGCGAGCTGAGTTCAAGAGGAAACTCAAGAACCCTGACATCAGCGAGGCCGAGCGGGTCTACTACAAGCTACAGGAGGGAGAGTGTAAAGTCCTAGCCAACTCCTTCTACGGAACGGCTCCTCGTCCCTGCGGGCCTCTCATATCTGGCCACGGCAGGCAACAGATTGCCGTTGTAAACAACTGTGTGTCTACGTTCTACCAGCACAGCTGCCCTGTTGTCTACGGAGACACTGACAGTGTCATGGTCTCAGTCGGATACGGTCCCCGGGACATCCCCGAAAGGGACGTGTCTGATGTAGTCGTGCACAGAACAGATACGCCCCGGTCCGGGGACACTGACATCAAACTCCTCGAGAGCTTTGCCTGTGATGGCCGGAAGGCTGTGGGTGACATGTTTAAGAGGGCTGGCTCCCAGGTGCCTGCCTTTCTGGACTACGTGCACACTGCCTTGGTTGAGGACACTCTCGAGAGGATGTACGTGATAGGCAGAGGTAACACACACCGAAATGTAGCCAGAGACCCGAAAGGAACATTCACCAAGGAAGGATATCCCGTCTTTGTGGCAAGAGTCCCTGGGTCCGAAGAAGTTGCGGATGTCACAGGGCCCTTCGTTAAAGACAGGAGAGTCAAGCTGGAGTATGAAAACAGTTGCTCGGTCTACTGTCACGTAGCTAAGAAGACCTACGTGGCTCTCAGTCACAACCTAGACGACAAGGGTGATCTGTCTTCGATCTCCGTAAAGGTCAGGGGGCTGTCGGCCTTCAAAAGTATGCGCTCCCCTTGTGATTCTGCCGTGACGGACACCTTCATATCCTGCGTCATGAGGGGAGACTGTGTCAAACTGGAGACTGACGTGTTGTCCTGCTTTTCAACCTCTCCCTGGCACCAGCTCAAGGCTGGAGATGTAATCTTATACCTGGAGAGGGAACCGATCCTGGACGATCACGGGCAGTGGTTAGACTTACATCGAGCTAGCTCCTTCCTCACCTCTTACCGAGTGGACGATGTTATAACGTTGAAGCTGGACTCTGGGTTCTCTGCGGTCTCTACGACACTGGTTCCCGTACAGGGCTACGAGTCTGCGTCGAGCGACACCATCACAGTGAGAACGCTGTACAAGGACTGGAAATACTGCATGAACCACATGTTCTCGCGCAAGGAAGCCATCCTCAGAGACCTGTTAGCGTGCAAAGCATCGCAACTCATCGCGTCCAAGATGGCAGCAGGGTTCTTTCCTTGGAGCAGTCTCATCAAATCATCAAAGAACAAGCACTTTAGTCAACAAACACTGGATCGCTTGCAGGTAGCCAACTCCAGTGTTAAAACGACCTACCTAGAAACTGTGAAGACGTGGCTACAGCACATTACAGGACTCTCTGTCAAGCCAGTCGAATGCCCCGAGTATCACAAGTGTAACCCTTGCGAAGCAGCCTTCTACAGATACCCCTTGAACCTCCAGGCTAACACAGGGTGTATCACGGCCATGTTCGGTGGATCGCTCATATGCGAGGCCAAGCGTTCCGACACAAGCGTGGTGTCTGAAGGTGATAATGAACACGGGTCCAAACCCGTTAGAGATGACAACACGGAGGAGCATCACACCCCGGCCCCCAGAACCCTAACGCCAATCGATTCCTCGTCTTACACAGAGATCATTTCACACCCCTACCAGCCTTTCAACAAATGTTTCGCCAACTCCAGGGTGCTGATAGCTCACTATGCTGACTCTATCTTGGTGAACCGCTCTGGAAAGCTTTTAGCTCACTGCATTATAGACTACTGCTTACCCCGCTACATGTACAGTTCTGCCCTTGGCTCCCACAGCCTGGATGATTGCAAAGAGCACTTGCTCACCTCAATCTCCTCAGTCAGACAGAGGTTGAAGAGGGCAACCACGGCTTTCAACGCGGTAATGAACAACTGCCCTGAACACATGATACCCGTCTGCGGTAGTAGTGAGTTGGAGCACCTAAGGATCAACAGGGAAACTGTGGCGCGTCTGCCCGGTGAGAAACTCGAGGTCTGCAGCAATGTGATCACCAAGGACATGTCCCTACAGCCCCGTGATGTCTACAGGAACCTAAGCGCCTCGCTCGGGAAAAGGCTCACGGAAGCCATATCGGAAGGCATACTGTCCCTTGTCGACAACGACTCTTGCTCTGACGCCTCCATCTTGCTTTCGTTGCCGATTGTCATGTTGCAAGACGCTGGGATCACCTACTCTACTACTGGTAGGCTTTCCATAGTGAGAAGCGAGCTGTGCGAGAGGACTCTAGTTGACCTGGCAGGCCTTCTGTATCAGACTGTACTCATGTTGCAGATACAGACCCCTGACGCGTTCAGCTCTGGGCCCGTTATGTACCCAGAATCTGTTCTTTGCATCATGCCGTACTGTTGCGCCGACGCAAAAGTCATGAGAACCTGGATCGAGACCTTTAAGGAGAAAAAATGGATCACCCCTGTCCGGGCCACGCTCGGAAAGAGGAGACGTCCTCCCTCTGACTGCAGGGTGGTTACGTATCATTGCACCGGTTGTAAAAACTTCTACAAGGACCTGTTCACCAACAATATCCCCGGTCACAGGCTTATCCAGCGTGTCTACGGTGAAGACAAGAAGAGAAGGATAGGACGGTGTGTCAATGAAAGACGGTGGCTCTCGTGATCGAGACGAAAAGCACTGTATATACCATTTCGTATACATGCATTGAGTACAGACCGGTGATAGTATACCTTTAGCATCCCAAGCACGGGTAAAGATGTCTTTCAGTCAGAAGGAGTATGTGTTCACCCATACAATGAACAAGGTCAGTGAAGCACATCAGCCTACCATGTTCAAGATTGACTTGCAAGGGCTCATACCCTTTGGAGACTGCAGCACTCTGTTCATCATTGACAACATGACAGTTACCGCATACAAGCAAGGCACCTTGGACAAAATACCAGTCAAGTTCACTGTCCTCAATGACAACAAGACAAGGATCCTGACTAATGATCCATCTAAACTTTCATCCCAATGGAACGTTGACATTAACGGTGGCTCCTGTATCAAGATAGCTGGCACGGACACAGTGCCTTTCAATCGAACCCTATCTGTCTATGATGACGACAACAGGCAGGCTCTCATCAATGTCTTAGCCTTCATGATGTCAAAAAGTCTCTGGGCCTCGGACAGAGCGAAAGGAGCTTTAGACGTTCTGGTCGCTTCTCCCCGAGGGGAGTTTCAATTCATATGCGGCCTGTGTTCGGCGAAAGGCTTTGTCAGCATTACCAGGGGACCCAGTGGAATAGCATCCTTTTCTTTCCCCCAGTGTGCAGACAGCTACGTGTGCGTACCTTCCCATCAACTCGGCACTGACAAGGACTATGATGCTCTCAGAAATGTCCTAGCTCTTTGGCGATCTGTCTCCCTCGACGACCTTGGAATTCTCCACAGAGTCACTCAGGAGATGGCAATGGCAACCCCGCGAGCCTTCCAAGACCTCGACTGTACATCTTTCCCTCCTAGACACATGTATGGTGGGGGTATTGTCATCCCATATGCTGTGATGAAATACGTCTCCGCACTGTACCAGACCATGAGCGAGTACGCGGACAACATTGCCATTGTAGACGAAAATAGGCCTCACATCAAAGTCTTGATCCAGAGCCCCTCTGAAAACATAGGTGAAATCACTGGGCATCTCTCAATCACCATACTCTATGGAACAACACTCTGGGACATATACACCAAACTCATCCATGGGCTGAGGCTTGCAGAGGGATGTGAGGAAGAAGACATTGACAGTCTTTCTACTGTCACACAGTTAAGCACCGAGGTGTTGATCAGGAGAACCCAGTTGAAGTTTATGTTGAATAACCATATGTCTTTAAGGGATTGGTATAACTTTTACTATGGGGCAACATGTATGGGTTAACAACAATTGCGTGATATGTGCAGGAGGACTATGTTATACAGTAATGTTTCACAAATATATTGAATAAAGGCAAAAGACACCATTGATTTGGTTTATTCATTTCAAGAAAAAGTACACTCTAGCTGTAACATTGTATAATATCTTACAGAGTATGTTATGAAAAGAGTTCACTATTCATATCCATAGCCTTGTGCTGAGAATATCGAACCCTCTTGTGTCCTTCGATCCTACTCCATCCTTTTCATTGTCTCCCCTCACATTAGGGGGAAGGTCGTGGCACAAAAGTTACATTCCTAGCCCCTCTCATGTAGTCAATCAACTCTCCTATGGTGTAGAAGTGTAGATTGGTCCCACATCGAAAGCCAGACCCATGGAACATGATTTTGTATACCTTTCCTTTCCCTGTTACAATGTCAAAGAGGTATCCAGAGCGATGTTCATCCATGTAACATACTGCAGCAGCAGGGTTGAAGTTTTCACTTTGCATACTCTTTAGACTGTTTAACAAGGCAGTGTGCTCACTTGACCCTGGGGACCTACCATTTGGCGACTGCCCAAGAGACAGTCCCCACCATGCACTCTTTAGTAACTGTATCATAGTATGCATCTCTTCCACTACACGTATGCAAGTCCCCTTGCTTTGACCACCAGGTATGGCTCTAGGTCTAGCCATCAGGTACCCTCCTGGGTAATTTGCAATCATCTCTTCTATAATTTTTGCTGGTTGACTGTATTCCCACTCTAGGAAGTCGGTGCATTTGTAACGGCCTCCAGTGACATATATGGCGAATGAGATAATGTCACAATCCCCTGTCTTCATCATACATGAACACACTCCTCCGGGCTCCGCTCCACGGTAGTCCGCTATGGCAAAAGCTCCCACCTTCACCTCGGGTCTATTGAGGAAAGATATCATTTGTTCCTCAGATACGGAACCCCACCAGTGGTCACCCAGTGACTCTACAAATGAAAGCCATGATCTGTCCAATAGAGGCCAGTTTCCATAGGTCACTTCCATCCCAGTCATTTCGAATGCACACTTGATATTTCTTCCCCAGTGCTGAGAGAGGCAAACTGTTAACAGATCCTAAGAACAGACCTTGCTATTTAACTGCCTCCCTGTAATGCTCGGTTGGGTAAACACAGAGAGTTGGACAGCACAGAAACAGTTGGACGAGTGCCCAGAGCTGGATAAACAAATAGAGCCGTTGCCTAGGTGAAGGGAAGATAAACAGACAGGGCTGGAGAAAGTAAGCCTGTGTGTACAGCATAGACAGGGTTGGATGAGGCTGTGTGGACAGCATAGACAAGGTTGGATGAGTGCCCAGGTGACGGGAAGATAAACAGACAGGGATGGAGAAAGTAAGCTTGTGTGGACAGCACAGACAAGGTTGGATGAGCATGTGTGGACAGCACAGACAAGGTTGGATGAGCCTGTGTGGACATCACAGACAAGGTTGGATGAGTGCCCAGGTGATGGAAAGATAAACAGACAGGGATGGAGAAAGTAAGCCTGTGTGGACAGCACAGAAACAGTTGGACGAGTGCCCAGAGCTGGATAAACAAATAGAGCCGTTGCCTAGGTGAAGGGAAGATAAACAGACAGGGCTGGAGAAAGTAAGCCTGTGTGTACAGCATAGACAGGGTTGGATGAGGCTGTGTGGACAGCATAGACAAGGTTGGATGAGTGCCCAGGTGACGGGAAGATAAACAGACAGGGATGGAGAAAGTAAGCTTGTGTGGATAGCACAGACACGGTTGGATGAAGCAGTACCGGGTGGATAGCCCAGCTATAATGACTTTGTGAAACATGTGTAGTTGCAACGGTACTGCTCTTTGTAATGTATGTGAATAAAAAGAACAAGGCTCTGACATGACTGGTGATACACTTTATTGATTGCATGTCAAAACAATGATATGTAATGTATATTACATTGACACATATACTGTCACAAATATTAATTGAGATGTACAGTAATACAATGGTCATGGCCTATACCTCTGGTCATACGGGCTAGTCTGTATGGAACGTTTGAGACTGGGTAGGCCTCCACTTGTCTCCACTGGTCCCCTCCTTCTCCCTCCTGTTACATCCATCTTGCTCATGCACAGGTCCTGTGTTGTAGAAAGGGGTCTTGGTACAAAGGAAACCTTTACAACCGTTGTCATATGGTCCAGCAAACTTGTCATTGAGTTAAAGTGTATATCTGTATCAAGCACAAACCCAGACTTATCAAACGTGACCTTGTATGGTTGTCCTTTTGCTGTTACAATTTCGAAGAGGTATCCATATTCCTCTTCATCCATGTAACAGATCGCTGCAGCTGGCTTGGGGTATTCATCTTCCATCTTTTTTAGGTCCTGTATAACATCAATGTGATTTGATGACATTGGGGAACTGCCCGTCGAATGTCCCCACCATGCACCCTCTAGTAGCTGTGTCATTTCACGCATCCCTTCCACTACACATTTGCCAGACCAATTGTTCTGTTCATCAGGTATGTCTCTTGGTCTAGCCATCAAGTAACCGCTTGGGACTGCTTTAAGCACATCGGTTATTAGCTGAACAGGGTCACCTCTGTCCCAGTCTAGGAACTCAGTGCATTTGTAATAGCCTTGGGTGACGTGTATATCAAATGGGATGAGAGTATTGTCAGTGCTCTTCACCATACAGGAACACACTCCTCCCTGCATGTCACCAAAGTAGGCCGTGATGGCAATAGCTCCTACAGTAACTTCGGGTCTATTTAGGGATGACATTAGCTGATCTTTAGAGACGGAGCCCCACCACCTCTCACCCAGCCATTCTACCAGTGGAAGCCAGGATCTGTTCAATAGAGGCCAGTTGCCATATTTCCTTTGCTTAGCGACACGGAGTGAGTCGAATTGTCTTCTCCCCATATAGGCCATCTTCCAACCACTTACCTATTTTGCTATGTGTATGTAATTGGTATCATAGTTCTTGTGATTCAGCCATTGTAAATAGTAGGAAAAGTGGAACCATACCCCAAAGCCGCACACTCTCACCAACCCCAGGAAAGGGCCTTATGTTTTCTAACTGTTGTTGCTAGAGACGTGGCTAGTTGCTCATCATGATTATGATCACATGCAGCCTTACGAACAGCTTTCACCCCTGTACAACCACACCTAACCCGTAACTTAACCCACTCATGAAAAGGTGTTTAACTGTGACACCTACTGCAACTGTCGCATTTAACAGCTAATCATGGACCTATATCTCCTTACCTCAGGCAATTGTGCATTTCCGACCTCTAATCATGTCAGAGGAGAGTGGTATAGAAACTGACAATAGCGAGCTGAGCCTGGTAGGAGAGACGCATGTTATATCATACTCTATAGACACCTCTTTCATAGACCATACTCATCACAGGCATTTAACTTGTACTGATTCTAACACTCGTCTCTATTCCACAGGTATCTACCATAATCCTGACCCGTTCTGTAGGTACTCGGTTTGATGTCCTTTCATTCACTGTTGTAAAGTATACCATGTATAAGTGATACATTTCCCATGTCTTTAATACACATTCAGGAGAGTGATTACATACTATCGTCTGACGATGAGGGACCTAGGAACCCTGTCTTGGAACAAGCTCCTCCACTGTTGCCCCCAGAAGTCGTCAACCGGCCTCAACCTCACCTAGCATTACCTCCTCTTCCCCAGTTGAACAATGCAGAAGATGAAATGGTAGATATGGTAGTGTATACTGTGATGACACTTTTGCTTGTGTGTATGACTTGTTGGTAATGTGGTTATGTCTCTTTCGCTCAAGTATATGGCCGATGATGAGGATGGAGCTGATGCGGATGGAGATTATGATGATGGAGATGACTAGGTTGCAATGTGTTGAGATCTAACTACACTGAACCCATTTTATTCATTTTTGAGCTGCCACTATGTCCTACTTTTGGTATGGATGTATGTAAATGTTATGTACTCTGTAAATAAATGTGACCTGGTATTCTTGCTCAGGATATTATTGTCTTTATTCACAGAAGGATATGGACATTGAATAATACACCACAAGCACTTTGTAATGGCACATTTACCAAGCGATATGACAGTGATTACATATGCTCTCCACCTATATCTTTCCTACTCTAGACATTGTGTCTGGCATCTGTGACACCTGGGTGACGTTCCAGGCCTTCATCCCCAAAGATGTGGTTCTTTGGTCGGGCAACAAAGGTTGCATCTTCAAGGCAGCAGATGCGGGAAAGAATAGATGTGATATATGGAAAGTGTACACCTGTCCCAATCGTAAACCCCAAGTTATCAAACGTCACCTTGAATCTCTTTCCCTTGGCAGTTACAATATCAAACAGGTATCCCAAACTGTCCTCATTCATATAATGGATTGCGGCAGCTGGGTTGGTGTGCTTGTTTGTCCTCATTCGTAGAAGCTCTATCACTTTACCATGTGGTGGGGACATTTCCAAACTGAGGAATGCAGCTCCCCACCATGAGCCTTTTATCAGCTTTACAATATAACGCAGCTCGTCCACAATTTGTGTCATAGCAAAGTATTTGGGGTTATGAGCCATCCACCTGGGTCTACGTAGCAAGTGTCCTTTTCCCAGTTTACGCACCAGAACTTTCATAATGTCAATAGGAGTTGAAAATAGACCTTGTACCATATCGGTACAGATGTACCTGCCTCGACTAATAACAACAGTAAAGGTCATGACTGAATCCTGTGTCTTCACCATAATCGAACACACTCCTCCTTGCATGCCACCGAAGTGTGCTGCGACGACAATGTCCCCTTTGCGACTGTTAGATGTATCCATGAATGTGATAATCTGCTCTTTAGAGACTGATCCCCACCAGCGCTCCCCCAGCCATTCTAGGAAGGAATGCCATGATGTGTTCAGTATAGACCAACTAAGCATGCTTTCCATCGAATGTTGCTTTCTCGAATCTTCCACAGCTGGAATCGAGTCGTGACCATCTTCACAGTAAACCTGTACCTCGCCACCCTCTTCGCTGTAGCCTTCGTTGCTGTCCACCACCTCGCCATCGTCAACCTCTTCATCGTACACGTCTTCACAGTCCACCACCTCGTCGTCGTAAACCTCTTCATCGTACACGTCGTCACAGTCCACCACCTCGTCATCATCGACTTCTTCACATTCCACGACAGCGCCGGTGTCAACCTCTTCACCATAGACCTCTTCACAGTAGACCACCTCTTCGTCGTCAACCTGTTCACTGTAGAGCTGTTCACTGTCGACGTCTTGGGTGTGGACCTCGTAGTCTGACTCCTCGGAATCGTAAATGTCGTAGTCCACAAGACTATCGGTTGAACGGGGACTGGTTTCAGCCTCTTGGTCTCTGGTATCCTCCATGTCAGCACCGGGAGTATCTCGGTTATGGGTATAGTCCTCTTGACAATTGTCCTGATAATCATCACACATCCAATCCTCGTAGTCACCTGCCATGTCCGCTCCCGAACTGCTTTCGGAATCAGATGATTTGGAGCCTGAGGACCTAACTGCTTGTGGTATATGGCTGTTCCCAATCTCATAACCCTGGCAGTAACCGTAACAAGACTGAGTCTGAGGCCTCTTGACACAAACGACTGTCTCGTAATGGTTCCGACTATTCTCCAAATATATGCCCTGCTTAGACACCTCTAAACCATTAGATCTGTATTCAATCCAACGGTTGGTATAGTATGTATATATGCTTACCCCCAACATGTCTGCAGCTGCTTGAATCTCCACTTCGGTCGCCCAACTACCTAAACAATTCATGTTGGACTCCGTGATGTACTCTGACACTGAACGGTAACACACTCTCAGGATGGTCCTATACATATGTTGTTTGCTCTGTAGCTGCTGCACCACCGCATTTCGAATTGGCTCATGGTACTCCTCTGTACCACACAGTGCTTCACTGACCGCTCTGAAGAAACAATTTCCGTCACCTTTTATTTTCACATTCTTACACGGAGCACCTAACACACCAGACGCAGTATGACTGAGAGACCTCTTCTTGCACTGCACCTTCAGCCTAGTGCACAGCAGCTGGGCATCTTCAACTGTAACAGGGTTGAACTGCAGCTCTCTGCATGTGCTGCCACTAACAAAGTCAATGTCCGAGTCGTCGCTACTGTCATTCTCCTTTGCTGTATTACAATATCTGAGTGTATAGAAAGACTCTGATTTCCCATGTGCCATTGTACACTCTGTTCTGCTTCCTGAGAGACGTCAGTATGGTCATTAATATATCGCTTTGGCCCCTATTGTCAAAGACCCACAGTTCTGCAGACTGAGTCATAATAGGGCGGGCCTAAGGAAAGCGTCATCAATCACACAGAGCTTAACAGAAGCCACAGGAGCCTATAAGGCTTCCATGCTTGCTGACTGAGTCATAATAGGGCGGGCCTAAGGAAAGCGTCATCAATCACACAAAGCTTAACAGAAGCCACAGGAGCCTATAAGGCTTCCATGCTTGCTGACTGAGTCATGATAGGGCGGGCCTAAGGAAAGCCTCATCAAACACACAGAGCTTGACAGAAGCCGCAGGAGCCTAGAAGGCTTCCAGGCTTGCTCACTGTGAGGGCTTGGGTAGCCTTGTTATAGTTTATAATGCTGTTGAATGCAAGTAAAAAATAAAGTATGCTCAGACAAGCAACTGTCAAGTGTTACCAACTGTACTTTATTGATAAAAGAGGTCCACATCACCATAGTACCAAATGAATACAATATAACATTTCAACTGTTAGGATAATTACATCTCCCCCATACTTTCTTGGAGCAGTGTCAGATTCAGAACTCAGGTCCCCCATCCATACCACGATATTCTCCGTCAAGGTCAAGTCCCCCATCCACACCCAGGTAGTCTTCTTCAAGCACAGGTCCATCACTGATTACACTGTGTTTTTCGTACAGATGCATACATAGAGACAAGTGGATTGTTGCAACGAAGATGAACAGGTTACCCATAATAGTCCTACTTGTTATAGCTGATACCTCTTCCCCAGTGTTGATAAATGTAAACTCTTGTAACAACCCAAACTGACTTATAAGTACTTCCCTGTATTAGTGCGTTGGCTAGAACATCAAGTGTTGGATAACTGATACGTGGTTTGCTACACTACTGAAAGCTGGATCTATTGTCACAGCCTCCAAATTCCACAGACAGGATACAACATAAAGTTTTGGATAACTGAGAGGTTGTGGTGGACACTCACAGATTCAACATTACGGCCAAGGGCCCTGTGTGCGAAGTGACAGGCTGTCCCCCGTACTGCCCTTGGGCCCCGTGTGAGTTTGGGTATTGATTCTAAAAACGCCCCCCCCCTCCTGCACTACCTTCCCTTGGTTGTGGATATTGTGCCTTTTGGGTATGGTTGTTGTTACATAACCCTCCCGTTGTCCTTCTATTATGCCTAGCACACAGTGTCCCCCCCCGGGTCACTCTGTCCCGTCTTGGCTAAAGGCCCAGTGGGCACAAGTGTGACAGTATGGGTGTGAACAGCCTTTGCAGATGTATTTCTTACACCTGCAGCACGCTGTGTGTGTCTTGGCGTCCTTCTTGGGTGGGCAGACCTGACACCTCTTCCTCTTACTCGCCCCCAGCGGGGCGGCCGGGGCGGCGGCGGCGGCCGGGCCGGCGGCTCGCTCGCGGGCCTGCGGACGAGCCTCGGCGGATACACGCTCGCCCCGTATGACTTTGACAAGTGCGGACGCGGCTTCGGTGCGGGGGAGACGCTGCCTTCTTTGGATCAAGGGCTTCACGAGCGCCTTTCCGAGCTGCTCCAGGAACACCCTCCTCTTGTTCCGCTTCCCGGGCATCCAGTCGGGGTTGATCTCTCGCCATATGACAAAGGCGTTGTAGGAGGACACGTCGAGGATGTTGTGGAAGATGACCAGGGGCCAGCGGGCGGTCATCCGTCTGCAGCTGTAGGTCCCGACCACCTTGTCTAGGTTGTCCACGCCGCCCTTGTTGCAGTTGTAGTCTAGGATGAGGGCCGGCTTCCGGTCTCGGCGATCGCTGACGTCGGGCTCCGCGTGCCGCGTGCTCAGAAGCAGCACGTTCTTATTTCTCTTTGCCAGGTAGGACACTAGAGTGGCGGTGGGCGTGAAGGCGAACCTGGAGGACGAGACCTGTCTGCCCTTGGACTGGAGCAGCGCGGGAGGGAGCTCGGGCTTGTTCTTTCGCACCGTGCCCACCATGGTGAGGTTCCTCTCGAGGAGCCGCTGCCCGAGTTCGTAGGAGGTGAAGAAATTGTCACACGTGACGTTGTGACCGGCCGGCAGTCCCTCGGTCAGATCGAGGACGACGCGCGCGCCCTGGTTCTTCTCGGGGCATCCGCCGGCCGCCTTGCCGGTGTACACTTGCATCTTCCAAGCGTAGCTGGACTTGGCGTCGCAGGCCACCCACGACTTGATGCCGTATTTGGCCGGCTTGCTGGGAATGTACTGTCGGAAAGGGCAGCGTCCTTGAGGCGAGGGAGAGGGGAGGGAGAGGAGAGGGAGAGGAGAGGGAGAGGAGAGGGAGAGGAGATTTGCAGGAGATTAGCAGCGTCATGAGTTACTGGCTCACCATCGGGGCGCACTGCGTTTACGTTACACGCAGCCGCCGACGCCGCCGCCCGTGCCACTGCCCATTGCTACTGCTGCCCATTGCTACTACTGCCGATTGCTACCGCTGCCCGTGCTACTACTGCCCGTGCTCTCTACGCTACACGTACATACACAGATACATTGACTGCTACCGCTCTCTATGCACAGATACATAGACTGCCCGTGCTCTCTACGCCACGCGTACAAACACAGATACATAGACTGCCCGTGCTCTCTACGCTACGCGTACGTACACAGATGCATAGACGGTACCTCTGAACGGGACCAGTTGTTCGTCCACCGTCACTTCGGGCCCCGGGTTGTAGAGGGCCTGCAGCCGCTCCTCCCACAGGTCCCACACCTCTCTCACGGCCGCCAGTCTGTCGGTGGCGAGTCTCGCGGGTCTCGACTGGCGGTCGTCGAATCGCAGCAGCCTCGAGTACTTGTGAAACGCCTTGAGCGGCATGGTGGCGCGGAACACGGTCCTGCCGCTCTCGGCGTCCCACAGGCTGGCCGCGGCCTCGCCTCGGGACCTGTAGACGCCGGCTAGGATCAGCAGCCCTACGTAGGCGCGCAGGTCGGTGGAGTCCATGGGTCGCCAGCCGTCGCCGTATTTTCTCACCCCCTGCAGATTGGTCATGTCCACGATGATCCTTTCTATCGCCGGTGTGACAAACAGCCGGAAGGCGGACTCGATGTCGAGCGCTCGCGACGCGGCGTAGGCCGTGGGGCCCGGCGTCACGGCGGGGCAGGGCGGGCGGATGGCGCGGGGTCGGTCCGGGCCGCGATAGGCCGCGGAGGACCATTTGATTTTGCCGTTTTTCGACAGCAACGTCTCCCTTTCTCGCTCTGGCTCTCTGGCTCTGTCTGGCTCTCTGTCTCGCTCCTCTCGGGCAGCGGCCGCGTCTCCCTCCGGCTCTTCCTCCGGCTCTTCCTCCGGCTCTTCCTCCGAAGAGGAGCACGACCGCGAGGCCGAGTCGTCTCCGTAGTCGTCCGCGTCGCGCTCGGGGTTGTATTCCTCACCGTCTTCATCTTCCGAAACGTCCTCCTCTTCGGAATCGCAGTAGTCTTCTTCGTCTTCTTGGTCGACGCTGGAGGATATCTGTTCCAGGACCTGAGCCGCGCTGAAACCGGGACTGCGAGGCGTCGTAGGCGGAGGCAACACGCTCGGCGGGGTCGTATTCCTCGTCGCCGTCGTCCTCGTCGTCGTCGTCCTCATCATCGTCCTCATCTTGTTCTTCTTGTTGTTGTTGTTGTTGTTGTTCTTGTTGTTGTTCTTGTTCTTCTTCTTCTTCCTGACAATATTAGTAGGCTCTCTACGCCCTGCTTACTGTCGTAGGCGGAGGGCTCACGCTCGGCGGGGTCGTATTCCTCCTCGTCGTCGTCCTCGTCGTCGTCCTCTTCTTCTTCTTCTTCTTCTTCCTGACAATATTAGTAGCCTCTCTACGCCCTGCTTACGGTGGCCACGTGAATGGGACGAGGCACGCGAATGGACGAGGCGCGTGGTCGGCCCTGCCTGCTCCTTCGGCCCTTCGGCCCTTCGCCCCTTCGCCCCTTCGGCCCCTTGGCCCCTTCGGTCCCATCCGGGACGCTCGGCTGGCCTACCCGCGTGATAGCACCGAGGTCGTGCACAGAGTTGGTGGGGACAACCGGTCCCTGCCGGGGTCACTCCGACCCGGCCCAGACAGAGGGGAACAACTCCTAACACAGGCCCCGGGTCACTCCGACCCGGCTCAGACAGGGGTAGGAGGGGAGGGTTTACAACATACACCTTGCTAACGCCGCCGGGGTCTCTCTGACCCCAGGCCCCCGGAACAGAGGGGAACAACTCATAACGCAGGGCTTACAACAGGGCTCGGGTCACTGTGACCCGGCCCAGACAGGGGTAGGAGGGTTACAACATACACCTTGCTAAACGCTGCCGGGGTCTCTCTAACCCACACAGACACTGGGAATCGACTCGGAACGCTGGCCGGTGGTCACTCTGTCCCGCCGAGGCAAGGGGAAGGTTGTCTAACAACAGCCATACCCGAAAGGCACAATTTCCACAACCAAGGGAAAGTAGTTTGTAGGGGGGGCGTTTTTAGATTCGATATCCAAACTCACACGGTGCCCAAGGGCCCGTTTGGTGGGCAGACACGCCGTATTCGACACAGGCCCTTGCCCGGAATGTTGAGAATGTCAATTTTGGGGCAGGACCTTTTACTAGTA
This sequence comes from Salvelinus fontinalis, assembly GCF_029448725.1. NCBI lineage: Eukaryota > Metazoa > Chordata > Actinopteri > Salmoniformes > Salmonidae > Salvelinus > Salvelinus fontinalis. The sequence continues at coordinate 12,295,115 of NC_074669.1, forward strand.
TCCAGCAGGTGGTGGTGTTGGGTCACCGTGACCCCGGCCTGCCGGGGTCTCTCTGACCCACACAGACACGGGGGAAGCGACAGGTGACGCTGCCGAGGGTCACTCTGACCCCTCTGACGTCACTATGACCCCGCCCACACAGGGGCAGGGGCAGGAGGGTTACAACATACACCTTGCTAACGCCACCGGGGTCACTCTGACCCCTCTGACGTCACTATGACCCCGCCCACACAGGGGCAGGAGGGTTACAACATACACCTTGCTAACGCTGCCGGGGTCACTCCGACCCACACACAGACACGGGCAATCAACTCGGAACTGCCCGGGGTCGCTCTGACCCGCCGAGACAACGGGAGGGTTAAGTGTTCCCTTTATTTTTTTGAGCAGTGTATTTATATCCAAAAACCTCAGTTTACATTTGATTTTGCCTCCAAAACATCCCGTGAATTTGCACAGAGCCACGTCAAATCACAGAAATACTCATAATAAACATTAATAAAAGATACAAGTGTTATTCACAGATTTAAAGATATACTTCTCTCGGATTTCAAAAAAACTTTACGGAAAAAGCAAACCATGCAATAATCTGAGTACGGCGCTCAGAGACCAACACAACCCAAGAAGATATCCGCCATGTTGGAGTCAACATAAGTCAGAAATAGCATTATAAATATTAACTTTGATGATCTTCGTCAGAATGCACTCCCAGGAATCCCAGTTCCACACTTTTTTTGTTTGTTGTTGATTTGTTCTATAAAGTCCATTTATGTCCAAATTCCTCGTTATTCGCGTGTTCAGTGCACAATCTAAACTCACGACGCGCGGGCAGGTCCAGGCAAAAGTTCAGACAAAGTCAAATTACAGTCCGTAGAATAATGTCAAACGAAGTATAGAATCAATCTTTAGAATGTTTTTAACATAAATCTTCGATAATGTTCCAACCGGAGAATTCCTTTGTCTTCAGAAAAGCAAATGGAACAGAGCTCGCTCTCACGTGAGCGAGCGTCACGAACTCAAAGCATTCTGCATTCATTCCCCTCTCATTCGGCCCCACTTCACAGTAGACAAGGTTCTAAAGACTGACATCTAGTGGAAGCCTTAAGAAGTGCAACATGAGCCATATCCCACTATCTTCAATATGGAATGAGTTGAAAAATGACCAACCTCAGATTTCCCACTTCCTGGTTGGATTTTTTTCTCCGTTTTTTGCCTGCCATATGAGTTCTGTTATACTCACAGACATCATTCAAACAGTTTTAGAAACTTCAGAGTGTTTTCTATCAAAATATACTAATTGTATTCATATATTAGCAACTAGGACTGAGTAGCAGGCAGTTTACTCTCGGCACGCTTTTCATCCAAACATGAAAATGCTGCCCCCTATATCCATATTAAAGGAAATATGTGTTCTTCATCCTATTTGAGTTGTGTAATCGCTGTTCTGATGTCCAGAAGCTCTTTTCGGTCGTAAGAGACGGTAGCAGCAACATTATGTACAAAATAAGTTACAAACAATGCAAAAATAAAATAGCGCGGTTGGTTAAGAGCCAATAAAATGGCAGCCATTCTCTCCGCTGCCATTTTTCATAAACCATAATGGTGAATTTGTATTGGATGTGTAACTGGCGACCTCTAACTGGATAATAGTAAGCCAGTACTGCAGAAGTGGCACCATCTAGTAGTCAGAACCTCAACATCGGGTTCTGTGATGGGACATAAACCTAACAACTTCAATGAAAGAAAAAAAAATGCACAATTCACTGAATACATTACATAGGTTGAATAAACAATTCTCCAAGCCATTGCTGTCTACTACTTGTCAAACATAGAGAACTGATACTATATACTGGCAATTGGGATGGGCTTAACGTGGGGTTTGAGGTCTGTGAGTGGCTTTGACCATTTATTTGGATTCCTCACATCTTAATCATTGTTAGAGTTTTGGTCCAAATCAGACATTGTGTACTATAGTTATTGAATATTATATGAATCCTATAAACTTGAATGGCCAATTTGGGTTCAATTGAGCTTTCAATGGAATAATGTATCAGGAATGCTAATGTCTGTTTCTAACTACAGCAACAATTTTAGAACAATCTTAGATGGTGGGTGCCAATCCTCTTGTTCTTTTTGAGGTGGGTGCTCAGCAGTTAGGTGTTCCTATCTAACTGTGTTCTAGTCATGCTACTCAGAAGGAGCCTCTGTGAGCAGCCTGAGATTTAAAGGAGTTCATTATTTTTCTTTGTCTCCCATATCCTGCTGAGACATGCCAATGATGTGTAGGCTGGCAAGTCATGGACGTTTCACAGATTGTGCTCAATTTGTTTAGAACAGGGCCCAGTAAATATAACAAAAGGTTATGTATTTATTAACTTCTACTTGGTCACAATCCCGGATCCGGGAGCACACCCATCAGTAAAAAAGATGACTAGCATAGCCTAGCATAGCGTCACAAGTAAATACTAGCATCTAAATATCATTAAATCACAAGTCCAAGACACCAGGTGAAAGATACACATCTTGTGAATCCAGCCATCATTTCTGATTTTTAAAATGTTTTACAAGGAAGACACTATGTAAATCTATTAGCTAACCACGATAGCAAAAGACACAACTTTTTTACCCCACCATTTTTTCCCTGCATAGGTAGCTATCACAATTTCGACCAAATAAAGATATAAATAGTCACTAACCAAGAAACAACTTCATCAGATGACAGTCTGATAACATATTTATTGTATAGCATATGTTTTGTTAGAAAAATGTGCATATTTCAGGTATAAATCATAGTTTACCATTGCAGCCACCATCACAACTCTGACCAAAGCAACTAGAATAACTACAGAGACCAACGTGAATTACCTAAATACTCATCATAAAACATTTATGAAAAAGACACAGTGTACAGCAAATGAAAGACAAAGATCTTGTGAATCCAGCCAATATTTCAGATTTTTTAAAGTGTTTTACAGCGAAAACACAATATAGCATTGATTCAAGCCAACAATAGCGATAACGAATAAACCAGCAAAAGATATACATTTTTTTCACTAACCTTTTCAAACTTCTTCAGATGACAGTCCTATAACATCATATTACACAATACATATAGAGTTTGTTCGAAAATGTGCATATTTAGCGGCACAAATCGTGGTTACACAATGAGAATAGTAGCCAAGCTGCCAACAATATGTCGGGAGAAATCTTGGGAGAGGCACCTAATCTAATCAGTAACTAATCATAAACTTGACTAAAAAATACAGGTTGGACAGCAAATGAAAGATACATTAGTTCTTAATGCAACCGCTGTGTTAGATTTTTTAAATTAACGTTACTACGTTACTACGACATACGTTAAAGCGAGACCGCACCGAAATTAATGGCGGAATATGAGTTACCGTAATTTCCGGACTATAAGCCGCTACTTTTTTCCCACGCTATGAACCTTGCGCTTTATACAATGACGCGGCTAATTTATGGATTTTTCCCGCTTTCACAAATTCATGCCGCCAAAAAACTGAGCACCGTCACATAATGTGAAGTAAATCGAGCGCGCTCAAAATTTCCATCATTCTGATTACGGTAGTCATTTTGTCACCCTCATCATGGCAAAGACACGGAGAAATGCATATGATGCAGCTTTCAATTTGAAGGCGATCGATCTGGCTGTTTGAAAAAGAAATAGAGCTTCTGCACGGGAGCTTGGCCTTAATGAGTCGATGATAAGACGTTGGAAACAGCAGCGTGAGAAACTGACTTAGTGCAAAAAGACAACAAAAGCTTTCAGAGGAAAGAAAAGCAGATGCCCCGAACTAGAAAATGGATTGGATGACAAGTGGGGAGAAATCCTTTTCTAAAACGGGCCGCATGCGAAGAGCGACTTATGGTCAAGTCTGCCAGTGGGTCCTGACAGCGTGGAGCTGCTGCGTATTGAAGAGGGCAGCATAAGCTCAGCGGGGAATTTGCCTCCGGATGAAAGTGAGGAGAGCACAATGAAAACGATCCAACATCGGATGAAGCAATTCTGAGGCTATTCAACTCCGAACACCAAAGGAGATGACTTCAGTGGTTTCAGTGCACAGGAGGAAGATAGTGACCAAGGACTTTCTTGGTAGGCTACTGTTTACTGCTATTTAAAAAAAAAAAAAGTTACAAGCCTGTTTCGTTAAAGCCTATTTATTTTTGTTACAAGACGTGTTTCGTTAAAGCCTATTTATTTTTGTTACAAGCCGTGTTTCGTTTAAAGGCTGTGTAAAGTTAATTTGTTTCAATGTACCGGTAGGCACCTGCGGCTTATAGACACGTGCGGCTTATTTATGTACAAAATACATTTTTTTTTTAAATTCAGTGGGTGCGGCTTATATTCAGGTGCGCTTAATAGTCCAGCAATTACGGTATACATTTTTTTTTTCTTTTTTTCCCCCAATACATTTTTCAACAGAACAACGAATTAACATCATAAATAGTTATTTTTGATGAGCTCCCATCAGAATCTTGGGCAAGTTGTCCTTTGTCCAAAAGAATCGTTGCTCAGTTGTAGATTGTCGCCTTCAACTTTGGAATTAGCAGTAAACATTAGCCATGTGGCCCCGACGTCCCCAACTCACTAGAACGCAGCACAAATAAATATCCGAAAATCGCAATATACTGATATAACTCGGTTTAAAATAACAACATTATGATGTCTTTAACACCTATATCGAATAAAATCAGAGCCGGATATATCTAAGGGCTATAACGGGAGCTTTCTAGAACGCCATCCTGAGGTCTGTCTTCCGTCATGGCGAATGAAGGAAAGAGAGGACCCCATGTACCCAGCCCATTTATATGGCCTCAGATCTGCCTAGCAACTCCATTCCAATTCTCACTATTTGCTGACATCCAGGGGAAGGCGTATGCAGTGCATCTCAACCAATAGAAGACATGCAAATTCATAAACCGACCTCAGAACAGCCTGGCATATTTCAGATTTCTCACTTGCTGACAGGAAGATTGCTCCAACTCGAGTTCTGTTTTACTCACAGATATAATTCAAACGGTTTTAGAAACTAGAGTGTTTTCTATCCAATAGTAATAATAATATGCATATTGTACGAGCAAGAATTGAGTACGAGGCAGTTTAATTTGGGAATAAAATTTTTACAAAGTGCAAACAGCACCCCCTATTGAGAAAAGCGTGCGTCCCCATTAGCTGCTGCCAAGGAAGCAGCTACTCTTCCTGGGGTCAAGCAACATTAAGCTAGTTATATACAATTTTGAATAATACATGATATTACATTTCACAACACTTTTCACCACACATTGTGTTCCCTCAGGACACTATTCTACTACCACATATCTACAACACAAAAGCCATGTGTACGTGTGTGTGTATAGTGCGTATGTTATAGTGTGTGTGTGTGTCCAGTCCCCACTGTTCCATAAGGTGTATTTTTATCTGTTTCTTAAATGTGATTTTAATGCTTGCATGAGTTACTTGATGTGGAATAGAATTCCATGTAGTCATGGCGATATACAGTGGGGCAAAAAAGTATTTAGTCAGCCACCAATTGTGCAAGTTCTCCCATTTAAAAAGATGAAAGGCCTGTAATTTTCATCATAGGTACACTTCAACTATGACAGACAAAATGAGAAGAAAAAAATCCAGAAAATCACATTGCAGGCAGTGCCCCATTAGGTCCAGACCTCTGACAGCAGGTGTAGCGTGGTTCGTTCTGCGTTGTGTAATTCTTAATGAAGACGCTGCCACAACTGATGGTCTGCTCGTTGAAATCTTTTTATTTGCCCTGCACACGAAGAGACAACACACACGTTACCCTTGGTGCAGTCACAGCTCTCCGGCACCTTGCTAGCCGAGGGTCAGGCCAAAGAGCGCCAAAAGGAATTAACAGGTGCTGCGTGCACACACTCGCTGCACAACAGCATATACAAGTAAAACTATACAGAACATAATTCTGACAAAATAAAAGACATACCTGCACACGAAGAGACAACACACACGTTACCCTTGGTGCAGTCACAGCTCTCCGGCACCTGCGCGAGCACATGTACACTCACTCAACCACTGTCACAAGTACTTAGAAGTTACAACAGATACCCCAGTCAGTGAGCTCTGTGAAACTTGTTAACATAAATTCCTACACTGTCCACACTATAACAAACGTATGGTTGCAAAACAGTACATTGTATAACCTTATGACGGTTTTATATTAAACAGTTTCGGAGCCAAGGACAACATACCTTGCTAGCCGAGGGTCAGGCAAAAGAGAACGATAAAGTGGTATGGGGATACAGATAACCCGCGATGGGCCAAACCAAAATATACAAAACTTTTACAATCACTTGTATGTACAATATTGGTATGAAAAAGTGTTTGTACACCAAATAAAAACATTAGCTATGCAGCTGTAATTAAATAAAAAAAATACACTGAATCATTGTTATTATTATTATGAGATTATTAACATCCCCTCTTGACCTGGCCTATTTGAATTGGTCCTTGTGTGCAATTTGGTGCGTAATCTAGGGGAACAACATCACACTGCTACATTCACCCCAACTGTTTTACACTAGATTATAGGCCCAAAACAAAACACATTACCTCAAAGGTAACAAAGCAAAGAAAGAAAAAAAAAATCACACCCACAGGGCGACAGAGTAACCCAGTGTAGTCCCTTAATTCTAGACCCACAAATGGTCGATCAGCTGAAAAGCTATCCCGCGAAGGATTAGGGAAAATAAGGGGTAGCTAATCCCTTATTCAACCGTATACGAAAAATGCCATATACATTTTATGCCGATGGACTACACACAAAGTTACATGAATTGTCAAATATATTAGACAAACCCACAAATCATTCTAAGACATGCTTAGATTTCCTACATTCCTACAAAAGAAAAGGTAGGCAATATCCTACCGTCACTGAGAAACCAAGAACTGTTTCATTTCCTGTGTAGACATAGTTTGGATTAACCTATCCACTGGCTTAATAAGTCTACCCAGTCTAGTCCGAACACCCTCACCCACAAACCTAGCAGGAATGTCACAGACAGCACTAACCCTGCTCAGAGGTCTAACCTCAGGATGGGGAGTACTACAGATCCGCATCTCCGGAGCCAGCACACCTTCAGTTACCGACTCAACACTAGTAGTGTCAGACGACTGATCAGAATCCTGGTAGATTGTCACAGACCACACTGACGAAGCATCTTCAACCAAGGTAACATCATCCACACTGAATGGAGTTTCGCAATCAGAACTCTTGTAGGCTTCGGGGATATCTCTCTGGTCCACTTCTGCTGAGCACACCTCACTTAAGGGGACTTCATACGGTTGTTCCACCTCACTTCCATCAGCCGGGACTTCACCATCCTCTTGGAGTATCCTCCCAGAAGACTCAGGAAGGCCTGCTACCCAGTGGACAGTCCTGGCGTCACTCCCATCCATTTGGCTGGACATTGCAGACATCTCAGAGATCACGTCACCACTCGATAGAGATCCGTGACCCTCAGGTTCCTCCCACGAAGGTAAAGGCAGAAAGTTGACTGGCATAATCAGGTTCCTATGCACAGTTTTGATGCGTCCAGTGGTAGGGTGTTGGATACGATATGTGTTCAGTGAGCTGTTCTTTGCAACCACTATGTACACCACACTCTCCCAGCGATCAGCCAGTTTCTTCTTGCCCCTCTCCCCCTTGTTAGCAAGTAGAACTCTATCTCCCTTCTGCACCGAGTGACCCTTAGACCGTCTGTTGTAGACCTCGGCTTGTCTCTTTTGTTGCTTACTGGCATGCTGCTGGGCCAATGTCATGGCCTCTCTCAGATCCTCACCCAGAGACTGGACATACTTATCCACATCTACTGTGTCCCCATCCAACAGCACACTTTCAAACATAACATCTACCGGCAACCTAGGGGTGCGTCCGAACATCAAGAAGAAGGGTGGAAACCCAGTAGTCTCATGAACAGTGCAGTTATAGGAGAATGTCAATGTGTTCAACATCTGAGGCCATTTAGCCTTAGACCTAGCTGGCAGAGCTCTAATCATCCCACCCAGTGTGCGATTCAGACGTTCTGCTTGACCGTTACCCATGGGATGATAAGGTGTGGTGTGGGACTTTTCAACACCAGATAACTGAAGTAATTCTGCAATAAGTAAACTCTCGAAGTTTGCACCCCTGTCAGAATGGATGCAATCAGCGAACCCATAAATGCAGAAGAAATTATTCCAGAGAACACGAGCAACAGTCTTAGCAGACTGGTTTGGACATGGATACGCACAGGCCAGCTTAGTAAAGTGATCAGTCACTACTAACACATCAATAGACTTGTTGTTTGAATCTTCGGCAGTCCAGAAATCAATACACACAAGTTCTAAAGGTGCCGTTGTCACAATGGAGACAAGTGGAGCTCTTGCTTCAGGCTCAGGTGCTTTACTCAACACACATCTCTTACAGTGGGCCACGTATTCCTTGACATCCTTCTCCATAGATTCCCAGTAAAACCGCTGTCTCGTGAGCCACAATGTGCGCTGCTGACCCTGATGACCAGCATCATCATGAACTCCCTTCAACACAAGGCCTCTCAAAGACACAGGTACGACATACTGGAATATTTTCTTCTTACTCACTGGGTGTTTTGAAACACGATACAGAATCCCTAACCGCGTGGTGAGTTTCCCCCACTGTCTTAGAGTATAAACTGTTTCTTTAGCTTCAAAGACTCGCTCTCTCCTAGATGGGCGCCGGCCTCTATCTACAAAGAACATGACTCTGCTGATGATAGGATCCAGTGACTGGTTATCATACAGCTCCTTGTGTGTAAGGACGTGTAAAGGGCTCTGACCCATGGACATCAACTTCTCAAGATGCTGCACATGTGAAGCGGCCCTCACTGTGGCACCATCATCCCATCGGCGATGGGCTTGGAGGACAGCAGACACCTCTTCACAGGAAACCAACCCACTGACATCGTCTCCAGCTCTACTCAACTCACTCCCAGGAGCCATAGACGTTCCACAGCCAGCCTCGGGCTGCTCACAGGAGAGACGGAACATGTCTTGTACATCATCCAGTCGAAGACCTCTGGCTTCCTCCAGCAGGACATCATATGGAATTCTTGTCAGTCGGTGCAGGACTTTGGGGCGGACAAATGGCTCTCTGCTCAAAGCATCAGCAACGACATTCTTGGGCCCTGGTATGTACTGGATATCAAAATCAAAAGGTGCCAGCTTTGCAACACATCTCTGCTCACATGCATCAAGTCTCGGCTTTGTAAGAATATATTTGAGTGGATTGTTGTCGGTCCACACCGTAAACTTATGCCCTCGCAGCCAATGGCTGAACTTATCATGAATGGCCCATTTCATGGCTAGAAATTCCAGCCGGTGAGCAGGATACTTGGATTGTGCATGATTAAGAGATTTACTAGCAAAAGCTATTGGCCTGGCTATGGCCTTCCCATCTTGCACTTGGGATAGTACAGCTCCCAAACCACTAGTAGATGCATCAACAGAAAGCAAAAATGGCTGAGAAAAATCTGGATGAGCCAGCAGTGCCTGGTCAACTAGTGCTGCTTTCAAAGCTTCAAAAGCGAGTTGACACTCGGCAGTCCAGTCTGCAGCAGTGAGCCTGCGAGAGGGACCAGGCTTCTTTCTGCCCTTGCCTCTCCTAGGCTTCTTCTGACCTGTAGTCAGCTGAAACAATGGCCTAGCAACCATGGAACAATTCTCAATGTAGTGTTGATAGTATACTACCATACCAAGGAAAGAACGGATTTTGCTAGGAGATGGAGTGACACCATCAGCTTCCATCATCTCACTCTCAGTCACATTCAAAATGGTTTGAACCTTAGCAGGATCAGTGGCTACGCCCTCCTGAGAAATGATGTGGCCCAAAAACTTAACAGACCTCCTCAAAAACTTGCACTTAGACGGAGACAGTTTAAGATTGTGCTCCTGCAACCGCTGGAAAACCATCTCAAGTCTCTGCAGACTCTCTTCCTCCATCTTAGCAAAAACCATCAGATCATCCAAATAGCAAAGGAGACTTAGAAAGTTTTGGTCCCCAAAGATGGTCAGCATCATTCTCATAAACGTAGCCGGGCTGTTGCAAAGGCCCTGGGGCAAACGATTGTACTCGTGCAGACCTAAAGGAGAGGAAAAGGCAGTGTATTTCTTATCCTCTTCATGCAGTGGCACATTGTAGTACCCTGATGTCAAGTCCATTGTGCTGAAGAAGGCATTACCTCCCAGCGCCGCCAGTACATCAGCCTGATGAGGCAGTGGATGAGCATCCTTCACTGTGCGGGCGTTTAACCACCTAAAGTCAGTACATAGACGCAAGTCCCCATTCTTTTTCCATACCAGCACCAATGGTGAGGCATACTCACTGCTGGATTTTCTGACGATTTCCTTTTCCTCCATATCATCCAGTGTTTCCCTGAGTTTTTGGTAATCAGCTGGAGAAAGCCTACGATAAGGTAATCGAAATGGGCGGTCATCAGTCAGCCGTATGCGATGGCAGAACTCTTTTGCCTCTCCACAATCCAGGCTATGTCTAGAGAACACCGTGTCATACTTCTCAATTAAACCGACAAGTTTGTCTTTACAGAACTGTGAGACTGGACACTCCTCAACAGACAGGCCTTGAAGTCCAAGATTGCTCAGTGTACTGTTGCCATTAACTACAGTGCCACCAACTGAACTCTTAGCTGTAAGACTGCCATGTGAGCTGTCACATCGTACTTTTGCCACGTTCTGGTAAGCAGCTTGCTGCTTGACATCATCAAAATCCTCCAATGCAATACAAGGGTACACATCTGCCACTTTAGCATTTCGTCTCAGGGTAACTGGCGAAGTTGTTGGATTCACAATCTTCACAGGGAGCCATCCATCCCCCCACAGAGGCGTAACTACTCTCCCTACTAGTATGTGTCGATTCACACAACGAGACGTGCTGGGTTCGACAACAACAGTACTGCCCACAGAGAGTTTTGTCTTTGGGGGTAAGCGGCCCCACACCAGATGCTCACTAATGGGTTGGAGCGTTACTGCCCTCTTCAACTTAATGGTGCCCACTTTATCTGGGATGGAGTCTCCTCTCCATCTCTCCAGATTTGATAGGAGACGCAGGAACTGGCTGTCCTCACACTGGCCAGAGGGACCTGGCGTACCCACCACCCGCCAGTAGCTGTCATTTGATTTGAACTGTCTAATCAGAGACTTCAACACGTTAGTGCCAACAATGAGTTCATCAACCTGCCCATCTACAATCAGCACTGGGACTACATAACTGAAGCCATAAAGCTGTAGTTTCAAGTCACACATGCCCACTGGGCTAGTTTGCGTCCCACCACAACCCACCAGTATGATGTCTGAAGGAGCTAGAAAGTTCCCCTCTACCACTCCTGCCTCCCTCAACCGAGGTATAATATCTGCGCGCAGAGTAGTAGCCATGGACCCACTATCTAACATCCCCTTCAGCTCAACTTTATCCTGTACTAGCACGGTGGTGTAAAACAAACTGTCATTCTGAGAAATTCTCATTGTGTTCTGAAAAATTACTGTGTTGTTCTTGGGTACTGACTCACAAAAATAAGAATAAACAGATTGGATATCATCATCAGTGGAGGAAAAATTAGACTGCCTCACATTGCCCTCCTCAGAATGGAGACTTTCTAGTTTTCCTGAGACCTGCCAGTCTGCCCACATACAGGGCTCTTTCGCTTCCCAGTCTCACTACAGTCAAAGCTCATGTGGCCAGGAGAGAAGCACTTGAAACACAGCTGGTGCATCTGACAGTGAGCTTTGGTCCAGTGATTAGTGCTTCCACAGACAGCGCACTCACGCTCACGTTTGGGGAACTGTTTACGGGGCCCTCTGTTCACAGACTGAGTATTGCTGACGAGCCTTCTCTAGCATACTCAAAACCTTCTCTAATGTCCCACCCTCAGATACAGATTGGGCCTGTTCTGGTTCACGGCCACATCGAGAAAAAGATGACACATTAGGTCTGCTCTCAGGATCCACTTCCTCCTGGGGGGAGTCGAAGACAGCAGCCACCTGCTGTGAAAGTTGTATTCTACATGCTTTACGCTCCCTTAACAGTTCATCCAAACGATCCTGTACCTCACTGGCTGTCCAGTCACGAAGGGGTTTGCATTTGAACACTTGGGCCAACTCTTTATCAGGACAGTTACGTACAAACATGACTGCCAACTCTGAGCACTGATTGGGCAAGGTTCTACCCTCACTTACAAGGTACTGTTCAGCTGCCTCTGCAGCTTTGTTAAGCCTAATCCAGAAATCTAGTGGACCCTCATTAGCATATGGTCTCATTGAATAGAAATCAGCTAATGGCATACCTGAGTAGACAGTATCCCCAAAGTGTTGCTTGAGAACACTGAACACTGCCTTAACATCTGTGACAACAGGGTTGTTACGCATCCAGACTTTGGTCACATCCAAAGACCCAGTGTAACCCCTCTTCTCTAGGTAGACTCCCATTAGCTCCTCCCACTCCAGGACAGAGTACTTATCTGAGCCATCACCCCTGAAGAAAGGTGGAGCACTAACCTCTGACTTCACAACCAGATTCACCTTGGACGCATCAATTAAAGTTGACCCACATTGTTCAGGCAGGGGAAACTGCTGGGATTGGTCAGGGGAATGGGCAGGAGAAAGACTTGAAGCCCCAGGCTGCAGTAAACTCGCTCTGATAGATTCTCCTATCTCTGAACCAATCTGCTTAATAAGGTCACTAAGCTGACTCGGTGTCCCATTATTACTGAGGACTGGGGACAATGGTACATCAAGAGACAGAGGTGGGATACCCTGGTCAGGTGGAGTAAACAGCCTACCCCTCCCAGTGCTTGTAAACTCAGGACTAGCAGCCACTCTACTCCCAGGAGCTGACTGTACCAATGGTGTAAATGCATGGACACCCCTCCCTCTACCCACACTAACCACACCAAAATCCCCAGCATAACTCATCTTATGGACTTGAGAGTCTTCCATGGCTCAATAGAGAACTAAACTACAATGTACTTTACTGCATACAAATACAAAAAAAAAAATGCAATAAACAAATTCCCTCAAAACATGCAAATAAACGCCAATACAATTATCTAGTGAATATGCTACATTCACCTTCACTATTTACAGTATACATTCACTTATAGCAAACCATCAACAAGTGCGCATGCGCGGATCGCGCATCTCCTCCACATGCACAGCTCCTGTGGTCAGCTTGAGCTAACCAGTCGGCAGGTCGCGGCACCAGTTTGTAGCGTGGTTCGTTCTGCGTTGTGTAATTCTTAATGAAGACGCTGCCACAACTGATGGTCTGCTCGTTGAAATCTTTTTATTTGCCCTGCACACGAAGAGACAACACACACGTTACCCTTGGTGCAGTCACAGCTCTCCGGCACCTTGCTAGCCGAGGGTCAGGCAAAAGAGCGCCAAAAGGAATTAACAGGTGCTGCGTGCACACACTCGCTGCACAACAGCATATACAAGTAAAACTATACAGAACATAATTCTGACAAAATAAAAGACATACCTGCACACGAAGAGACAACACACACGTTACCCTTGGTGCAGTCACAGCTCTCCGGCACCTGCGCGAGCACATGTACACTCACTCAACCACTGTCACAAGTACTTAGAAGTTACAACAGATACCCCAGTCAGTGAGCTCTGTGAAACTTGTTAACATAAATTCCTACACTGTCCACACTATAACAAACGTATGGTTGCAAAACAGTACATTGTATAACCTTATGACGGTTTTATATTAAACAGTTTCGGAGCCAAGGACAACATACCTTGCTAGCCGAGGGTCAGGCAAAAGAGAACGATAAAGTGGTATGGGGATACAGATAACCCGCGATGGGCCAAACCAAAATATACAAAACTTTTACAATCACTTGTATGTACAATATTGGTATGAAAAAGTGTTTGTACACCAAATAAAAACATTAGCTATGCAGCTGTAATTAAATAAAAAAATACACTGAATTATTATTATTATTATTATCAGATTATTAACATCCCCTCTTGACCTGGCCTATTTGAATTGGTCCTTGTGTGCAATTTGGTGCGTAATCTAGGGGAACAACATCACACTGCTACACAGGCAGTGCCCCATTAGGTCCAGAGAGGGAAAGGAGCTGAACTCTACGACAAAGCCGTTGCTAGAGTCAGTGTAGTTGGAGTCAGCACAGCCATCGCAGTCCCAGCGACGAAGGTGCAGGTAGATCAGACACCAGGGCTGCGACACTATTCCTCATGTCAATCTGCTCTGGACCTCTTGCGGACACTCCAGTCCGCTTATCAGCATGACGCTGCCTTCGGTTTCCACGACTTGTGACATGACCACTGCTGATTTGAAACAATCCACTTGCTGTTCTCAGTCTACTCCAATTACAAGATGGAGGAGGAGAAGCAGATGGAGATTACTTCCTTGGCTGGTAAGTTCCAGGTAGCACAGGCCATTCGGATAGGGATAGATGACAAGGAGGGGATACATCCATCAAGCCCGAGCGGCGTCCAGCCACAGGATATGAGAACGAGGACCTTCCAATTAGCTTTTTCCCCATAAGTTTGTGCAGAATTGACATTGACTTGCTAAGGATAGCCACCTCATTCCTGTAATACTCCACAAACAATTGCCGCATTGATACTCCGGATTGTCAATATTGTCCTGGACGAGCGTAAAAAACACAGCTAGCTTCTACGCGCTGGAAATGTTCATTAGCTATTCCAGGCAAAGCGGGCTCCATTGCAACCTAGCTAGCTAGTTGGTAGCGGGTGTTGACACAAACACTTATGAACAAAAATAAAACTTCATAAACAACCGGTCGAGGTGTCCGAGTTTGTGACAGGTTGCCTGTTTATACTGAAGTCATTGTATATAAAATATGTTTTACACATTGTTATAGCCTAATATGAAGTCCCCAGTGACTGATCTCAACAAACAACCCTGGTCCTTGACAAGGAAGCCATTCACAGAAAAAAATATGTTTTGCAATGAATTGTATTATTCCAGCTAATGAACGTTCTCATTCTAAAAACAAATCTGGTGGCCTATTGTCAATTTGATACAATTTATTCATCTAAGCTAGTGAAAACATCCTAGTCCTGAACTGGGGTGTGTGTGTGTTCCACAGAATGGTGTTTTACAACAGTGGCTATGACACAAGGAGTGTCGGATGTGAACTCCCTCCCATAGACAGTTTCCTATTCAAACCCAGCCCCATGAAACACACGGTCACTGCCATTTACTGTGCTGGCTAATCAGTTATAGTACAACAATTTCTTTATGCGCTGCAGTAGCCTACAGATTAGGAGAGTGCATTTTAGCTCAAGTAAAATGTAGAGGCACTACTAAGTCTCAGGCCTGTAGGTGTATTCTCAGACCATCAGCACCAAATCCAGATGATAATATTGGAGTGGATGGTCAGTGCAAGTTTGTTTTGGGGGCTGCCATATCAGGTCTTCCGCAAAGTACACATCTAGATGCCCTTTGCCTTCTATAGTGGAGCTCTACACATTGAACTATGCCAGTGGTTGAACCTAATATCTGTGTTAAACATATCTTCATAACATAAGAGTCCTGAACTGTTTAGAGATCATGGCGCTCTTGGCTCTGTATGATCGCCTCCACCTCTCTTCTCACTCAGACTTTCCTGGTATTTACAGGTAGCCTTTGAACCCTTTCCCACTTTTCTCCATCTAGGCCGATAGTGTTGACACTTAACACATGTCATTATATATATATATATATATATATATATATATATATATGTGTGTGTGTGTGTATCAGGGCGTGCTAGCAGATAGCCATACTGGACACAGAGACAAGGATGCCCTTTATCTACTTCTGGGGTAGTTAGGCTATTTGATCGGAGAAACCTGCATGATGTAAACAGTGTCTGTCTCATTACATTGTCATACATTTAATCTCCAGCCTGTAGTAGGTTTAAGAAAAGGCCACGTGCTCTTTCTACCATATCCTATATCTGCTACATGATTTATGTTACTAGATTTTTTTGACAGAATGTTGGTGGAGCGCTGCAGAGATGCCTCTCTCCAACAGCACTCTGGAGAAGCGCACTGGCAATGGACAGGCTAAATATTTGGTGCCCCTGCCTTAGACAAAGTGGGCACTACTTATCAAAGGGCGGCATCGGCGCTCACCGAAAAAGCCCATATGCAACTGGTTGAGAGCTTGTCATTGTTTTTGGGCAGAATTATGTGAGGTTTTATGTGTTGTTGTTGGAGGTGCTTCTTGGTCAGTTTGGCTCAGAAAATGCCCCCTCAATCTTTTGCCAAAGGCGGCCGCTTAATCCTGCCTAATGAGCGGGCTGGCCGTGCACACATGTCTCTGGCCCTCCCCACCACTCACGCAGTCAGCAACAGCCAGCCTCAGTTAGCAGCATGTCACAGTGAAATAGATTTGTTTTAAGAGAAATGCCATGGCGGCCGCGGTGGAAATTAGAAGTAACCCAAAAAACTGCAACCCCGACCAATACATTTTCACCCTGACATCGTTATCAAAATTGCCCAATTTGCGAGAAATGCTCGGACATGGCAACCCGGGTGGTCAGCCTCTGTTACCCTAGTCAGATTCTAACAGGCACATGTGATTACGTGAGTGGCCCTGTTACCGCGGTAACCTTAAAGGGGCAGCGGAGAGTTTGTCTGATCAAATGTGATATTTTAGAAAAAAATACTTATCACAAAGTATTTAATTAAATTGAGCAATATACCATATTACTTCTTACTAGTAATACAGTCCTTGTTTTAAAAACATTACTAAGCATGTTCATCTTTTTTAAAATCTTTTTTGTGTGTAATTAATGCGGGGGAAAAATATTTTGGCTGGTTAAAAATCTGAGTGGCTGGTAGATAAAATAAAATAAATTCTACCTGCCACAGTGGCTGGTAGACAAAGTTAGTATTAGGTCCTGTAGCCTACTCTCAAAACATGCTATTTATGTAGGTGAATTGCATCAATTATGGAGCTGTAGATTGCTTTGACTCTTTCATGCATGATGAGATCAGTGACTGTATTCAAAATTAGGTTTGTTCAATTGTACAGATTATATAACTTGGCCTTTGTGTAGTTCTCGTTTGTTTGTTGTATAGATCTTCAAGCTAGTTTTGCTGGCTGTACTGGGAAAATTTGCATTGCTTCATCACTTTATAAAATAACACCATCGGATTTCACACCATTGTGTTTCTCACATACTTCATGCTCCCTTTGAAAGCGCACCTAAAGGTGAGGGTGATTATGTGAATGGGTGTGGCTTAGGTGTCATAAAAAGCTTTATGAATCTAAAGACTGTGAATAGTGAAACTTCACTTGAGGGCCAGTGACATCATTTGACAACATGTGTTTTGTATTGACACTCAATGTGTGGTGGGGGTAGCTGGTGTGTTGTGTTCCTTTTTCTGTTCTGGAGTGGGGATTTTAAATCATTGCAAACATCTCAGGGCATTGCAGTGATTCCAGGACATTTTTTCCAGGTGGTCGTTCTTTGGACCTATGTGTAAGTTAATATATTTTCCACCCTGAAATAACAAACCAAGTATCTATTATTATTATAGAATAGTTAGGAGTGTGCCTTAATTAAGAAATAGGCTACATTGTTGTGATTGTTAGACTGTTGTTTTAGACTATATCTTTGTTTCACCCTCTCACCATCACATGAATACATGGTAAAACGGGCAACTACAGTGTTCTGTACTATTAATCTTAGCATACCTACTTGTCTTCACTGCTTGGAAATATCTGTCAAACACAGTGAATAACTTGTAGTCATTCTAACCAACTGTAGTGCTTAACTATAGCCCCCCTTCCCCGGGCTTGAGGCGTAAACTGTGTGACATACCTGCTCTGCAACAGTTGAGCACTCCCTTGCATGCACCAGCTCGTTTCTGTGTTTTTAAGTAACAACAAGGAACCAGCATGTCAGTTTCAAGGGGTGCTTTCACAAAAGGTGTGGAGTAGTGCTCACCTAGTCTGCCCAACTTTTTGAGTGTGCCTGGCTATTATCAGACTCTTTCAGCAGGTAAGGAGCTGAGGGAAAGCTAACTTTTTAAACAATCTTATGGGCTTTTCTTTTGAGTCCTCTCAACAGTATTTCTGTGTTTTGAACTTTGAAAGAAAGAAACCGTCAGGTGGGGCCTTGGGTTTTTCTTGTGCGTGTGACCTGGCTGGGCAAAACTGTACAGGCCCTATTTTAGTCTAATGGGGCCCTGTGTTTGTCCTAGTCAGGTCTTATGGTTTGGAGAAACTCAGTGCTCTAGTCATAGCAGCAGAAGGAGCTAGATAATTAAAACTAGTGAATTACAGGGAACTCGGTGTTCTATTAGATTATCATTGTGATCTGCATGCATGCCCCAACTTGAGCATATTCCCAGCTTCTTGTATCCTGCTAATCAAAAGGAAGCAGCACACACCCAGGTCCTTATCAGTGGGGACGGACAGACAGGAAGGGAGAGTAAGGGAGGTTGGGACTTCTTCATATGAATTTCATACAGGCAGTTGTTTTTCCCTTTCAGTTAGTTTGATCATAAAATCAGAATTATCTATTTTATTGTCTTCAGAGGTCATGAAGCATTCTGTCTCACTCACTCATGTATTATGTTCTCCCTAGATGAGAGCTTCTGGACCAACATAAAGATCCCCAGTATCGGGAAGGCTGAGCTGGCAGTACCTGGCTGGGACAGCATGGATTCTATACTGAGCTACAGAAGAGGTAGCAGCGTTTATGTTGGAGGCTGACACCAACATAGTCATTGAACATCGGAATACTAAGACTGGAGTCTCTATAGAGACATGAACTGCTGTCCTTGATCGACAGTGCGTTATGGTGTGAGCAGGACTAAGCAGCACTCCCACACATCCCCTCCCACCTGGGCACCAAGCCATGTCTCCTCTCTCTTCCCTGGGTGTTTTCTGTGGATTGTTCCTTCCTGTGTGTCTCGGTGAATACAACACTCACAGTTGTATCCCACGGAAGAGTGTCCTCTGCCAGGGTAAGCCCCACTGTCTCCTCTCTCCTGTTTTCACATAATGGTGCAGTAAACTGCATCTGTTTCTCAAATACTAAAAAGTTAGCTAAATTCATTTATAACTAGTGTATATGTATATATATATATGTATGTATGTATGTATGTATGTATGTATGTATGTATGTATATATACATACATATATATGTGTATGTATATATATATATATATATATATATATATACATACATACATACATACATACATACATACATACATACATACATATACACTAGTTATAAATGAAGCAAAACAGACATGTTATATATATGAGATCTCACACACACACACACACACACACACACACACACACACACACACACACACAGTTTGATACTTAGTTTTCATTGAGTTGTCTAATGCTTTCATGTTTTAGACAATCTGAAACTGTTCCGAGAGGAAGGGATTTGGAACTACTCCACTATGTTGGTTCGAGAGGATCTGGGCCTGCTGCTGCTCGGGGCTCGAGAGGCTGTCTATGCCCTGGACATCAATGATATCTCCATCAAGAAGTCTGGAGTAGGGACCTCTGTTTATTACGGCTATTCAGTTATCGTGTTTACTTATCAGTTATCCTGTATTATTTGCCTACATGATTTGAATACATCACAAATGGACTGCAATAAAAAGGTCTGCTGTACCTTCTTTGTGGTGACCTAATACTAATGCCTTGGAACCATAAAACCATTATCCAGTACATACTTTGATGTGCAGATCTCTGTTGTGTCAGGTGTATTGGCGGGTCACTGAGGAGAAACAGAGGGAGTGCACATACAAAGGGAAACACGCTGAAGTAAGTGGCTCCATCAATCACGAAACAATTCTCCCCACAGACAGCTGTGAAGTGGTATGCTGCCAGTTGTTTATGAAGACAAAACAAACAACCAGATGCATACAGTTGAAGTCGGAAGTTTACATAAACTGAGTTTAAACGTATTTGGCTACAGTGTTTCACAATTCCTGACATTTAATCCTAGTAAAAATTCCCTGTCTTAGGTCAGTTAGGATCACCACTTTATTTTGAGAATGTGAAATGTCAGAATAATAGTAGAGAACTATTTATTTCAGCTTTTATTTCTTTCATCACATTCCCAGGGGGTCAGAAGTTTACATACACTCAATTAGTATTTGGTAGCATTGCCTTTAAATTGTTTAACTTAGGTCAAACGTTTCAGGTAGCCTTCCACAAGCTTCCCACAATAAGTTGGCTGAATTTTGGCCCATTTCTCCTGACAGAGCTGGTGTAACTGAGTCAGGTTTGTAGGCCTCCTTGCTCGCACACGCTTTTTCAGTTCTGCCCACACATTTTCTATAGGATTGAGGTCAGGGCTTTGTGATGGCCACTCCAATATCTTGACTTTGTTGTCCTTAAGCCATTTTGCCACAACTATGGAAGTATGCTTGGGGTCATTGTCCATTTGGAAGACCAATTTGTGACCAAGCTTGAACTTCCTGACTGATGTCTTGATGTCGCTTCAACATATCCATATACCTTTTGTTCCTCATGATGCCATCTATTTTGTGAAGTGCACCAGTCCCACCTGCAGCAAAGCACCCCCACAACAGGATCCTGCCACCCCCGTGCTTCATGGTTGGGATGGTGTTCTTTGGCTTGCTAGCCTCACCCTTTATCCTCAAAACATAATGATGGACATTATGGCCAAACAGTTCTATTTTTGTTTCATCAGACCAGAGGACATTTCTCCAAAAAGTACGATCTGTCCCCCATGTGCAGTTGCAAACCGTAGTCTGTATTTTTTTATGGCTGTTTTGGAGCAATGGCTTCTTCCTTGCTGAGTGGCCTTTCAGGTTATGTCTATAGGACTAGTTTTACTTTGGATATAGATACTTTTATACCTGTTTCCTCCAGCATCTTCACAAGATCCTTTGCTGCTGTTCTGGGATTGATTTATACTTTTCGCACCAAAGTACGTTCATCTCTAGGAGACAGAACGCGTCTCCTTCCTGAGCGGTATGACGGCTGCGTGGTCTCATGGTGTTCATACTTGCGTACTATTGTTTGTACAGATGAACGTGGTACCTTCAGGCGTTTGGAAATTGATCCCAAGGATGAACCAGACTTGTGGCGGTCTACCATTTTTTTTTTCTGAGGTCATGGCTAATTTCTTTAGATTTTCCCATGATGTCAAGCAAAGAGGCACTGAGTTTGAAGGTAGGCCTTGAAATACATCCACAGGTACACCTCCAATTGACTCAAATTATGTCAATTAGCCTATCAGAAGCTTCTAAAACCATGACATAATGTTCTAGAATTTTCCAAGCTGTTTAGTCAGTCACCTTAGTGTATGTAAACTTGTTACACACTGGAATCGTGATCCAGTGAATTATAAGTTAAATAATCTGTCTGTAAACAATTGTTGGGAAAATGACTTTCGTCATGCACAAAGTAGATGTCCTAACCAACTTGCCAAAACTATAGTTAACAAGAAATCTGTGGAGTGGTTGAAAAACAAGTTTTAATGACTCCAACCTAAGTGAATGTAAACTTCCGACTTCAACTGTACATACATTGAAATCTGTACATTACTATACCAACCTTGACATTTCTCATCCCTGTCCTGTTGCAGATCGAATGCCGTAACTACATCCGGACCCTGCATAAAGTGGATGACAGCACAATGTATGTGTGCGGGACAAATGCTTTCAGCCCCACCTGTGATTACATGGTAATTATAAACTGGGTGGTTCGAGCCCTGAATGCTGATTGGCTGACAGCCGTGGTATATTTAAGCAATAAGGCACCTTGGGGGTTTGTGGTATATGGCCAATTGCTGTTCTTATACACAATGCAACGTGAACAGCAGTAAAAATAAATGTTTTGTCATACACATGGTATACGGTCTGATATACCACAGATGTCAGCCAATCAGCATTCAGGGCTGGAACCACCCAGTTTATAATAGACAGTATACCACGGGTAAGACATTTATTTTTACTGCTCTAATTACGTTGGTAACCAGTTTATAATAGCAATAAGGCACCTTGGGTGTTTGTGGTATATGGCCAATATACACCACGGTGTTGCGTCGTGCCTAAGAACAGCCCTTAGCGTGGTATAGTGTGGGGCGGCAGTTAGTCTAGTGGTTAGTGTTGTGGCAGTAATCGAAAGGTTGCTAGACCGAATCCCCGAGCTGGCAAGGTATATATTTGTTGTCTTGCCCCTGAACAAGGATGTTAACCCACTGTTCCCTGGTAAATAAGAATTTGTTCTTAACTGACTTGCCTAGTGAAATAAAGGTTAAATAAAATCTAAATATTGGCAATATACCACACCACCTCAGGGCTTATTGCTTAATTATAAACTGGGTGGTTCCAGCCCTGAGTGCTGATTGGCTGACAGCTGTGGTATATCATGGGAATGACAACATGTATTTTTACTGACCTAATTACATTGGTAACCAGTTTATAATAGCAATAAGGCACCTTGGAGGTTTGTGGAATATGGCCAATATACCACGGCTAAGGGCTGTGACCAGGCACTCTGTGTTGCGTTGTAAGAACAGCCTTTAGCCTTGCCATATAAAACAACCCTTTGTGCCTTATTGCATAGTTATAGCTTTGCCTGAACAGGACATCTCGGTGTAAGAATAGCTCTGTTGTTTGAAACTGCTGTAGGCAGGCAGTTGTCACACTGATTATTTACTGTGAGTGAAATGTATGCATACTACAGACACCTGCCCTCTATCTCTACTGTTAGTGGCTGAGTGTAACTCATTTTGCCCTTTGGAGTTTAGTATAAAGTATATTCCTACCTCACTGAAACTGTGAATGAATACATCTAAATAGTTTCTTTGTTTGTGACTCTGACAGACGTACTTTGAAGGACAGCTGAGACTAGAAGACGCGCAGGAGGAGGGAAAAGGGAAATGCCCCTTTGATCCCTTCCAGAAATACTCCTCCATCATGGTCGGTATGTACTGTGACTGTCTCTAGTTATCTGCTCTCACACAAGGACAGAACAGTGCACCCTGTGAAGTTCAAAGTTTATCAACTGCAAAGTGAGGTAGTGCTATCAAATGTGCAATATCTAGTGTTCATTTTCAGTTTAAAGTGCTGCCGCGGGACTTGTTTGTAAAGTGAGGGGGTTGGGTCTTTGTGAATTGAACAGTTTTTTAATATATATTTTTTTGCTTTTTGGCTGAATGTGTTGCTAGTAGCTTGAGTTACCAGTGGCACAATGAAGGAGATTGCACATGTAATTTTCCAAATTAGTTTTGTTTGACTAATATTTACAATATTATTTACTTTGCTAGAAGATCAATTTTCCTCTTGTGATTCTTGTCATGTCTCTGGTCTGCCAGGGAATGACCTCTACTCTGCTACCTCCATCAACTTCCTGGGCTCTGAGCCTGTGTTTCTCCGCAGCTCCTCCTCTACGCTTCGCACTGAGTTCAAGAGCTCCTGGCTCAACGGTCAGCTCTCCCTCTCTGTTCATACTTATGTTATAAACTTGTATACTACTATACACCATGCCTTATGGTGCACACGTGAATAGTATATATCTACCAACACTTGAATATGAAGTTAAAATGGCTAAATGTATCCATAGCATTTTACATCTTGTGCCTTGAGTAACAGCCTAGATCCTATAGGTCTCCGTGTTTTTAATTATGAAACTGAACTTCAACTGCTGCTGTTAAACAGGTCCTGACAGGTAGCGTAATAAGTGCTCATTATGGTTTATGATTTCAGAGCCCAACTTTGTATACATGGACCTTGTCCCCGAGAGCAATAACAACCCAGAGGGGGATGATGATAAGGTCTACCTGTTCTTCAGTGAGAACGCCATGGAGTATGACTTCTACAACAAGCTCACCGTGTCAAGAGTTGCTCGTGTCTGCAAGGTATAGCAACTTGCTCCAAATAGTTTCAGCTGCAAGAAGTTTCATTGGCTCATACATGGTGTTTTAAATATAAAGGACAGTATGTGTACCCTGTTTAAACAGTGCAGGGGTATAATGTGTGCATGTGTCCTCTCCAGAAGTATTCACTTGTTTGACTAGAACCAATGTTGTCTCTCACACTGTGTGTAGGGGGATATGGGTGGGCAGCGGACACTCCAGAGGAGGTGGACGTCGTTCCTGAAGGCTCGTCTGGACTGCTCTCTGCCAGAGCCCAGCCTGCCATCTATTGTACAGGATGTCTTCCTGCTCAAAAACGATGACTGGCGCAGAAGTGTTTTCTACGCAGTGTTCACTCCCCAGTCGTGAGTAATCTGTAGAATCCAGTGGTTTTAGAGTTGACAACATTGTTTCAGTGGGAAGTGGACTGTTTCTAATCTGCACGATATTCTGACTCGGTTGCCTTAAGCACATGTTTACCATAATAATAGGGCCAGGCGGTTTTCCTGACCAGGAAAAACCCCAGGCGGGCTAACTATAACTAGGGCCTAGGGTATTTCCCACGTGTTCAGGAAAAACATAGGGCCCTAACCATGATATACTTGAGGTTTGAAAACATCAAACATGTTTTTCTGACTGTTTGCACTAGGAGCTCGTCCGACATGTCTGCAGTGTGTGCGTACAGTGTGTCGGCCATCAGAGACGTGTTTGATAAAGGGAAGTTTAAGACGCCAGTGACTGTGGAGACTTCCCATGTGAAGTGGGTCATGTACAGTGGAGAGGTGCCCACCCCAAGACCTGGAGCTGTATGTCCCATTTTAATACAATTGTGAAGATCGAAATGGTTTAGGGCCACAAAAGGAAAGTATCTACTTTTTTTACAGTTCAGCTACTAACTCAGTAATAAATGTATTATTACCACTCATCAATCCTTTTTTTTCAGTGCATTAACAACGCAGCACGGGCCCTTGGGATGGAGCACTCCCTGGACCTCCCAGACAAGACCCTGCAGTTCATCAGGGACCGACCCCTCATGGACGATGCCGTGCACCCGCTGACCGGCCGTCCGCTGTTGGTCAAAAGGGGAGACCTGTTCACATGCCTGGTGGTGGACAGCGTGCTAGCTCTGGATGGGGAGAGATACGCAGTCATGTTCATCGGCACGGGTACTGAACAAGATGCATACATCCCCAAAACAGACTTGTTCTTCTGACTCCTAGCTAATCAAATGGCTACCCAGACTATTTGCATTGCCCCCCCCCCCCCCTAACCCCGCTGCTATTCTGTTTATTATCTATGCATAGTCACTAACTCTACCTACATGTTCATATTACCTCGACTAACCGGTGCCCCCGCACATTGACTCTACCGGTACCCCCTGTATATAGCCTTGCTATTGTTGTTTTACTGCTGCTCTTTAATTACTTGTGACTTTAATTTCTTATTTTTTTACTTAAACTGTATTGTTGGTTAAGGGCTTGTAAGTAAGTGTTTCACTGTAACTACACCTGTTGTCTTCGGCGCATGTGACAAATAAAATTTGACTTGAATAGATCTGACAATGACATGGGCGTCCTTCTCTCCCCACAGAGAACGGCTATGTGCAGAAGGCAGTGAACTACGCTGGAGAGATGTTCATCATTGAAGAAATACAACTGTACCAGACCCCAGAGGCTATCAGGACCCTGCGCCTCTCCAGCACGGTAGCAATCACCCAGTCAATCAATTAAAACTTGATTTTAAATAGCTCTTTTAGACAAATAAATTTGTTACTAAGCACTTCTTCGCAATTCTGGTTTCAACCCCCAATCAAGGTGCTGCAACATTTTACAAAACATACCAACATCCATATGGTCGTTCATATGTCAACATAAGGATTTAACTAGATCAATGTCAGTTTGTTGTCTCCTGGCATTTCTGCAGACAGATGGTTACTCATTTACTATTTATTTCCTTAGCACTTACAATAGAGCATTCAATGAGAATGGCACCCGGTCATTGCTGTTACTATCCATGGGTGAAGTAGGCTCATTGAGCTGCTGACACTCATGTGGTATTTATTGGTTTGTGTTCTTGTTTCCCCAGGGTCAGCTGTATGCAGGCTCTGAGTATGGAGCTGTGCAGATGCCTCTGAGTGAATGTGGCCGTTATGAGTCGTGTCTGGACTGTGTCTTAGCCAGAGACCCTTACTGTGGCTGGGACCTCTCCACTGGCCTCTGCTCTGCTGTGGCCAGCTCACCCTTTGCCTCAGTCCCCACGTACGATCCAACACACACATACCTTTCTAGTAATGTGATTTAGAATTTCAGTATACAATATTTATAGTCTTTCTTTTTCAGGAACATGATTCAAAGTCTAAAAGATGGTGACATCTCACAATGTCCGAATTCAGGTAAATGGATTTCAATATTTAATTGTTCAGGGCCCAGCACACTATCAACAAATGACAGAGTACAGTCCAACTGTAGTTACTACTTTGTTTGTATGTGTATTGCAGAGACAGTGAAGCCAGAGAACTACACCTTAGTTCCTGGCAACAACATCAAGCTGCCGTGCCAGCCTGACTCCAACCTGGCACAGGTACAGTGGCTCTTCTCAGGGCAACTGCTGCTCTCTGATACCAAGTACTACATCTACAATGGGGGTATCATCATCCTCAATGCCTCTGCCGCCGACACCGGCCAGTACACCTGTGAGTCTGTTGAGCAGGTGAACAGCCAACCGTACACCAGAACTATGGCAGTGTATCAACTGTTGCCCCACACTAACCTAGAGGAGGAGAGTGAGACAATGACAGAGTCCCCCCATAGTCACAGTACCCCATTACCAGAGCTCCTGGAGGTAACAGAGAAGCCAAAGGCTTTGGATCCCCTTCTCCCCCCTGAGTCACAGTGTGAAGACGGCAGGGTGGTAGGCCTGCAGGTGGTGGTGGCGCTCCTCTCTCTGATGCTGGTTGGTCTAATAGCTTGGAATCTATATAAAGGATGCTTTAGAAGCAGATTCTCAGAGAACTCAGGCGCTGGCCAGGTGAAAAGGCCGTCGGATGACTACATGCAAATTCAAAACAATATAACTTCAGAGTTCAAGCTGCTGGGACCTACACCAAGTCACAGTGCTAACAATAATGAAAATGCTATCATAGCCTTCAAAGGGAATGGGGAACACCACTTCTCACCTGGAAGCAATATTTCCACTGTGGATGGTTTGGGGTACATTGATGATGAGTCAGAGATCTGACCCTCAGTGTTCACCACTTTGGGGTTTGCGCTCTCTCACCAGGCAGCTGATTTAAGACACTAGCGCAATGTCAAGCTCTGTACACTGGACTTGTTTTGGAATTGACCTTAACATTTTCCCACCACTACATCTCCCTAGATTGAATTTATTTTGTTTAGTCATTGCATAAGGCGAATATTGTATATCCCTTTGTTAAATATTATTTTGTATTGTCATGTATATTACATATATTTATTTGTATTAATGTAAGATATGTAATTACTTCATAACTAGGATGTGGTATCTAAAGTAAATAAGACCATAATACTAATATTTCTGTTGTACATAGTTAAGATCTACAAATATTCTAAGCATTTCATTCTACGGACCAGTAATGATTACTCCAAACCTTTTTTAAGTAGATCAAAACAGCCATGGACCAAATACAAATAATTGAACACTCTTGACTTAGGTCTTGTTTAAAATGTCTCTCAGAACCAACTGAATTATATCAACATGTTTTCTCTTTTTCACCAGCAGCACTTTGTCATTACATTGTGTTGCTTCACATTTCATGTAAAATAAGTAATTTAGAGATCAATGTTTTGAGTTAAAGGCAGCTATCATTATCGTAACTCTTAGTTCTAGATTAAACTCAATCAACAGTTCATATTGTCAAAACCACTGCTTTCATTTTGGTCATTGCTATTAGGAATTGTATCATGATTTCACCAGTCAAGAAGTTGAAGTTGTTTTCATTTATCATTAGATTCCAACACATTATTTAGTTAATCTGACCAGTGGGAATTCTGCTGTCATCTCCATGTAACAATAATATCCACGAGAGATGTCTCTTATCAAGGGGTATATTTAAGTGTTGGATACTCTAGCAACTGATGTAATGTCACTTATTTCACTGGAATTTGTTTTTTTATTACACAATGATGGACAGATATGGTGGGCTGTGTTGTCCCAGCCAGCCATTGTCATATATGAAAGCGGTTAATACAGTATGGGTATGGAGTTTTGTACTGTATATTATTGGAAAGGACAATTATACACTAAAACATGATAATTGTCAATGATGAAAAAGCTGAATAACACCAGTCAGGTCTGAAATAATATATTTTAAAAGTTTGTCACTGCAGCAACACATTTGATGCACTTTCAAGAATATATTCTCAATATTAACTACAGTATGACAAGCTAAAAGAAACGATCTACATAAACCTCATGGCAGTTTACCCTGGAGAGGGACACTTGAATATGAAATAAATATAAGTTGTATACTCTGAGTGGCTGCCGCTCTCCCAGACCTATTGTAAACAAGGCTCCAGTCTGGAACGAGTTGTGATGCAGCATTAAGAGTGCTGCCACAACAGGGCACTGACCACCAAAAGTAAACAAGAAAAAAATAGCTCAGTGCACCACACTGGATGAGTGAGAGGGGAGGTTACACTGAAACATGTAGCAGTACTTAAGGCGACAGTCAAGCAAAACATTTTCTACATGCAAGTACGATTAAGGCTTGTTTAGTTTTCAGAAACAAGGCAACAGCAGATCAAGAAGGTATAAACCAGAAACACGAGGTGCAGTGATAAATAAATTAACACTGTGCACTATATAAACTCCCATATCTCCAGCTGCAAGAGGAGAACCCTGATCCTTCAGTCATGTCCAGTAACATCAAAGCTAAGTTGATTTCATGGAGTACAGTCTTAACTTGAATTGGCAAGAATTGATCACTGAATATGGCTGCCAAAATGAATCCAAAGACAACTTTGGAATCACCTTGCTTCTTTTGTCTCATATTTTAAAGATAAGGCACAAGCCTTTGACGTATCAATTTTCTTAGTCTCATTGTTGCTACTGTACATAAATCATTTTAGAAGTATCAGATTCATATTGTGGAACATACTAAATGTAAACGGGTGCAATGGAATGGATCATATTTTAAATATTCATCAAATCTTTTCAACAATAAGGATTATATGCTTTTCCCTCAAAGATAAACAGTATAATAGTGGCCTCTATCAATCTTAAAGTACTGCTGATTCTCTTAAAATTCCAGCTCTGCATTTCATAGTGTTAAGTGAGATTGTACTAGTATGGTGTGCTGGACAAGTGTTCATCCTGCCTGCCATGGAGAAAGTGCTCCGTCTCCATCTAGAGTCCACTTAGGGTATCACCAGGTGCCATTGTCGGGGTAGCTTGGCACATCAGCAGGGTATTGGGGAAGGCTTGGGCCAGTTTCAGTGACAGCATTGAATCCGGCCTCTCTCACGGGAGCGCTCTTCCAGAGACCAGTGGTCCACTCTTCCTGTGCATGCTCAAAGCTGCCCCCTCCACCACGGTACAGCCTGTGAACCTGATGGGAACAGAGCAGACAAACCAACCAGTCATGCTAGTTTATTCTCTTTATCTGCCTACAATGAGTGCATTGTCAAAATGGCTGAGTATTTTTCTTGTTTCCATGTGCTTGTGCATTTTTCAGGTGTGTTTGTTGGACTCACCCTGATGAGAATCAGTCCCATTAACACAGTCACTAGAGTGAAGAGCAGAGCTGAGAATAGCATGACTACAGCAGAACCCACGTTGTCGCTGAAAAACAGCACTGTCGCGATCCAACCACTTTAGAGGTTCCTCAGTGGTGGAGCAGTGGGGTTAGTATTTGTTAATGGCATGAATACTGAATTACAAACTTTCGTTTTTCAACAATCATAGCATGACCCAATGCAGTGAGTAAAATGAAGGTGATTGATACAAATCTACAGGTGATCTTTATTGCAAAGCTGTGAAGACTTTTCTATATTCTTGAGGTGAAATAAGTGACAAGCCATTCAGATAGCAGCCAGTCATAAACAGTGCCTTCCAGACTGATGAAATATTTCTACTCACCAAGCACCCCAACCAGAGATGCCCACAGTCTGAATGAGAGCGAGAACACACTGCAGTAAGAAGATGAAGAAGAAGGCCATGAAGTTGAAAGAACTGTCAGCCCTAGGAAAGAGAATGGGAGATATGGAGTCAGTCAAGAAAAGGTATTTGGAGTGCGAAATTATAGATGTTCGGCTTAATGTTTGTTGAATGGACCTTACCGGAAGGCCTTGTAGAGAGGTCTAAACCAGCAGGTGTAGCTGCACGGACTGAAGAGGAGAAGCCAGAGAAGGGAAAGGCCAAAATTGGCTCCACTTCCCCCTCCTGCCCACCAAGCTATGCATGACACCACGTTCACACACAGTGTGACTGAATACACTACAGAATGAGAGACAGGAAGAAAAATGTAAAATTGGCCTCGATCGAGAGCATCAAACTGAATGCTGGCAACTGCCGACTGACTGATGATCTATAAATCACCCGTCGTCATAAATAACGACTCATTATTATTTGTAGATCAGTCAGTCACAATTTAGCACTATAACTTTAGTGGGAGCTTCATGAAATGGATTTCCATGGCCGAGCAGCCGCACACAAGCCTAAGATCACCATGCACAATGCCAAGCCTCGGCTGGAGTGGTGTAAAGCTTGTCGCCATTGGACTCTGGAGAAGTGTAAACACGTTCTCTGGAGTGATGAATCACACTTCACCATCTGGCAGTCCGACGGATGAATCTGGGTTTGGCGGACAGCAAGAGAACGTTACCTGCCCCAATGGAAAGTGCCAACTGTAAAGTTTGGTGGTCAGGAATAATGGTCTTGGGCTCAATCCTAACGCTACAGCATACAATAACATTCTACACGATTCTGTGCTTTCAACTTTGTGGCAACAGTTTGGGGAAGGCCCTTTCCTGTTTCAGCATGACAATGCCCCTGTGCACAATTGACAGCCATACAGAAAAGTTTTGATGTGAGGGGTGTGAAAAAACTTGACTGGCCTGCACAGAGCCTTGACCTCAACCCCATCTAACAACTTTGGGATGAATTGGAACGCCGACTGCGAGCCAGGCCTAATCGCCCAACATCTATGCCTGACCTTCCTATTGCCTTGTGGCTGAATGGAAGCAAGTCCCTACAGCAATGTTCCAACATCTAGTGGAAAGCCTTCCCAGAAGAGTGGAGGCTGTTAAAGCAGCAAAAGGGGTACCAACTCCATATTAATGCCCATGATTTAGCAATGAGATGTTCGAAGAGCAGGTATCCACATACTTTAGGCCATGTAGTGTACATTGCGGGTTTGATACTCTCAAACCCGGCCATTCTCTCAGCATGGAATGAAGTTACTGCCCAGTTCCCACAGTAGGACTATGTAACTCAAATGTCTTTGGTGTAACTCACACATCCAGAGGTTGTAGACCCGGCGTACCAGCTGTCGGTGCGGGGCTGGGATCTCCTCCTCCACATTCTGATAAAAGCAGGGCTTGATTCTCAGGAACTGAGGCAGTGGGGGAAAGTTGTTGACCCGCTCTGAAAACAGGAAACAGATTATTCAATGTGGGAGAACGGGATGTCAGTGCAGAAATTTCACTAAAAACTTGAATACGGTGACATTTTAGAACTTTTAGGAACATATAACAAAATGGTAATGCACAATAGTGAAAGTGTTCAGTGTTATTAATTGATCCTTATGTCTACAATCAATAATTGAACTAAGAGTATATCATGGCTAATTTAATAAAAAAATGTGTCACTTATGATCTCTCATGCGCATGCATTACTTGTTGCAGGTACATGTTATGTTTCATTAAGAACATAATTGAATTGTTTACATAAAGACTTCAATTGCAAAATATTTAGATACAAACCTGTCATTATGAAATCCTGTGTCCTTTCCTGCAACATAACACAAATAATTGGCATACTTTAAATCTCAAACATTCAAAGAGAAAGTAACAATATTTATATGGGAACTTGCAGTATGATTCACATCTAATCAGCAACAACAAAGTTATCATATCAAGATAATGACAAAAATTGACATGCAAATAATGAGATCTGGGTATGCTAGGAGGTGCAGATAATTTTCTAGTAAACTCGTGATAAACCAATGACTGTATATGAGAACCCCAATTTAAAAGGTAAGCCTACCCTTAACCCTTAACCAAAATTCGACCCCACGTGAAATAAAATGCCTGACTACAGTAATGTTAGCTAGATAACTACCCCTATTAGCTAACGGCTAGTACAGTGATGGGACAGGTAGTTATACAAATCTTTGATGATGGTTTGTTAGCGAATTGTCACAAAAAGTTCATCTGATGAGTTGATACAGGGATATAGTTGTTAGCAGATTCAATGTTAAATAAATAAATATATGAACGTAGTTTCTTGTTTTTCTAGCACCTACCTGAAAACCGCTTACTCCAGCTCGGTTGGGGATGCGTCGTCAACTAAGACTGAAGTCCCGTGGAAGCCACAGCAATGCATTGAGGGAGTGGTAGTTCTACAAAGGTCACAGAAAGGCAAATTGGAATACAATTTTTCGATTGTTAAACTACAGATCCCATAAACGATAGAGGGCGTAGACAGGAGACGTGTGACTACAATGCCAGCGCCATCTATGCTACAGAGAGGGATGATTATTGTCCTGCACAAAAGAACAGCTATTTTATGACAATTAATTATCTTGTCAGGCTGTACAGTGCAATATTATGTTCAATGCACACAATATGCTGACTAACAGTGATTTCAAACAGTCAAAGTCCTGTAATAAGAGCTAAGACGTAATATTTGATTTGTTTAAACTGCACATAGTTCTGTTCTGTGGCTGTCACTGAGTAGGCTGATACTCCATTTCATGTGTGCAAATCCATAGGTCAGACTGTAGAGTGCAATATTGTTAGGGTTGCGAAAGTTCAACTGAGATAGGAACACCTGAACTTGGTTAAAATAATTGTTTAATTCAAAAGTTAATAAATGGCAAATACAATTTCCGTATATACGGGTTCAATGTTTCATCACGCAGGATAAGACAGAGAACTGATTTGTTTCTGACAAAGATAATATTTTATACTCGTAACAGAGATTGTTCCCGCTTCCGAGCCGGCCTGTCAGAATAGAGACTGGGCGTGTTTTAGACTCACCCAGCCTATCGTTGATGTTGGCACCTTAAGCCAGTCCTGGCCCCTTAGCGCATATGATGTCCCGATACTGTTGCTGTGTAGATTACGCTCCTTCACCCCAAAGACTGAGGTCAGACAGTTTTATAACATTGTCTGAGATATCTGCACCTGTATGCATTGTCCTCTGTTCTCGCTCAAGGCTAACTACAGCTTCCCAGCTTCTTATCTGAGCTAACTGTTACTTCCAGCACACACACACAGACATCCAGGCGCTCAAACAGTTTGTCAATATCAAATCACATTTGTTATAGTATTCAATCACATACAATATTCAATCACATATGATATAGTTGCTAATCACGTTTGTTATAGTATTCAATCACATACAATACAGTTGCTAATCACGTTTGTTATAGTATTGGGTTATAGTGCATAACTCAGAAATTCACATATGTTTTTCGTGTGTATAGTTTATCTGTTATTGTCTGGTCAGCAGTCTCCTGATTCACCCCCCTCCTGTGTCTCTCTCAGATTGGCACAGTCCCGGTCACATAGTACAGCGCCCACACTACTGATACATTTGTTGCATACACACACATATTTCATACAGTACAGCGCTCTCTTTAACACACACACATTTCAGGCTGATATTCATGGCTAGACAGAGCACTGGTAAGAGTAGAGACAAATGGAAAATGCAGGTTCACAAGAGTCAGCAATTCAAACTTTAATGCATAAGAATAGTTAGTTAAGCATGTCAAAAACCTTATAAAAACCCCACAATCCCCCGTTTGACACCTATAGGTGTCAACATAAACAATTTTTGATTAACATAGACATTTTTATTACTTAAACATTTTTGATTGACATTTTTATTTTTGATTCCCCCGTTTGACACCTGTAAGGTGTCACAACCAATAAAAATTCCATCCCTTTTCCATATACCAGGTGGGCTCGTTACCACCCAGGAACTTATAACCTTCTTAGGGAGAACAGTGTTATTCATAAACCTCTTTTACAGCAAACCATGGGTCACCCTCAGTCAACCCCTCTGTTCATTGGTCTCTGCATCCTCCCCACTAGCTGCAAGCAGGGGCATCATGCCAGAGGCCTTAGCAGCATCTGCAATAGATTTCTTGGCACAAGGTAAAATGCAAGCAGCACAACAGAAAACATAGCAAAATACAATTAGGGTCAGAAATCCAGTAACCATCGATACAGTGCACTCACCAAACCAACCACCCAGCCAGGAGAACAGTCCACTCTCCTCCACACCTGCAAGACCCTTCATCTCCACAGATAACTTTTCCAACCCACTCAGAGCTTTTTAAATGCTCCCATCCAGACTGGTATTGTTAGGGACAAACGTGCAACATTGCTCTCCAAACATTTTACAAACACCCCCCTGGTTGGCCAGAATCATGTCTAGTGCTAGTCTATTTTGTCTACGAGGTTCGATAGGTGGCATCCAATTGTTCAACAAATCATTGTTGATTATACTAGATATAATTGATCCAGGCATTCTGTTTAGCATCAACAATAGCTGGGCCAATAATGGGCAATAAATGCCACAGGCCATCATTCCTGTTTAATGTGTGGAATTTGTGGGGGACCCCTATTGGGACCCCAACAGGTTGATGTGGATGTTATCTGTACCCTCGGACCAAGGAGCGTCACGTTTCTGCCGTCTCCTGGGTTGGTCCCAAGCCTCTGTCATGTGCAGCTCCCAAAAGTTGGTCAGCTGTAACCTCAATAATAGGCAATGGTGTTTATCAGACTGGCCAAAACACATGTTCCCTGACAATCTCCTTTCAAAATTGGGGTCAACCGCCTGGCAGGTCCTCACATCCACCATACATCAGCAACACCTCTAGTTAATAGTGACATTAGTGATGCAGGCAGCAGCAGGGAACCTCCCATAGTCCATACCTCTACCTGTACCAGTGTTACAGCTGTAATATCCCCCATATGCCTTAACCCCCATGGTGTCTTCTGGGGACGGACTTCTGGGAACACAAGACTCAGAGTTTTACACAGGGTTGAATTTGGCTTAAACTTTCCAATATGCACATCCAACCTTCCCCATTACTTAGGGCAAATGGGTGAGCAGCCAGAATAGGTCTGGCATGTCCACATACGACACAGTCCTTTCTATTAAGTGTTTTGGCAGTGTATCTCATATAGGCCAACCACATGTTCTCCCCACCCTCATAACCAGTTTCAGATTGGTCACTATCTGAGATGTCTTTCACATTTATTACCTGTACCAGATTGGAGAGCTTAGGTGGTGGTGTGGGACTTGGTCTTGAAGTGGTGGAGGAGGCCGGCTGAACCTGGTCTGTTGGAACTGGTGGTGGTTCTGGCAGTACTGTGATGGTAACATCCCCATCGTATCCTAATCAGACAGCTCAGGACCACAAGCAAACCTGTAAAGCCCCACCCTCTCCCAGAGAAAACATCATCAGCAAGAAGCCAGACACACCTTCACTTCTATGAACAAACACAGGGATGGAATGACGGGGGAAAAGGACATTTTCATCCGAGAGATGGCCCCCAGAATTCTGTTAATTCCAGTTCTCCTCTCGGACACTGTGCTTGTTCGACAGTGTCAATGTGTCTTACCCTCCCGCAGTGTGATATGAATCCGGGTAGCTACTTCAGCTAGCTGTTACCAGGAGTCCTTGGTATGGTCCCCCCAACAGGCCTCAGGGACTGGATTGAGTGAGTTCACCTGTAATTCACCTGTAGTGCATAAAATCTTGGACATACAGGTTTGGTTAACAAACAGTTTGTCATTTGTTCTATCTGATTATATATTTAACTTCTATGCCTATTTATTAGCTAGATTTTTTTTTAATTTTTTATATATATTTTTTTTTTATTAGTTTATTATCCAATAGGCCCCATCCTATCCTAGTCCACAATGTACCCCTCCCCCGTTTGATACCTGGCTCTGGCCAGGTAACAACCTTACCTACTCTAAATAAGGACTTAATTATGAGTAGTAAAATATTCTTATGTTCTACATTATACAATAGGAACGCCCCTTTCATTTTCCACATGTCCAATTGTACCTTGGGCGTCCATTCATATCTATACTTTTCCAATTCTCTGTCAAGTGACTTATCTACTTTAAAATGTATCTGTGCTGCTTATATATGTTAAACCCCTTCTCTCCTATCTTATTTCACAGCCTACCTTGCTCATTTCATGGTACCCCCCTCCCCACTCTGCTCTCAAACCTTCAAGGTCTCAACAGTGCGGGGTAGACCCATCTGTCTGCCTTTTTCTAATAAATATTAACTAAGTGTCTCACTTTTGACTTTATCATGGATTTAAAAATAACAACAACATGTCTTATAGTGTCAATCTCTAAAGTCCTTACTATTTAAATAAGCTCTCTCCCCCCAGGATCACTCCTCTAAGAACTGAAACCTATTACTTTCCTGCCCTATTGGCTTAAAATATCTCCTGTTCAAACCTCAATGTATCATATCATCCCATATTTATTATCGATGACAAATGGGATTTTTTCTGTTGTAATACCAAAACAATAATAGCCAATTCAAAACCTTCATAACCAATGTTTAAAAACAGAATCCTGACTCCTCAGTGGTTCAAACTACAATTATGTTCAAGAGTTATAAACTCTATTATAATCAATTTACCTCAGAACTAGTATTCCCAAATGACCACAATTGCATTACTCTCACTACATTTCCCTGTGAGTGATCAAATCACAGGAAAATGCAACGAAAATAGGTCAAAAAGGTTACACCTACATTCGTGTTCCATCCCATGTCTAGACATATCAAAAGAACCCTTTATCTTAAAAAATCGCTTGTCTAAATAAAACTCAGAAAGTAAAACTCCTAATATTATCTTGTCTCTCGGGAACATGGAAAACCCCTTAACCCAAACGTTTACCACAAAAACAAAAACTAATAATTATGATAATACCCTCAAATCATTCGTTTTAAATTTCCCCGATGTTTCATGTAACTCATTCACACAACTGTGATAAACGTGTACTGTCCCTTTAAAAATTCCCAGCCAGCCATACCAGTTTGCGGGCCGGTCATTGTTCACCATAATGAAAACAGATCACGTTTAGACTACGTTTACTTTTTGTTCGAAATCCCTGGTGTTACCTAAACAAAAACCAATAACTTTTAGCCACTTTTGAAAAGTGAACGCAAACACACATTTTCTCTCACTGTTAACTAACTGCAACAGGCAATAGTACGGATTCGATAAACCAAACCCAATTTATCACAAAGGTTGGATCTTGAATAGAATATACAACGTCAATCAACATCTCTTAATCAAAACTATACTGCATGAAGTAAAGGAAATAGTGTACCTGAACAATGACCAAATCCATTCGAGTAACGTAATCGTGTATCCCCCCTAGTGACGTTATTTTACGTCGTTACAAAACAAATCATCCTGTCTCCAGCAACATACACTGATTAGTAGCCAATACCAAAACTAACTGTCTTATTCATGCCTCTAGGCAAAACATCTACTTACTCCAACTGAGTTTTGCATCAAAACTATCGTATAAGTAAAATCAACTTCTCAACTTTCTCTACTCCAAAGTGTAAACGTACCAAAATTTAACCTAAATAAGTCATTAACTGTATTCTCTCTACTCCGAATTGGTTTTAAGTTTTCTGTTATGTGACCAGCACTCAAACAGGCTCCCCTTCGACTGGGAGACCGTTGAGTGCTGCAATACTGCCATCTTCTGTCCATTCTCTGCATAGCTCTCCACCCCCAACTATTTGACACATACCTGTTTCTTATTATATCTTTTGTTTAATAATTTTTGTTTTTATCTGTTATTACGTAGTTAGACAAGAGTGTCCGTGACAAATAATGTGAGATTATAGTATGTGGTTAATGTACAACTTAAGTATATATGGTTACGTTATGTATATATGTCCTTACTCCCCTTCACATAAAAGCCTGATACAGTACATACAGAGGGATACAATCATAAAGCAACAGACATACAGTGTGACTTGTCTTATATCCAACACGTCTTTTTCAATCAGTAAACTTGTCTTATCTCCAAAACATTGCCGTTAGATCATTTGCACATATAACCTAACCTCTCTTCACCAACGCTTTGCCGTTTACTTGTAACAGGGGACTTGTCTTATACAGTGTATTGCCGTCGAGGGTCCACCTAGACTTGTCTTATATCCAATACTTCTGCCTTCCCCTGGACTATGTTGCCGTCCACTTTTAGTCGAGGGTCCACCTAGACTTATTAATCGACAATTTGTCTTATATCCCACATACCATGTAAATACATAAAAATCCGTGAACCCGGTATATTGCCGTTCAATTATTAGAACTTGTCTTATTTCCAATATTCCGCCATTCACGGTGGTTATGTGGCCATTGTCCTCAATCACTTCCCTAAAGTCTTATATATAAGACTTTTAATAAAACAACCCTAGCTTAGATACATACACACACACAAACAGGCTTTTAATATCACGTCATACACCTACAAGCATTCCATTGTTATTCTGTTGGCCAAATGAAAATGCATTCGCCATCAAGTAGTACGTAATTAAATAATACGTAGTTAGTTTTATCCTTACTTTGTTGTGGTGAACATATGGTTCAAAATTTAGCAACTTACACCAGTTAGGTTTTCTCACAAAATAAATTTGGTTAAGTCCAATATGCAGAATTTCAGTTTTGAAACAATAGGCTCTGCTTACCTGTTTTTTAGTAGACCCGGGCTTTTTGTGAGAGGACCCCATCTGGCGACAGTCTAGGCCAAAGGCTGGATGCCTCAATGTCCAGCGTAGTTCCCTCAGTTCACGGTCGGGGTCACCATTTGTTAGGGTTGCGAAAGTTCAACTGAGATAGGAACACCTGAACTTGGTTAAAATAATTGTTTAATTCAAAAGTTAATAAATGGCAAATACAATTTCCGTATATACGGGTTCAATGTTTCATCACGCAGGATAAGACAGAGAACTGATTTGTTTCTGACAAAGATAATATTTTATACTCGTAACAGAGATTGTTCCCGCTTCCGAGCCGGCCTGTCAGAATAGAGACTGGGCGTGTTTTAGACTCACCCAGCCTATCGTTGATGTTGGCACCTTAAGCCAGTCCTGGCCCCTTAGCGCATATGATGTCCCGATACTGTTGCTGTGTAGATTACGCTCCTTCACCCCAAAGACTGAGGTCAGACAGTTTTATAACATTGTCTGAGATATCTGCACCTGTATGCATTGTCCTCTGTTCTCGCTCAAGGCTAACTACAGCTTCCCAGCTTCTTATCTGAGCTAACTGTTACTTCCAGCACACACACACAGACATCCAGGCGCTCAAACAGTTTGTCAATATCAAATCACATTTGTTATAGTATTCAATCACATACAATATTCAATCACATATGATATAGTTGCTAATCACGTTTGTTATAGTATTCAATCACATACAATACAGTTGCTAATCACGTTTGTTATAGTATTGGGTTATAGTGCATAACTCAGAAATTCACATATGTTTTTCGTGTGTATAGTTTATCTGTTATTGTCTGGTCAGCAGTCTCCTGATTCACCCCCCTCCTGTGTCTCTCTCAGATTGGCACAGTCCCGGTCACATAGTACAGCGCCCACACTACTGATACATTTGTTGCATACACACACATATTTCATACAGTACAGCGCTCTCTTTAACACACACACATTTCAGGCTGATATTCATGGCTAGACAGAGCACTGGTAAGAGTAGAGACAAATGGAAAATGCAGGTTCACAAGAGTCAGCAATTCAAACTTTAATGCATAAGAATAGTTAGTTAAGCATGTCAAAAACCTTATAAAAACCCCACAATCCCCCGTTTGACACCTATAGGTGTCAACATAAACAATTTTTGATTAACATAGACATTTTTATTACTTAAACATTTTTGATTGACATTTTTATTTTTGATTCCCCCGTTTGACACCTGTAAGGTGTCACAACCAATAAAAATTCCATCCCTTTTCCATATACCAGGTGGGCTCGTTACCACCCAGGAACTTATAACCTTCTTAGGGAGAACAGTGTTATTCATAAACCTCTTTTACAGCAAACCATGGGTCACCCTCAGTCAACCCCTCTGTTCATTGGTCTCTGCATCCTCCCCACTAGCTGCAAGCAGGGGCATCATGCCAGAGGCCTTAGCAGCATCTGCAATAGATTTCTTGGCACAAGGTAAAATGCAAGCAGCACAACAGAAAACATAGCAAAATACAATTAGGGTCAGAAATCCAGTAACCATCGATACAGTGCACTCACCAAACCAACCACCCAGCCAGGAGAACAGTCCACTCTCCTCCACACCTGCAAGACCCTTCATCTCCACAGATAACTTTTCCAACCCACTCAGAGCTTTTTAAATGCTCCCATCCAGACTGGTATTGTTAGGGACAAACGTGCAACATTGCTCTCCAAACATTTTACAAACACCCCCCTGGTTGGCCAGAATCATGTCTAGTGCTAGTCTATTTTGTCTACGAGGTTCGATAGGTGGCATCCAATTGTTCAACAAATCATTGTTGATTATACTAGATATAATTGATCCAGGCATTCTGTTTAGCATCAACAATAGCTGGGCCAATAATGGGCAATAAATGCCACAGGCCATCATTCCTGTTTAATGTGTGGAATTTGTGGGGGACCCCTATTGGGACCCCAACAGGTTGATGTGGATGTTATCTGTACCCTCGGACCAAGGAGCGTCACGTTTCTGCCGTCTCCTGGGTTGGTCCCAAGCCTCTGTCATGTGCAGCTCCCAAAAGTTGGTCAGCTGTAACCTCAATAATAGGCAATGGTGTTTATCAGACTGGCCAAAACACATGTTCCCTGACAATCTCCTTTCAAAATTGGGGTCAACCGCCTGGCAGGTCCTCACATCCACCATACATCAGCAACACCTCTAGTTAATAGTGACATTAGTGATGCAGGCAGCAGCAGGGAACCTCCCATAGTCCATACCTCTACCTGTACCAGTGTTACAGCTGTAATATCCCCCATATGCCTTAACCCCCATGGTGTCTTCTGGGGACGGACTTCTGGGAACACAAGACTCAGAGTTTTACACAGGGTTGAATTTGGCTTAAACTTTCCAATATGCACATCCAACCTTCCCCATTACTTAGGGCAAATGGGTGAGCAGCCAGAATAGGTCTGGCATGTCCACATACGACACAGTCCTTTCTATTAAGTGTTTTGGCAGTGTATCTCATATAGGCCAACCACATGTTCTCCCCACCCTCATAACCAGTTTCAGATTGGTCACTATCTGAGATGTCTTTCACATTTATTACCTGTACCAGATTGGAGAGCTTAGGTGGTGGTGTGGGACTTGGTCTTGAAGTGGTGGAGGAGGCCGGCTGAACCTGGTCTGTTGGAACTGGTGGTGGTTCTGGCAGTACTGTGATGGTAACATCCCCATCGTATCCTAATCAGACAGCTCAGGACCACAAGCAAACCTGTAAAGCCCCACCCTCTCCCAGAGAAAACATCATCAGCAAGAAGCCAGACACACCTTCACTTCTATGAACAAACACAGGGATGGAATGACGGGGGAAAAGGACATTTTCATCCGAGAGATGGCCCCCAGAATTCTGTTAATTCCAGTTCTCCTCTCGGACACTGTGCTTGTTCGACAGTGTCAATGTGTCTTACCCTCCCGCAGTGTGATATGAATCCGGGTAGCTACTTCAGCTAGCTGTTACCAGGAGTCCTTGGTATGGTCCCCCCAACAGGCCTCAGGGACTGGATTGAGTGAGTTCACCTGTAATTCACCTGTAGTGCATAAAATCTTGGACATACAGGTTTGGTTAACAAACAGTTTGTCATTTGTTCTATCTGATTATATATTTAACTTCTATGCCTATTTATTAGCTAGATTTTTTTTAAATTTTTTATATATATATTTTTTTTATTAGTTTATTATCCAATAGGCC
The DNA here is from genome assembly GCF_029448725.1 of Salvelinus fontinalis. Taxonomy (NCBI): domain Eukaryota; kingdom Metazoa; phylum Chordata; class Actinopteri; order Salmoniformes; family Salmonidae; genus Salvelinus; species Salvelinus fontinalis. Next base: position 12,337,260 of record NC_074669.1, read on the forward strand.
CCATCCTATCCTAGTCCACAATGTACCCCTCCCCCGTTTGATACCTGGCTCTGGCCAGGTAACAACCTTACCTACTCTAAATAAGGACTTAATTATGAGTAGTAAAATATTCTTATGTTCTACATTATACAATAGGAACGCCCCTTTCATTTTCCACATGTCCAATTGTACCTTGGGCGTCCATTCATATCTATACTTTTCCAATTCTCTGTCAAGTGACTTATCTACTTTAAAATGTATCTGTGCTGCTTATATATGTTAAACCCCTTCTCTCCTATCTTATTTCACAGCCTACCTTGCTCATTTCATGGTACCCCCCTCCCCACTCTGCTCTCAAACCTTCAAGGTCTCAACAGTGCGGGGTAGACCCATCTGTCTGCCTTTTTCTAATAAATATTAACTAAGTGTCTCACTTTTGACTTTATCATGGATTTAAAAATAACAACAACATGTCTTATAGTGTCAATCTCTAAAGTCCTTACTATTTAAATAAGCTCTCTCCCCCCAGGATCACTCCTCTAAGAACTGAAACCTATTACTTTCCTGCCCTATTGGCTTAAAATATCTCCTGTTCAAACCTCAATGTATCATATCATCCCATATTTATTATCGATGACAAATGGGATTTTTTCTGTTGTAATACCAAAACAATAATAGCCAATTCAAAACCTTCATAACCAATGTTTAAAAACAGAATCCTGACTCCTCAGTGGTTCAAACTACAATTATGTTCAAGAGTTATAAACTCTATTATAATCAATTTACCTCAGAACTAGTATTCCCAAATGACCACAATTGCATTACTCTCACTACATTTCCCTGTGAGTGATCAAATCACAGGAAAATGCAACGAAAATAGGTCAAAAAGGTTACACCTACATTCGTGTTCCATCCCATGTCTAGACATATCAAAAGAACCCTTTATCTTAAAAAATCGCTTGTCTAAATAAAACTCAGAAAGTAAAACTCCTAATATTATCTTGTCTCTCGGGAACATGGAAAACCCCTTAACCCAAACGTTTACCACAAAAACAAAAACTAATAATTATGATAATACCCTCAAATCATTCGTTTTAAATTTCCCCGATGTTTCATGTAACTCATTCACACAACTGTGATAAACGTGTACTGTCCCTTTAAAAATTCCCAGCCAGCCATACCAGTTTGCGGGCCGGTCATTGTTCACCATAATGAAAACAGATCACGTTTAGACTACGTTTACTTTTTGTTCGAAATCCCTGGTGTTACCTAAACAAAAACCAATAACTTTTAGCCACTTTTGAAAAGTGAACGCAAACACACATTTTCTCTCACTGTTAACTAACTGCAACAGGCAATAGTACGGATTCGATAAACCAAACCCAATTTATCACAAAGGTTGGATCTTGAATAGAATATACAACGTCAATCAACATCTCTTAATCAAAACTATACTGCATGAAGTAAAGGAAATAGTGTACCTGAACAATGACCAAATCCATTCGAGTAACGTAATCGTGTATCCCCCCTAGTGACGTTATTTTACGTCGTTACAAAACAAATCATCCTGTCTCCAGCAACATACACTGATTAGTAGCCAATACCAAAACTAACTGTCTTATTCATGCCTCTAGGCAAAACATCTACTTACTCCAACTGAGTTTTGCATCAAAACTATCGTATAAGTAAAATCAACTTCTCAACTTTCTCTACTCCAAAGTGTAAACGTACCAAAATTTAACCTAAATAAGTCATTAACTGTATTCTCTCTACTCCGAATTGGTTTTAAGTTTTCTGTTATGTGACCAGCACTCAAACAGGCTCCCCTTCGACTGGGAGACCGTTGAGTGCTGCAATACTGCCATCTTCTGTCCATTCTCTGCATAGCTCTCCACCCCCAACTATTTGACACATACCTGTTTCTTATTATATCTTTTGTTTAATAATTTTTGTTTTTATCTGTTATTACGTAGTTAGACAAGAGTGTACGTGACAAATAATGTGAGATTATAGTATGTGGTTAATGTACAACTTAAGTATATATGGTTACGTTATGTATATATGTCCTTACTCCCCTTCACATAAAAGCCTGATACAGTACATACAGAGGGATACAATCATAAAGCAACAGACATACAGTGTGACTTGTCTTATATCCAACACGTCTTTTTCAATCAGTAAACTTGTCTTATCTCCAAAACATTGCCGTTAGATCATTTGCACATATAACCTAACCTCTCTTCACCAACGCTTTGCCGTTTACTTGTAACAGGGGACTTGTCTTATACAGTGTATTGCCGTCGAGGGTCCACCTAGACTTGTCTTATATCCAATACTTCTGCCTTCCCCTGGACTATGTTGCCGTCCACTTTTAGTCGAGGGTCCACCTAGACTTATTAATCGACAATTTGTCTTATATCCCACATACCATGTAAATACATAAAAATCCGTGAACCCGGTATATTGCCGTTCAATTATTAGAACTTGTCTTATTTCCAATATTCCGCCATTCACGGTGGTTATGTGGCCATTGTCCTCAATCACTTCCCTAAAGTCTTATATATAAGACTTTTAATAAAACAACCCTAGCTTAGATACATACACACACACAAACAGGCTTTTAATATCACGTCATACACCTACAAGCATTCCATTGTTATTCTGTTGGCCAAATGAAAATGCATTCGCCATCAAGTAGTACGTAATTAAATAATACGTAGTTAGTTTTATCCTTACTTTGTTGTGGTGAACATATGGTTCAAAATTTAGCAACTTACACCAGTTAGGTTTTCTCACAAAATAAATTTGGTTAAGTCCAATATGCAGAATTTCAGTTTTGAAACAATAGGCTCTGCTTACCTGTTTTTTAGTAGACCCGGGCTTTTTGTGAGAGGACCCCATCTGGCGACAGTCTAGGCCAAAGGCTGGATGCCTCAATGTCCAGCGTAGTTCCCTCAGTTCACGGTCGGGGTCACCATTTGTTAGGGTTGCGAAAGTTCAACTGAGATAGGAACACCTGAACTTGGTTAAAATAATTGTTTAATTCAAAAGTTAATAAATGGCAAATACAATTTCCGTATATACGGGTTCAATGTTTCATCACGCAGGATAAGACAGAGAACTGATTTGTTTCTGACAAAGATAATATTTTATACTCGTAACAGAGATTGTTCCCGCTTCCGAGCCGGCCTGTCAGAATAGAGACTGGGCGTGTTTTAGACTCACCCAGCCTATCGTTGATGTTGGCACCTTAAGCCAGTCCTGGCCCCTTAGCGCATATGATGTCCCGATACTGTTGCTGTGTAGATTACGCTCCTTCACCCCAAAGACTGAGGTCAGACAGTTTTATAACATTGTCTGAGATATCTGCACCTGTATGCATTGTCCTCTGTTCTCGCTCAAGGCTAACTACAGCTTCCCAGCTTCTTATCTGAGCTAACTGTTACTTCCAGCACACACACACAGACATCCAGGCGCTCAAACAGTTTGTCAATATCAAATCACATTTGTTATAGTATTCAATCACATACAATATTCAATCACATATGATATAGTTGCTAATCACGTTTGTTATAGTATTCAATCACATACAATACAGTTGCTAATCACGTTTGTTATAGTATTGGGTTATAGTGCATAACTCAGAAATTCACATATGTTTTTCGTGTGTATAGTTTATCTGTTATTGTCTGGTCAGCAGTCTCCTGATTCACCCCCCTCCTGTGTCTCTCTCAGATTGGCACAGTCCCGGTCACATAGTACAGCGCCCACACTACTGATACATTTGTTGCATACACACACATATTTCATACAGTACAGCGCTCTCTTTAACACACACACATTTCAGGCTGATATTCATGGCTAGACAGAGCACTGGTAAGAGTAGAGACAAATGGAAAATGCAGGTTCACAAGAGTCAGCAATTCAAACTTTAATGCATAAGAATAGTTAGTTAAGCATGTCAAAAACCTTATAAAAACCCCACAATATGAATGTCCAATACACACAATTGACTAACTGGGGAGGTGATTTTCCAAAGTCAGTCCCACAATAAGAGCTAATAAGACAATAGATGTGTAAACATTTGAAAATGGTGTTATGTGGGTGTCACTGAAAAGTAGTGAACTACATGTAGTTCAACTAGTAAGTTCATTTCATTTTGCTTTAGCTTGGTGGTAGTTGAACTTAATTCAAATCTTGGTAGTGTTTCCAGTAGTTCATAACTTTTTTTGCAATGTAGTGGTGTAGCTAACAATTGGAACTACACACTACTTATTTTGCTAAAATAATATAAAATAAGGTTAACGTTGGCTCGAATTTCCTGTCCTTTTCGGCATCAGACCTGCCTAATTCTCACTTGAATCATAGTTATAGTGTTTAATAGGCTAATTACACAGCCCAGCGTGATCTTTTCTCGCAATTTGTAGTCTATGACATTTCAGATTTAGGTGTGATAATTTTTCACAAAAAGTAGTTTGGATGTAGTGAACTACTTTTTCAAAGTATATTTAGTTATGTAAACTGCATGTTTCTTAAGGGTCGCTTTAGTGTGGCTTAACTTCTTCCAGTGTGAAGTAATTGGCAGCTACCTCCCTGATCTTGAGTATTACATAATACGCTCCTTTTTAAATAATGTGATTTATTACTCCGAACAAAATCAAACAGATTCCAATATTGTTACTCATGCTAATGTTGTTTAAGACAAATTGGTGGGAGGGAGTTATTGAAGTTTGAAGAAGTGGGAGTTCGTTTTGTGAAGTTATTTTTGTTTTGTTTTAGTTAACTCTACTTAATCGTATGAAGTTTCCTTTTGTCACCCCATACAGTTGGTGGCGACAATGCTCCAAAAATATTGGATCCAAATCGCCGTGAAACCCCACCAACGAAGTAGAGATCTGGCCAATCAGCAAATGATTCTGAGGAGAGCGACATACTCCCGCCAAATCTGACTGACGACGGGCGCGAGTCAGCAAGGAGATCCAAAGGGAGCGTGTGTGAGATGCGGAAAGAATAACATGTAGCTACTTAGTCTTAAAAATAGTAAAACCCAGTCAACTGTATAGTATATTTTGCAGAATAACAGTGTTACTCTGGAAGACCTGTCAATATTGCGACATCATATGGTTTTGTTATATTGCCACTGTTTTCCGCACAAGGATATCAAAAGTGAGGGAAGTCTCGGATGGTGATGCTGGCGGCGGAAGATCCATCTGTGGACGGGCATTTAGCATCCACTCCACGGAGGAGAGGTAGCGACGATATTTCTATTTTAACCTTTCAAATGTTTTTGGAATTTGGTTATATACTTTTAAATTATTATTTACCTTTCAGTTTGCCTATGGCCACATAGTCAACACAAGCTTATGCCCTAATACGTTAGCTAACCAACGTTACTATAACTAGCTAACGTTAGCTAACACGTCAGTAAGGTTAACTACTAAGTTAGTTACTGTACAGTACACTGTTATAGTAGATACCTAAAGTTAGCGAATTAACGTTTTTATTAGCCAACCACTCATAACATTTCCAAGTAAGTAGTGAAGTGTAAAATGTGGGTTTATGTAAGTTACGCTTGAAGTGCACCTAGCTTGTATAGCTAACTAAGTTATATGACCAATATTTTCTGAAATGAATCTAACTTTACTGTAACTTGGTTAGCTAACGTTAATCTTTATAGTTAACTATTCCTCAGCCAGCTAATTTAGCTAGCTAAGCTAGTTAGAATTGGTGTCAACCATGCCAGCCTGCTGCTTGCTAGACACCCCATGGCTTCAGCTAACTAACGTTAGCTAGCAAGCTAATGTGCACCGAAATGATTGAACAGTGTATTGGTAGTTTTGCTCACCAGCTTGTTGATAACAGTTAACGTTAGTCGGAAAATATAATTTCGACTAGACATTGAGTTACAACACTGCCCGCTCGACAACTAGAACCATTGACAATGGTTCATTTAATGGTCAATGGCATTGTACTGCTGCATTTACTGATAAAGTAAAAGTGCATTGTAAAACCAAAGTCTATCTAACTTTAGCTATGAGTGATGAGGGGGGATGGTTGTGGGATTGTCATCTTATCTCCCTCGTTTTGGTTACAGGTATGGGTCGCAATCAAATCTAGCAATGCCAACAATAAGCTTGTTTGGGGTTACTTTAACAAACGGAATTTGTTTATTTTACTTTGAGGCTAAGCCTGTTCTCACCACCGTTAGAGCTGTGAGTGTAGCCACAGCCGGGCTTTTACACTTGGCTTATATTCACCGAATGGCGGGAGAGAAAAGCAAACACCTCGATATACTTAGCCCGATGACTTGTGCCATCCTCTCCTTGTTTTTTATTTATTTGTGATCCACCGACTTGATTCGGTATTATGTAGTAAAATGAAATTGTGTTTTTTACATTGGATAAAAGGAGCGACTCAGAGCTACAAAATGGTATATCATACACTGCATATGAGAAACAATGGGAAAGTAATTCTGCTTTGAAAGTTGATAAACCCCACCTTTTGAGAAAATGTTCCTTAAATGTTTTGGTAAACATACTGGAGAGCTCTTTTGTTTACACCCATTCAGCATTATTCACACTCTTAGCCCCACCAATCTTTTTAAGGATTCACATTTGAGGTCATGTGCTAAAGGCCATGTAGTGTGGTAAAAGTAGTAGCCTACAGTAAGGAAAAAATCCAGGTAAACAGAAAGTGTCCAGATAAAAAATATTAGATGATGCTTACCCAGACACACTTGTCTAAGTTGATGGGTTATGTGAAAGAAATGCTATAACCCCCAAATACATCTTGTTAAGTGGATGGGTCTCTACAGAAGGTGTAAACAGTACAGCGTAATGGTTACTTGCATAGTAGCAATATCAAAAATAGATAGTGTCAATATAAAGGGAAAAAGTGTCAATGCCAGTAGAGAAAGAACAAAATAATATACCATATGAACAAAAACAATATCAATAACATTATCAGTGGTACTGGTGATGGATGAGGTAGTTATATGCATACAATCAGGGGTAAAGTGGCCGAGCAGCAGGATAAAAAAAATAGATAGTAGCAGCAATGTATGGTGTGTGTGTGTGTTAGGAGAGAGTCATGTGAATGTCCATAGAGGCACTGCAGATAGTGCTGATGACGGGGAACTCACTAACATTAGGCTATAACTAGCAATGCGAATTGCTTTCTGAGATAATATTTCTACACAGATCATACACTTAACGCTAATGTTAGTTAGAGAGCCAGCCACCTAACTTCAGCTAGCCAACTAACAGTAAGCTTTAACTTGCAATGAAAACAACTTTCTGACCAAATTTGAAACATATAGTATCTGAAACTGTAGCTAGACTCTTACCCGTATACATTGATGAATGCTTCACGGGAGACTGCAACCCCTTTCATTAAATAAGACGTCCTGTGTCGTTTTCGTTTTGTTTGTACAGCTTGCTTGCTTGCTCCGTTGTCAAGTCACTCTGGTTCACACTGCAATGCCATAAGAATCATCTGATATTTCTCCCTCTGTTACAGATGCCATGGTTGCCCTTAGTTTGAAGATGTAATCCAAAGACAGGTGTTTTATACAACAGCCTTCTGTGTTTTCTTAACGACTCCCTCTGCATTTGCAAACAAATGCCAGAATTATATTAATCTCTATCATACTCTGATTCTACCAAACATTCCACTGATTTCAAAACTCATTTAACTTCTTCCGTGACAACACTGTTGATCTCTGTTTCTTCTCCATCACTGTCATCGGAAGACTACAATGTCTTTGATGAAAATGTTTTTACCTAAATCAGGGGTTTCCTAATTGTCTGATTCATTTTCAGTCCTAGAGTCAGCATGGTACGATCGTCCTCCTGAAAGTAGTCCATCACAACTTTCCCCCACTGCCCTTTGTCGATAGCGCCTGATAAATTCAGGGCAGCAATGTTATTGAGAGCATTAGCAGCACATTTGCAGTTCTCCATCTCTAATGTTATATCTTTTGAAAAAAAACTGCAGCAGAAGGATTATCTACACATAACGAGCAGCTCATTTTATAGACAGAAGATGCTACATGGCAGACCAATCCGAAACTCTCTCGGCATGTCTGGCCCACTCATTATCTCAGCCAATCATGGCTACCAGGAAGGTTCTTGTCTTTTTATGTGGCTAAACTAGGCTTGTAATTTAACAACTTTATTCGTATTTACAGATGGCATACAGGTTTGTTATTAAGGCACGTGAAAGTTCAAATCTTCCATAAGGCATTTCTGCCAAAAAACACATTTTGATAATATTTTTTTTGATTAGCGTTCAAATGCCTTTCCTGTGAAGTCGTGACTTGTGACATACGCCTAGTTTAATGAAACAAGTCACATTTGATTTAACATTATATTTGAATTGAAGTGGTAGTCTGTTTACTTGATAAGTGCCAAGTCTAACTTACCCGTTTCCTAATTGACTGACATGTATTTATTATCACATTCCTTAAATAACCTGGATGCATTTGTTAAACTAACCATATGAGTAAACTAAGGACTAGCCTATAGCATGAATAAAATTGAGTGGGGGGGATAAAGCAGTTAGTGTTTAAGTCATACAGTGTTGTGACTGTTTTTGTGGTTTGAACATACAAAGTTTCTGCACACAATTCTTTGATCCAGTGACAGTTGTGTAGCAATTAAAGTGACGCAACTTGTTTGCAACTGGAAATATTTCTGTATTGAAAAACAGTCTGTTTGATGACTGAATGATTGGTTGTGGGATTGTTGTCATCTTGTCTCCCTCACATTGTTTTGGTTTCAGGTATGGATGGCAAAGTCAAACCCAGCAATGCCAATAAGAAGCTTGTTCAGGGTAAGTGAACCTCAGGTGTTTTGAATGCATATTACCTCCATATACTATTTTCCAGATTTCTGCTCGACCGATGTCACAACTTCCCTTTACCTGGCAATAGATAACAGTAAAACACCAGCCAACATGTTTTAAAAGGTCAAAGGTGATGCCAAATCTCGTAAATGTATCTTTTTAAACTGTAGTACTTTGTGTTTTAGGTTGTAATTGTGGCTGAAATGTTGTGTGCTGCTATTTTGGCCAGGTCTCTCTTGTATAATAGATTTTTAATCTCAGTGATACTAACCTGGTAAAGTAAACAATTAGATGCTTTTATTTTGCTAAAGGAGAATGATACATAATAACATAATGCTATCAAACTATATAAAAAAATATTCAGAGATTCTAATTTAGTCAATTATATTACAATTAATACAATTCTTTAATTTAGTGTCTTTGCTTTCATTGTTTCCCAAATACTTTTAAAGATAAATTGGATTTAGTCCAATTTGAAAATCAGGGATAATAAATGGTATTTTCTCCTCAGCTCGCCTTCCATTTAAGCGTCTGAACCCAGAGCCCAAAGAGACCAGTGAACCCAAAAGAACTCGTGCCCTTCCCTGCCCAGAGCCTGGGCTATCATATGGGGAGAATGAATCTGAAAGTTCCCCGCTACCCATGCATCACGGACCAGCCCTGGTTAACGGCCGCGGACCCCTGGATGGATTCATGAGTAACAGCAGCCAAACTTCCCCTGACAAAATAATAGTTGTTGTTCTCACTGAGGACTTCAATTCAACTGACCCTCTAAAGCAGCAACCTGCGACACCCATTTCTGCCTCGTGTCCTCCCACAAAAAACAGCCACCAGAGCAAAACCCTGAGTGCTGTAACGGCCACCAAAACAGGGCAATTAGACTGCAAGGTGGGGGATGAACAGGATGGGGAGGACACTGCATCAATCTCACAGCTAGATACAACACAGGGATCTGACATAGAGGAAGAGTCTGTCATCCCTGATATGTCCAGTCATTGGAATGGGTCCAAGCTGTCTCCTTCATCCACCAGCGCTCTGTCAGCGGCCGAGAGCTCCCCAGAGGCTGCCAAGACGGAGAACAATCCTACTGTCACGGTGAGTACTGACTTGCAAATCAGATTCAATAATCATTCAATGTCTGTCATCAGGGATCTTTGTGTAAATGTACACAGCAGAAAGCTTTTAAATTAATACTTGATCTATGTTACCTTCTCTCTTTCCAGGAGCCACATTCCACCCCTAAAATAGAGCAGAAAACTGTGAAAAGACGCTCTATAAAGGTATAATGACCTGTGATAGATCACTTCTGTATTTCACTGCTAAGTGGCAAAATTTTGCATCCAATTACTATTTAAATATCTACATCAAAATACTTATCTGAAGCTGAATTTATTTCCTCTCTTCATAGAATTTGCAGGAGCAAGAGGAAAGGCTACACCAGCGCCAAGAGAGAGAGTGGCAGCGGGAGGAGGCTAAAGCTGTTAAAGAGAAGAAAAAAGAGGAGGCCCGCAAACTGAGAGAGGGGGAAAGAAAGGAGAAAAGGGAGAAAGAAGAGTGTGAAAAAAGAGAGAGAAAAGAAAAAGAGGAAAAGGAAAAAGAAGAGAAATTAAGAGCGAAAGAGGAGCATCGCAAATCGAAGCAGGAGTGAGTGTTGCTTGATCAAAAACCACCTAGAGCTACAGATCTGAAATGTCTTGTTACTTTTATATTGACTTGATTGGAAACATTTGATTGAACGTTTTTTTTATTAAAGCTAATGTAATCCTTGCAATTGAATTAAACATGATATAATTTCCCCCAGGGCAAAACTTGAAGGCAAGAGAAAGAAAGAGGAGGAGAAACGGTTGAAAGAAGAGAAGGATGTGAGTTGATAAGGGATGTTTCTATTCTTTAAACTGAAATGTAATGTCTGACATTTGACGGTTGGCATTTGCCATGTCATTGTAACAGACCTGATAATACATCTGAAAATGTTCTATTCAGAGGCTCAAAGCAGAGAAAGCAGAGATAACACGATTCTTACAGAAACCAAAGACTCCTCAGCAGGCCACAAAGGTAAAATAACTCTGACTGGATTGAAAAAGAATACAAAATCTTAATCATAAAATAGTGGCATGTTAATTCTGTCCCTCCCACCTCAGACCCTTGTGTCTGCCTGTGGAAAGTTTGCTCCATTTGAGATAAAGGAGCACATGGGTCTGGCGCCGCTGACCCGGGTCCAGTGTGAGGAGGCAGTCCTGGATGAACTGGACCGGTACCTGGCTAAACCTGATGGAAGTCTGCACGGCCTGAGGGACTGGACCAGAAATGAGCCCCGCAGATCAGGCCGAACCAAGCCCAGAAGCACAGACTCTATGAGGTGAGACCATCACACCCTAAAAGTCACAATTGTTGCGTAGCCATGATGGCAACAATAGGTGCTTTGAATTACTGAACTCTTGACATTTTGTGAATCGACAAAGAATCTGCGATTTCCTACAGCAAAGAGGCTGTTTCTACATTGAAAAAGAATACGTAAATGTAACATGTAAAGTGTTGGTTTCATGAGCTGAAAAAAATATCCCGGAAATTTGACATATGCACAAAAACCTTATTTCTCTCATTTTGTGCACAAATGTGTTTACCTCCCTTTTAGTGAGCAAGATCAAATAATTCATCCACATGAAGGGTGAGGCATATCAAGAAGCTGATTAAACACCATGATCATTGTTAAGTTCATGTTTTAAGTATCCCTATATTTCTGTTATTAAGGGGCTATCACTCAGTCAAGAGTGCGCATGCGCAGGAAGTCTGGTGGTTGATGGACCTGGCCTTGAGTGTAATGGCTACTTGTAGTGTGTTCATATAGTAGAGTAAACTTTGTTAAACTGGAACCTTGTCGTTGTGTCATTTCGAGTTAACAATCATTACATAGGTGCACCTTGTGCTGGGGACAATAAAAGGCCACTCTAAAGGGTGCAGTTGTCTCACAATACAATGCCACTGATGTTTTGGGGGAGTCACCTGTGGGATTGTCAGACCAGCCACCCGGACAGCTGATGAAACTGGATTTGCACATTCAAGGAATTTCTGCGCAAACTGTCATAAACCATCTCAGGGATGCTCATCTGCGTGCACCGGGGTCTTGACCTGACTGCAGTTCGGCGTCGTTCACCTTCAATGGCCACTGTGACGCTGGAGAAGTGTGCTCTTCACGGATTAATCCCAGTTTCAACCGTACAGGGCAGATGACAGGCAGCGTGTATGGCGTCGTGTGTGCGAGGGGTTTGCTGATGTCAATGTTGTGAACAGAATGCATCATGATGCGGGTATATGGTATGGGTGTTAAGTTCATGTTTTAAGTATCCCTATACTTCTGTTATTACGGGGCTATCACTCAGTCAAGAGTGCGCCTGCGCAGGGAGTCTAATCGTTGATGGACCTAGCCTTGAGTGGAATGGCTACCTTGTAGTGTGTTTAAATAGTATAGTAAACTTTGTTAAACTGGAACCTTGTCGTTGTGTCATTTCAAGTTAACAATGGGAAGGCATTAGCTACGGACAACGAACACAATTGCATTTTATTGATGCCAATTTGAATGCACAGATACCGTGACTAGATCCTGAGGCCCATTGTCGTGCCATTCATCTGCTGCCATCACCTCATGTTTCAACATGGTAATGCACGGCCCCATGTCGCAAGGATCTGTACACAATTCCTGGAAGCTGAAAATGGCCCAGTTCTTCCATGGCCTGCATACTCACCAGACATGTCACCCATTGAGTATGTTTGGGATGCTCTGGATTGACATGTACGACAGCGTGTTCCAGTTCCTGACAATATTCAGCTACTTCGCACAGCCATTGAAGAGGAATGGGGTATCATTTCACAGGCCACTATCAGTCTGATCAACTTTATGCAAAGGAGATGTGTTGCGCTGCATGAGGTAAATGGCGGTTACACCAGATGCTGACAGGTTTTCTGATCCACGCCCCTACCTTTTTTAAGGTATGTTACCAACAGATTCATATCTGTATTGTCAGTAATGTGAAATCCATAGATTAGGGACTAATGAATTTTCAAATTGACTGATTTCCTTATATGGACTAACTCCGTATGGTCTTTGAAATCATTGCATGTTGCGATTTTTATATATTTTTTCAGTGTATGTACACTCCTATAGTCTTTGGCCCCTCTCTGTTCTCTGCATAGGGAGTGTATAGTGGTAGTTAAGGGGCCTAAACCGGACGGTGTGCCTGACCGGCAGTGCTATGGCCGCATGAAGCTCCTTCAGTTCCGTGAGAACTACCGGCCTGCCTACTGGGGCACGTGGAGTAAAAAGAGCCCCCACATCTCCCCACGTTACCCTCTCAGACAGGACAAGGTAAGACTTCCCTCATTCTCTGACCATGATCCTTGAAGCTTTTCACTTCTTTACATCTTAGTTTCTGACATATTGCTCTCACTAACCCTGCCATATCCAATTTGTCAAGTGGTGCCATGAGTGAAGAATGTGTTATCAGTTGCACTGTGACTTCCATGTTTGACGGGTTTCCATGTATGACTAAAGTTTGTGTGTTCTCGCTAGGACCTGTTGGATTATGAAGTAGACAGTGATGAGGAGTGGGAGGAGGAGGAGCCAGGAGAGTCCCTGTCACACAGTGAAGGGGTAGGTCTCTCTTCAATACTCTTCTGTCACAGCTTTTGATGCTCTGCTGTTCTGTTTGATATCAAGATTTGCTCAATTTTGCATCTGTATCATTACTGCTGGTTGTGAGGATCTAAAGGGAGGGGCAACTTTTTTGGGGGGCGGGCGGACTCTGTCGGGGTCTCAACTTACTGTTGAGAGTTAGAATAATAGAATACACATGGTGCAATTTTGAAATTTGGTTGTGCGTCAGCAGTCACTTAATTAGCCCATGTCAGCAATTTTTTAAATGTATTGTTAAGTTAGTCTAGTGGCCAGCTATCTAAACTTGTAGTAAGCATGGTCGAATTACCGACCGGGTTGGGGCCCATTGATCATCAGTTATCACGTAAAAAAAAAAACGCTAACAAAAATGCCTCCACTCTATGGCACAATGTGTAGAATTGCAGGCAATTGGCTGTAAAACGGCTAATTTGTCTGTTCGCCCCATTGCAAAATGAGTAGATTTGCATGAAATGAGTTAAAAATGGCAGTCTTTTTTTCCACCCCATGGCAAAATGTGTAGAATTTTAGGAGATGATAAACCTAGGGGAAATAATCTTGGCTGTCATTAGGTGGGCCGTTAAAATATTTTGCTCACAAGGTTGCGGGGATGTTTGTGGGTACGCAGACCCATTGCGGACCCTTTTTTTGTGGCCCCCACCCCTATCAATGTGGCCTATCCCTGACTAAACACTTTGTTTTTGCAGGAGGATAATGATGAGGGAGGTGAAAATGACGACGACGATGAGGATGGTTTCTTTGTACCCCATGGTTACCTATCAGATGGGGAGGGGGCATTGGAGGAGGAAGAGGTAGGTTAAATTATCCCTACAATCCGTATGCATGCCTAATTCATTTTCTTTACTGTTCTTTTCCGGTGGTCTGGTATGACTAATAATGGATATAATGTAAGTACTTAGTTCTTTACAGTGGGCCTCCCAAGTGGCGCAGCGGTCTAAGGCTCTGCATCACAGTGTTGGAGGCGTCACTATAGACTCAGGTTCGATCCCGGACTGTGTCACAACCAGCCGTGATCAGAAGTCCCTTAGAGTGGGGCACAATTGGTCCAGTGTCGTCCGGGTTAGGGGAGGGTTTTGCTGGTGGGGCTTTACTTGGCTCATCGCGCTCTAGTGACTCCTTGGGTCAGGTGCTGCAGGCAGACTGCGGTCGTCAGTGTGTATGGTGTACTCTCCTTAATTGCTCCTATCTCTGTGACGTGATTCCAGGAGGGTGGCGACCCAGAGAAGCAGAAAGTTCGTCAGAAGCTGAAGGCCCGGGAGTGGGACGAGCTGATGGCCAAGAAGAAGGTGAAGGTGCTGGAGGCGGTGGTGAGAAGCTGTGTATGGGAGGGAGAGGGTCCTCCTCTGGAGCTATTCCAGCAATTCGCTGTGTGCCTGGTAGAACCCCTGCCAGAGGCGGAGCCCACCACCCCAGAGGACTACGCACAGAAACTACAACAGAAACTACAAGAAGATGAGCAGCGTGAGTACATATGTCTGGGGGAACATCATGCAGATATACAGAGTTCATTGTGTGTGTTGTCATTTCGAGAGACTTACAGGAGCATTTAGGTTTAAGTGCCTTGCTCAAGGGCACATCGGTAGATTTTTTTGCGTCGTTGGCACATGGATTTGAACCAGCAAACTTTAGGTTACTGGTCCAACGCCCTTAAACGTTAGGCTCTCTCCAATATTCATGTAGACCCCTTTCGACCTCAGCCTTAGTCTTGCCACCGCTAAGTGGTAGTGATCATCTGAGTCATTGGCTGACTGAAGCGGGATGAAATGTAGTTCTTGGTTTGGATGGAAAACCTGTGACTGTTTGTCTTTGCAATGCTTATCTGAGTTCTTACAGAATAATGTAAATTAGTAATTTGGTTGAGCCATGTGTTTGAATAGTGTCACTGTTGTCTGATTTTCCTTGAGTAGCTCCGAGGGGCCAAACTGTAATGTGACCTGTGCCTTTACTGACTTTAGCAAGCATGCACTTATATTTACACAACAATCTGTGTTTTGATTGTGGAGATGGACTTAACACCCAAGACCAACATGCGATTCATCTGCACTCATGCTGCATCGAGAGCAAGTTAAATCAAACACACCAACTATTTCGCCTCATGCGTGGAGTTGAAGAAAATGTGGTTGTTTTTATAAAAATCGGGTTATGTTTCGCCAAGAAAACACCTTTTTGTCATCAGGAAAATGTAAACGGTTACGAAGGGAGACTTTCAAAACTGGATTGAGTGAAGTAGCAGAAAATGTGCTTAATGATTGAGCTCTGTCTGTCTATGCAATTACTTAGGCCTAAAACATGAGCATGGAGAGCTACACAGGTTTGCTAAATTACTGTATATATTTGTGTCTAATATTTAGTTTATTTAAATTTGTAGCTCTGTTGTGAACAATTGACTGTCCTCTCAGACAAAATTTAGCTGGAATTTTGCCGTGCAGAATTGAACCAAATTGGTGATTGGTTGACGATATGACACAGGCATGCATGTCTTGTCTTTTTTTCAGTTGCATTGTGCAGAATATCAGATCTTTCAACAGTTGTAGTGTTTAACCTCACCAGATCTTATCATAATGACCGCAAAAAAGACACATTGGGATGCAATGAATGTCAATTCTGATCAAATGAATGTGAAGTCTGAAATACGGTACAAATTTACATTTTTTGTAAATAGGTCGGTAAACCTGAAAAGTGGCTGAAATACCAGGTGGTGTCAGAGGAAGGCGGAAAGTCCTTAAAATTGTCAGACTCCAGCCACCCTAGTCATAGACTGTTCTCTCTGCTACTGCACGGCAAGCGGTACCGGAGCGCCAAGTCTAGGTCCAAGAGGCTTCTGAACAGCTTCTACCCCCAAGCCATACGACTCCTGAACATCTAGTCAAATGGCTACCTAGACTATTTGCATTGCCTCCCCTCTGCACACCACTGCCACTCTCTGTTGTCATCTATACATGGTCACTTTGATAACTCTACCTACATGTACATACTACCTCAACTGGCCGGTGCCCCCACACATTGACTCTGTACCGGCACCCCCCCTGTATATATTGTTATTTTTTGCTGCTGCTCTTTAATTGCTTGTTACTTTTATCTCTTATTCTTATCCATATTTTTTTTTAACTGCACTGTTGGTTAGGGACTCATAAGTAAGCATTTCACTGTAAGGGCTACACCTGTTTTTATTCTGCGCATGTGACTAATACAATTTGATTTGAAATACAGGACTGTTCCAGGAATAGTGGGAGGTATTGTCACCATAACACATGGTCAACTTACTAGACTACAATGTTCATTGCAATGAACTTCGAATACTGGTATCCCCGTCAGCCGACGCAATTTTATACACATGAACACATCAACTTCAATAGAGTAAATTGACAATGCGTCAGTAATACGCTATCATTATTTAGAAAGTTGGACTTTTGTTGCCTTTTGGAGAGCTCATGTCTCATTCGGGGGAGCTAAGCTCCCCTGTAATTCACCTTGTGCTTCAGTCATTGATCGCTGTCCAGACTGCAAGGGAGACTAGACTCTAGTCTAAACTAGAGACAATCAAAGATCTGTATCGTTTTCAGACCAGCTTTATATGCTGCGTCTGAGTCACTCTGTATTTACTGTGCCAACAAGTAATTGTGAACAGTGAACAACATGTCTTTATGGCTGACCTAAGTTGCTCTGTAGCAGCCTGAGGGAGTATATGATCATATTGGATGCAGCCTTTTGCCCAAACTTTGTATGAATAGGCCTAGATGTAGAATGTGTTTTCAAACACCTTCCCATTTCCCCTACCATATCTTCAGTGCTGTCCCAGTTGCTGCCACTGCTCCATGGAAATGTGAACAGCAATAAGGTGATCATCACAGAGTTCCAGGAGTTTTGTCGCCAGAAATTGACCTCTACTATTTCCAGCCCCCAGAACTCGGGAGACATCCCCACCAGGTAACTTTAAACCGGATTTACTAAACATTTGCTATTTTACATAATGAGTAAATCATATATGGTCACTATTAAGCTCATATTATAAACTGGGTGGTTCAAGCCCTGACTGCTGATTTGGCTAACAGCCATGGTATATCAGACCGTATTCCATGGGTATGACAACATTTATTTTTACTTCTCTAATTATGTTGGTAACCAGTTTATATAGCAATAAGCCACCTCTGGGGTTTGTGATATATGGCCAATTTACCACGGCTAAGGGCTGTATCCAGGCACTCCACGTTGCGTCGCGCAAACATAAAATCCTGTTTATGTAAGCTCCCACAGTTGACAGTGCATGTCAGAGCAAAACTCAAGACATGAGGTCGAAGGAATTGTCTGTAGAGCTCCGAGGCAGGATTTTATCGAGGCACAGATCTGGGGAAGGGTAACAAAAAATGTCTGCAGCATTGAGGGTACCCAAGAACACAGTGGCCTCCATCACTCTTAAATGGAAGAAGTTTGGAACCACCTAGATTGGCCGCCCGGCCAAACTGAGCAATCGGGGGGGGGCTTGGGTCAGGGAGGTGACCAAGAACCTGATGGTCACTCTCACAGAGTTCCTCTGTGGAGATGGGAGAACCTTCCAGAATGACAAAACATCTCTGCAGCACTCCACCAATCAGGCCTTTATGGTAGAGGGGCCAGACGGAAGCCATTCCTCAGTAAAAGGCATATGACAGGCCGCTTGGAGTTTGCCAAAAGGCACTTAAAGGACACTCAACTCAGACCAAGAGAAACAAGATTCTCTGGTCTGATAAAACCAAGCTTGAACTCTTTGGCCTGAATGCCAAGCTTCATGTCTGGAGGAAACCTGGTACCATCCCTATGGCGAAGCGTGGTGGCAGCATCATGGTGTGGGGATGTTTTTCAGCGGCGGGGACTGTGTAACTAGTCAGGATTGAGGGAAAGATGAGCAAAGTACAGAGAGATCCTTGATGAAAACCTTCTCCAGAGGGCTCAGGACCCTCAGACTGGGGTGAAGGTTCACCTTCCAACAGGACAACAACCCTAAGAACACAGCCAAGACAACTCAGGAGTGGCTTCGGGACAAGTATCTGAATGTCCTTGAGTGGCTCAGCCAGAGCCCGGACATGAACCCGATCAAACATCTCTGGAGAGACCTGAAAATAGCTGTGCAGTGACGCTCCCCATCCAACCTGACAGAGCTTGAGAGGATCTGTAGAGAAGAATGGGAGAAACTCCTCAAATACCCAAGAAGACTAAAGGCTTTTATTGCTGCCAAAGGTGCTTCAACAAAAAGTACTGCGTAAAGGGTCTGAATACTTATGTAAATGTAATATTTCTGGGGGTTTTATAAGTAAAATTTGCAAACATTCCAAAAAAACTGTTTTTGCTTTGTTATTATGGGGTATTGTGTGTAGATTGATGGGGGGGGGGGCAATTTAATCCATTTTAAAATAAGGCTGTAATGAAACAAAATGGAAAAAGTCAAGGGGTCTGAATTCTTTCCGAATGCACTGTACCACACCACCTCGGGCCTTATTGCAAGTGCAAATGCTATATAAAAGCTTTATATATTTTTTAAACTGAGATGGTCTCCTTTTGCCCTAGGACCCGTCTGAAGCGCCTTATCAAGGGAAATGCCATGTATGAGAAGCGCTCGGCCTACAGACGCTGCTGCTGGTACATACACACAGAGGTCCTGGCTCGCTTCAGCCAGGAGGCTCTCCCTGTGCCCTGCCAGTGGAACTACCTCACCTCTGGGGCCCATGTGTCGCGTGAAGAATCCTCTGCGGCCACAGGCTCGCAGGGCAACTCCCCAACCACCCCACAGACCTCCAATACACCCTCCTCCTCCAGCAAGACTCCCTCATCCTCCAACAAGAGGAAGAGTGCCGGCAGCATGTCCATCACCAAGTTCATGAAGAAGGCTGCCGACCCTGAGCAGGTAGGACAGTCTGATAAACTATGCATATGACATCCTTTTGCTCAGATCCTATTGCTAAGACGGCTATGTATCAGATTTTCATTAGCACTCCTTTGTTCCAGGCTCATGAGATGGATGGGTTCCAAGCAGACACCGATGAGGATGAAGCAGACTGCGTCATAATCCTTACACAGAAAGGTGAGACCTCAAAAGAACTTTCCTGACAGATTGTTTGGCCCTGATGGGCACGTTGCATTTGGTTTCCCTAGATATAAGTAAGAAGGGTTGTATTGACAGTGACACTAAATATGTCTTCCCCTGCAGGATCTTCCAGAAAGGATACCTTTCCCACAGAGAATGAGAGCACAGAAAAAATGGAGGTGACCCCCTCTGATACGACTGCTCTCCCCCTGCTCCGGCCCATTCCCACCCCGGCCACCGCCTAAGAACTGCCCCCTGCCTCTGGGGGTGTGTACCCAGTGTCAGATAGAATCAGGTCTTCAATCAAGATAACATTCTGTTGTGGAACACATGCCACCCACACAGTATCACTTTCCACTCTGCTCCTCTAAGTACCAGACATCTGCGTGTAAAAATGAAAGTGTCTGACCGAGAAACTTATTAGGGCATGGTATATTTAAGTCCAATGCTCAACCATTTTATTTCTTGGTTCAGTTGGAGTGTCAGACATGTTTATATGGATGTCTTTGCTTGGTGAGGAGTGGAAGGTGGCTCAGACAGTCAAGACTCTCCTACTGTGGTAGATTGGGTGGCCATTCTAGTAGTTGCCGTGTGCTGGCCCACGTGTCCTCCTTTTTATACATACAGTTCCAGTCAAAAGTTTGGACACACCTACTCATTCAAAGGTTTTTCTTTATTTTTACTATTTTATACATTTGTAGAATCATATTTAAGACATCCAAACGATGAAATATCACATATGGAATCATGTAGATAACCAATAGTGTTAAACAAATATAAACAAATAAAAATGTTATTTGAGATTCTTCAAATTAGCCACCCTTTGCGTTGATGACAGCTTTGCACACTTTTGGCATTTTATCAACCAGCTTCATGAGGAATGCTTTTCCAACAGTCTTGAAGGAATTCCCACATATGCTGAGCACTTGTTGGCTGCTTTTCCTTCACTCTGCAGTCCAACTCAACCAAATTGAGATGGTTGGAATGAGGTCGGGTGATTGTGGGGGCTAGGTTGTCTGATGCAGCACTCCATCACTGCTTCTTGGTCAAATAGCCCTTACACAGCCTGGAGGTGTGTTGGGTCATTGTCCTGTTGATAAACAAATGATAGTCCCACTAAGCGCAAACTAGATGGGATGGTGAATCGCTCCAGAATGCTGTGGTAAGCATGCCTTGAATTCTAAATAAATCACGGACAGTGTCATCAGCAAAGCACCATCACACCACCTCCTCCATGCTTCACGGTGGAAACCACACATGCGGCGATCATCCGTTCACCTACTGTGTCTCAAAGAGGTTGGTTGGAACAAAAATCTCAAATTTGGACTGATCAAGACCAAAGGACAGATTTCCACAGTTCTAATGTCCATTGCTCGTGTTTCTTGGCACAAGCAAGTCTCTTCTTATTGGTGTCTTTTAGTAGTGAAGTCTTTGCAGCAACTCAACCAGGAAGGCCTGATTTGACGCAGTCTCTGAACAGTTGTGTCTGTTACTTGAACTGTGTGAAGCATTTATTTGGGCTGCAATTTCTGAGGCTGGTAACTCTAAAGAACTTGTCCTATGCAGCAGAGGTAACTCTGGGTCTTACTTTCCTTTGGTGGTTCTTATGAGAGCCAGTTAATTCATAGCGCTTGATGGT
The DNA here is from genome assembly GCF_029448725.1 of Salvelinus fontinalis. Taxonomy (NCBI): domain Eukaryota; kingdom Metazoa; phylum Chordata; class Actinopteri; order Salmoniformes; family Salmonidae; genus Salvelinus; species Salvelinus fontinalis. The sequence goes on from NC_074669.1 coordinate 12,358,470, forward strand.
TTTTGCAGCTGCACTTGAAGAAACTTTCAAAGTTCTTGACTGTCGTTTCTCTTTGCTTATTTGAGCTGTTCGTGCCCTAATATGGACTTGGTATTTTACCAAATAGGGCTATCTTCTGTATACCACCCCTACCTTGTCACAACACATTAAGGAAAGAAGTTCCACACACCTGTTAATTGAAATGCATTCCAGGTGACTACCTCATGAAGCTGGTTGAGAGAATGCCAAGCATGTGCAAAGCTGTCAAGGCACAGGGTGGCTTCTTTGATTTGTTTAACACATGATTCCATATGTGTTATTTCATAGTACAATGTAGTAAAAATAAAAACCCTGGAATGAGTGTGCATATACAGTGGGGAGAACAAGTATTTGATACACTGCCGATTTTGCAGGTTTTCCAACTTACAAAGCATGTAGAGGTCTGTAATTTCTATCATAGGTACACTTCAACAGTGAGAGACGAAATCTAAAACAAAAATCCAGAAAATCACGTATGATTTTTAATTAATTTGCATTTTATTGCATGACATAAGTATTTGATACATCAGAAAAGCAGAACTTAATATTTGGTACAGAAACCTTTGTTTGCAATTACAGAGATCATACGTTTCCTGTAGTTCTTGACCAGGTTTGCACACACTGCAGCAGGGATTTTGGCCCACTCCTCCATACATACCTTCTCCCGATCCTTCAGGTTTCGGGGCTGTCGCTGGGCAATACGGACTTTCAGCTCCCTCCAAAGATTTTCTATTGGGTTCAGGTCTGGAGACTGGCTAGGCCACTCCAGGACCTTGAGATGCTTCTTACGGAGCCACTCCTTAGTTGCTGTATGTTTCGGGTCGTTGTCATGCTGGAAGACCCAGCCACAACCCATCTTCAATGCTCTTACTGAGGGAAGGAGGTTGTTGGCCAAGATCTCGCGATACATGGCCCCATCCATCCTCCCCTCAATACGGTGCAGTCATCCTGTCCCCTTTGCAGAAAAGCATCCCCAAAGAATGATGTTTCCACCTCCATGCTTCACGGTTGGGATGGTGTTCTTGGGGTTGTACTCATCCTTCTTCTTCCTCCAAACACGGCGAGTGGAGTTTAGACCGAAAAGCTCTATTTTTGTCTCACATGACCTTCTCCCATTCCTCCTCTGGATCATCCAGATGGTCATTGGTAAACTTCTTGTTTTTCTTTGAGACTGTGGTCCCAGCTCTCTTCAGGTCATTGACCAGGTCCTGCCGTGTAGTTCTGAGCGGATCCCTCACGATCATTGATGCCCCACGAGGTGAGATCTTGCATGGAGCCCCAGACCTGATCGCGAGATCTTGGCCAACAACCTCCTTCCCTCAGTAAGAGCATTGAAGATGGGTTGTGGCTGGGTCTTCCAGCATGACAACGACCCGAAACATACAGCAACTAAGGAGTGGCTCCGTAAGAAGCATCTCAAGGTCCTGGAGTGGCCTAGCCAGTCTCCAGACCTGAACCCAATAGAATATCTTTGGAGGGAGCTGAAGGTCTGTATGGAGGAGTGGGCCAAAATCCCTGCTGCAGTGTGTGCAAACCTGGTCAAGAACTACAGGAAACGTATGATCTCTGTAATTGCAAACAAAGGTTTCTGTACCAAATATTAAGTTCTGCTTTTCTGATGTATCAAATACTTATGTCATGCAATAAAATGCAAATTAATTACTTAAAAATCATACAATGTGATTTTCAGGATTTTTGTTTTAGATTCCGTCTCTCACAGTTGAAGTGTACCTATGATAAAAATTACAGACCTCTACATGCTTTGTAAGTAGGAAAACCTGCAAAATCAGGAGTGTATCAAATACTTGTTCTCCCCACTATATGCATTTGTTTAAAAAATAAAATACTTAACCTGGTTGAATTAAATAATGTTTAAATGTACTGCACTTTTATATGCCTTCCTCCTTCTTCCCCCCGCCTTATCTGGAGACCTGTATCAACATCCCACCACTCATCCTTGGATGGTTTGTTAATGGGTTTCAATATGGCAGGTGCTGCTTTTCAGGCTGCTAAACAGTGCATTTTTGAGGTAATGGCTGGCCATTATTAAAAACATTGCCACTGACAAATGAAAGGCAAATGGCAAAGACATTCAGAATGCTTTCCTGTCCCAGTTTTCAGGTATGATTAAAGGTCTCACTTCGTCTTTAAATAAAGCAATGTTAACATGCTATTATGTACATATACTGATGAAAGTTAAAAAGCACAAAACACATGATATAGTTTTGATACTTAGAGCATTACCTTCATTTAAGTGATTCCTAAACAAGGTTTGGAAAACATTTACATCTTGGTACATGGATCAACAGAGACAAGCTTTGCTAATTGCTGCTGTGATGAGATGACTAGTGTTGCTGTTCATGTCTGAACTGAAACATTGGAGAAGTTTTGGCTGCCTGCGTGCAGTGCACAGGTTACACAGATGCTGTAAGGAGAGGTAGATTGTCATCCCAGCCAGCACTGGATTAAGACTTGGGGACAAACCTCAGCTGTTGTTGGTCTCAAGTGTTGATTACATACAGTACAAAAACAAACCTCCACTATCAAACAGATTTCCATGTTGCTGACAATTTAGATGAATTGAATGAAATTAGCCAAGTAGTAACTGCTTTGACAAAACCCTTTTGCCCTCCTATTCAATGACAAAGGGAGCTTCTAACATCAGCTCTGTCCAGTAACCTTCACTTTTAAAGGTATAATTTGACATGTTTGCTGCAGCAACCTTAAAGTGCTGCGAATCTCAAATACAATATTACAGGCTCCAGCTTAAATAAAATACCTTAACCAATAACTATTATACATTGTAGTCCACAGCTGGTCTGGCTCACAAAAAACAGCTACTGAATCCTAACCGCTAGACGGGTAGTGTGGTCCACCACTCACACGTAAAGCTAGAACTGTATATCTGAATATTTGTTGTAAAACCAGGATTTATGTTGGAGAAGAGCAGAATGGGGTGTCATACCATGCTAAGGTGACTGATTACCTAACCGTAGGTGTAAGGGAGCCATTTCACAGTCCTCATCCTACATTCAGGGTACAATACAAAAAACACTGCATGGCGTTTGTCTCTCCCCCCCCCCATCTCTCGTTCTTTAATGGATTAGTAGTTATTTTTACAGCCTTAAATGTGGTTTGGGGATGAAGGTGTCATCTCCAACCTGGGAGGGGTAGGAGACCCAAGGACAAACAGCTTCTGCTCAGCTAAGGGTCTGAATATTCTCCAGTAGCTCTGGCTTGAGGAGTGCAGGGCTCTTTCCACCGCCAGCCGCAATGTCCGCTTGCACTGCGGCATCCCAGGAAAACGTCAGCAGAACCGCAGGGACCTCCAAGAGAGACAGACATAAATCAGATCCGTCCCTTTGTACAACAAAAGTAAATGGATGGAATTGTTTTTTGCCTGACATGTACATTTCTGACAATACTGTGTGTCTCTGCTTACCAGGCTACATTCATTCAGGGCCACCTCTTGGTCCTCCTGGAGTTTGTGTCCTCCAGGCGCCACCAGCTCAAATGGCTGCCAGCCATCTACCAGGGAGTTCCGCACAAACTGGAAGAGCACAGACACCTTGTCCCAGGCCAGGAAAGTGCCTGAAGGGCATAATGTGTGATAAGAGAGCCATTAGCAAGCCAATACAAGTTGAGTAAAGGTAACACGAGGATACAACTATAAGAAGATATAAGGTACAGTTGAAGTCAGAAGTTTACATTCAGTTTTTCACAATTTCTGACATTTAAATCTAGTAGAAATTCCCTGTCTTAGGTCAGTTAGGATCACCACTTTATTTTAAGAATGAAATGTCAGAATAATAGCAGAGAGAATGATTTATTTCAGCTTTTATTTCTCTCATCACATTCCCAGTGGGTCAGGAGTTTACATGCTACCAAATACTAATTGAGTGTATTGCCTTTAACTTGTTGAACTTGGGTCAAACGTTTCAGGTAGCCTTCCACAAGCTTCCCACAATATGTTGGGTGAATTTTGGCCCATTCCTCCTGACAGAGCTGGTGTAACTGAGTCAGGTTTGTAGGCCTCCTTGCTCGCACACGCTTTTTCAGTTCTGCCCACACATTCTATGGGATTGAGGTCAGGGCTTTGTGATGGCCACTCCAATACCTTGACTTTGTTGTCCTTAAGCCATTTTGACGACAACTTTGGAAGTATGCTTGGGGTCATTGTCCATTTGGAAGACCCATTTGCGACCAAGCTTTAACTTCCTGACTGATGTCTTGAGATGTTGCTTCAATATATCCACATAATTTTCCTTCGTCATGATGCCATCTATTTTGTGAAGTGCACCAGTCCCTTCTGCAGCAAAGCACCCCCACAACATGATGCTGCCACCCCCATGCTTCACGGTTGGGATGGTGTTCTTCGGCTTGCAAGCATCCCCCCTTTATACTTGCATACTATTGTTTGTACAGATGAACGTGGACCTTCAGGCATTTGGAAATTGCTCTCAAGGATGAACCAGACTTGTGGAGGTTTACAATTTTTTATGTGATGTCTTTTGATATTCCTATGATGTCAAGCAAAGAGGCACTGAATTTGAAGGTAGGCCTTGAAATACATCCACAGGTACACCTACAATTGACTCAAATTATGTAAATTAGCCTATCAGAAGCTTCTAAAACCATGACATCATTTTCTGGAATTTTCCAAGCTGTTGAAAGGCACAGTCAACTTAGTGTATGTAAACTTCTGACCCACTGGAATTGTGATACAGTGAATTATAAGTGAAATAATCTGTAAACAATTGTTGGAAAAATTACTTGTGTTATGCACAAAGTAGATGTTCTAACCGACTTGCCAAAACTACAGTTTGTTTACAGGAAATTTGTGGAGTGGTTGAAAAACCTGTTTTAATGACTCCAACCTAAGTGTACGTAAACCTCCGACTTCAACTGTATATTGAGACAAACTTCAACACTGCAATCAAATTCAGAGGCTACTGCCAAATATACATACAAATGACTATCCATGTCAACGAGCTTATTTGCTCATATCTTGTTTATACATCTGCTTATCACATTAAAGTAGGTGTTTGTTGGCAGATACAGACCCTGCAGTATGTTTCCATCAGGCAGTCGTACTCTCAGCAGGGTGTAATTGTACTTCCTCCTCTCCCTCTGCTCCTCTCTCTCGCGCATGGCCTTGGTACGCAGCATAGCATTCTTGTCCACCATCTCGTTCCTGAATACCACACAACCACCAAGAATGCACCTTAACACAAAAGTCATAACTGGAAAAACCCCCCAACAAGAATACACGTCATGTGCACTAACCAAGTGAACCCTACTAACACTAATACAGTAATCATTTTATACAATAAATTAATCTCTTAAAGATGCACGATGCAGAAATCACTCCGCCATTTCCTGGTTGCTAATATTCTAATCCTTTCTGTTTATGTGACTAAACAAGTATAGTGTAGAGCTGTGGTCACCAACTGGTTGATCGTGACCGAGTGGTCAATCACCAAACATTTCTGTAGAAAAGCCAACGATAAAGACTTGCGTTCCTTTTTTTTCTTCATGTTGCGCGGTTGGTACACTTGATTCGCAAGCCTTGTGCACCGGGTAGGCAAAGTGTTCTCATTTTTAACCATTCCATTTGTCTGAAAAGACAAACTTGGCGACCTGGCGGACCGGGAGATCTGTGGCTAAATCGAGTGAGCATACGGCGCTGGCCAATCGAATAGCTCAAATCACCGTGCCTACCTACAGCTTCCATAACCCCTGCCACAGCAAAGAAATAGCGCACATATAACAGGTCTACCGTTTCTTAGACTTGCTTTCAATGGGAATGACAGATGTATAACACACATTTCTATGTGAATTTGGCCAGGTTGCTCAAAAAGTTACATATTGCAGCTTTAAAGTATGAGTCCATACTTTTGCTGCTGCTCCCTCTTGAGCTCTTCTGCAGTGAGGTTGTAGAACTCTGGGGGAAGTTCGAAGCGCATGGCGTTGAGGGAGGGTCTGAAGGCCTGGGGCTGGCGGTCCAGCTGGGCTCTGACTGGCTCTCCCCTCTGCAGCCGGTCCCTACTCTCCTTCATCACCTCCAGGGATTCTGGGTCATGCTCCATCAGCACCAGGAACTCCTCACTCTCCTCTGGGAAAGGAAGATAATCAGCTAATCAATTCCCCAAATGCAGTCCAACCACTTACCCCTGGTACCCCCTATAGTACAGTACGCCTCTGCAGAAGCATACTAGGCCACACAGACAATAGGAAGCATAGACTGTGCATTTGAATGGGTTTACCTTGTCCTTCCACATCCAGCATGATGCTCTGAAAGCCCATAGCTTCCAAGAACTCCCGACTACCCTCCACAGTCTTTACCTTTTCCTACGGAGAGAGAGAGAGATCAGACGGGGAGAAAGAGACCAGTGAATGGACCACATCGACAGAAAACATTGAGTCTCACATTACCCTCCACATGTCTCAAATACAGTGGTGGGAAAAAGTGCCCAAGTCTCATACTTGAGTAAAAGTATAGATACTGTACCTTAATAGAAAATGACTAAAGTAAAAGTGAAAGTCACCCAGTAAAATACTACTTGACTACAAGTCTAAAAGTATTTGGTTTTAAATACACTTAAGTATCAAAAGTAAATGTAATTGATAAAATATACTTAAGTATCAAAAATAACAGTATAAATAATTTAAAATTCCTTATATTAAGTAAAGCTGACGGCACCATTTTTTTATTTATTTTAAATTTACGAATAGCCACGGGCACAATCCTACACTTGGACTTTATTTACAAAAGATGCATGTGTTTAGTGAGTCCACCAGACCAGAGGCCGTAGGGATGACCACGTGTTCTCTTGATAAGTCTGTGAATGACAATTTTCCTGTCCTGCTAAGCATTCAAAATGTAACAAGTACTTTTGGTTGACAGGGAAAATGTATGGAGAAAAAGTACAATCTTTTCTTTAGGAATGTAGTGATGTAAAAGTTGTAAAAAAATATAAATAGTGAAGTACAGATTAAAAAAACTACGTATGTAGTACTCTAAAGTATTTTTTCACCACTGCTCAAATATACCTGGAACACCTTGTTGCTAAGTTTGATCTTCCTGTACTTCTCCTCTGTTGGGTTCTTACAGATGTTTTCAATGTACCTGACAAGATGGGGGGAAAATGATGGGGTGTCAAGACACTCATTGCGTGAATTCTTGTCAATGTGACAATGTACACTCAGTGGCCAGTTTATTCGGTACACCACCCCGTTCACACAAATGGTTCGCTCCTATAGACAGTAAGTCACGTGGCCTACTATATAAAGAAACTTTGAGCGTGATATGAACGTCATTGCCAGGCGCGCCAGATCCTGTATCTCAAAAATGGATGGCCTCCTGGGCTTTTCACATACAGTGTCTAGGGTTTACAGAGAATGGTGCGGGGGGGAAAATAAACATCCAGTCAGCAGCAATCCTGTGGGCGAAAACAGCTTGTTGATGAAAGGTCAAAGGAGCATGGAAATAATTGTGCAAGCTAACAGGCGGGCCACAAACAGGCAAATAACGGCGTAGTACAACAGTGGTGTGCAGAACAACATCCGACGGATCCCGGTTCCTGTTGCATCATGCTGATTGCAGAGTCAGGATTTGTCATAAGTAGCATGAGTCCGTGGCCCCATCCTGCCTGATATCAACGGTATAGGCTGGTGGTGGTGTAATGGTGTGGATAATGTTTTCCTGGCACACACATTAAGTCCCTTGATACCAATTGAGCCACGTGTCCATGCCCCAAATAATTCAGGTTGTTCTGGAGGCAAAGGGGGATCCAACCCGGTACTAGATGGGTGTACCTAAAAAACTGGCCACTGAGTGAATATCACACATTCTAAACTTGGTGGTTCGAAACCTGAATGCTGACTGGCTGACAGTCGTGGTATATCAGACCGTATACCACAGGTATGACAAAACATTTGTTTTTACTGCTCTAATTAAGTTGGTAACCAGTTTATAATAGCAATAAGGCACCTCTGGAGTTTGTGATATATGGCCAATATACCACGGCTAAGGGCTGTGTCCAGGCACTCCGCATTGCGCATAAGAACAGCCCTTAACCGTGGTATATTGGTCATATACCACACACCCTCGTGCCTTATTGCTTAATTATAGGACGGTTCCATCCCCCTCCATGTTTCTCACTTGCTTATGATGTCCACTGCAGCCTTGACTTTCTCCCTGTCCTTGTTGAAGGTATGAACCATCATAATGGAAGCCTCCACTGCATCCTCTTCAAACCGCTGTTGGACAAGACGAGGTTAATCATGTGTAGTCAGGACCATACTTATCAAAAAGGATGGTTTGTGGCAAATTAGTGCTAAGACTTTTTACATCAATACTTAATAATCAAAATCAGATCATGAAAATTATGCAATCGTGATATCATACGACTTTAAAAATGAGAATCACTTCCGGACCTACCGTGAAAATGGCCGCTTTAATGTGCACATCTCTCTCGCTCTTAGTTAAGGTGGCTCCAGTAAGCGGGCAGGTGAAATACACACCTGTTACTGAGAGAAATGCCAGATCCTTAACATTGGAGCCCTGTAAAAGATTACATATACTAGCGATAAATGACAGACAACTCAATGGCAGTCGTCGCACAAATAATTTCTTTGTGAGCAACAGTAAAGGAAAGTTAATTGATTTAATGTATTCCTTGCCTCAACAGCTGTTGTCTTTTCCTTCCCAGCTACTGCTGCAGCTTCTGCCTCAAGCTCTCTTTTCACTGTGAAAAATGATTAAAGACCATTACCCACAACCCAATTCTTTATTTCTGATGATTTATTTCTGACTACTGCTGTGAAACACCTGCACAGTCTTGACAACATCATCAGTCATTAAGCAGCAGTTATTGGATGCATACACTACCAGTCAAAAGTTTTATAACACCTACTCATTCAGTTTCTTTATTTGTACTATTTTCTACTTTGTAGAATAATAGGGAAGACACCAAAACTATGAAATAACACATATGGATTCATGTAGTAACCAAAAAAATAATAAAGTGTTAAACAAATCAAAATCTATTTTATATTTGAGATTCTTCAAACTAGCCACCCTTTGCCTTGACCGCTTTGCATATGCTTGGCATTCTCTTAACCAGCTTCATGAGGTAGTCACCTGGAATGAATTTCAATTAACAGGTGTGCCTTGTTACAAGTAAATTTGTTGAATTTCATTCCTTAATGCGTTTGAGCCAATCAGTTGTGTTGAGACAAGTAGGGGTGGTACAGAAGATAGCCCTATTTGGTAAAAAACCTGGTCCATATTCTGGCAAGAACAGCTCAAATAAGCAAAGAGAAACGACAGTCCATCATTACTTTAAGACATGAAGGTCAGTCAATACGGAACATTTCAAGAACTTTGAAAGTTTCTTTAACTTCTACCGCCTCAGAAACCCGGATCCGGGAGCACCCCCCACCACCCCCACCAGTAAAAAAGCTGAATAGCATAGCTAGCATAGCGTCACAAGTAAATACTAGCATCTAAATATCATTCAATCACAAGTCCAAGACACCAGATGAAAGATCCACTTCTTGTGAATCCAGCAATCATTTCTGATTTGTAAAATGTTTTACAGGGAAGACACAATATGTAAATCTATTAGCTAACCACGTTAGCAAAAGACACCATTTTTCTTTGTCCACCATTTTTTCTCTCCACCAGTAGCTATCACCAATTCGGCCAAATAAAGATAGTGATAGCCACTAACCAAGAAAAAACCTCATCAGATGACAGTCTGATAACATATTTATTGTATAGGATAGGTTTTGTTAGAAAAATGTGCATATTTCAGGTAGAAATCATAGTTTACAATTGCACCCACCATCACAACTCGACTAGAATAAATACAGAGAGCAACGTGTATTACCTAATTACTAATCATAAAACATTTCTTAAAAATACACAGCGTACAGTAATTGAAAGACACAGATCCTGTGAATCCAGACAATATTTCAGATTTTCTAAGTGTCTTACAGCGAAAACACAAATCGTTATATGTGCAAACATTACCCCAGCATTGATTCAAGGCAAAAAGAGCGATAGCATTATCACTACCAAAATATATTAATTTTTTCACTAACCTTCTCAGAATTCTTCCGATGACACTCCTGTAACATCATATTACAACATACATATAGAGTTTGTTCGAAAATGTGCATATTTAGCCACAAAAAAACGTGGTTATACAATGAGAATAGTAGCAAAACTAGCCAGAAAATGTCGGGCGCCATCTTGGACAGTGATCTAGTCTAATGAATAAATAATCATAAACTTGACTAAAAAATACAGGGTGGACAGCAATTGAAAGACAAATTAGTTCTTAATGCAATCGCTGAATTACATTTTTTTAAATGATCCTTACTGTGCAATACAGGGTGCGCCAAAGCGAAGCTACCCCAAAGAAAATGGCGGAATATGCGTTTAACATTTTTCAACAGAACAACGATTTATCATCATAAATAGTTCTTACTATTAGCTGAACTTCCATCAGAATCTTGGGCAATGTATCCTTTCTCCGGTCTAATCGTCTTTTGGTCGAAAGATGTCCTCTTGTCCTGTCGAAATGGCCACTAACGTTCGGCATGTACTGGAAATGCCCAACTCTTGGAAGTGCGTCACAAAGAAATGCCAGAAAATCGCACTAAACGGATATAAATTGCTATAAAACGGTTTAAATTAACTACCTTATGATGTTTTTAACACCTATAACGAGTAAAAACATGACCGGAGATATATTACTGGCTAAACCAAAGCTTGGAAGGAGGCCAGTCCGACGTCCATCGTGCGTCAAGCGCAGGGAAGAAAAGAAATGTACTTCCGCCCTTTGGTCTTTTATAAAGTCCCAGATTGCGCAATCGACTCCATTCAAATTGTCACCACTTACTGACATCTAGAGGAACTCGTAGGCAGTGTTTGTATCCCCATAGCATTCACAGGGACCTAAAAACTGACCTGGGAACAGAGGCCAAGATTTCTGAAATCTCACTCCCTGTCAGGAAAAGTGCTGTAGAATGAGTTCTGTTTCACTCAGAGACATAATTCCAACGGTTATAGAAAATAGAGTGTTTTCTATCCAATAATAATAATAATATGCACATTGTACGAGCAAGAATTGAGTACTGGGCAGTTTAATTTGGCAACATCAAGAAAAAAAAAGTGAACAGCACCCCCTATTGACAAGAAGTGTTAAGTGTAGTCGCAAAAACCATCAAGCGCTATGATGAAACTGTCTCTCATGAGGATCGCCACAGGAATGGAAGACCCAGAGTTAGCTCTGCTGCAGAGGATAAGTTCATTAGAGTTACCAGCCTCAGAAATTGCAGCCCAAATAAATGCTTCAACAGAGTTCAAGTAACAGACACATCTCAACATCAACTGTTCAGAGGAGACTGTTTGAATCAGGCCTTCATGGTTGAATTGCTGCAAAGAAACCACCACTAAAGAACACCCTGCCTTTCTAAGGTCTTCGAAAGCCAAGTTAACAAACAGATCACCGACCATTTCGAATCCCACCGTACCTTCTCCGCTACGCAATCTGGCTTCCGAGCTGGTCATGGGTGCACCTCAGCCACGCTCAAGGTCCTAAAAAATATCATAACCACCATCGATAAAAGACAATACTGTGCAGCTGTATTCATCGACCTGGCCAAGGCTTCGACTCTGTCAATCACTGCATTCTTATAGGCAGACTCAACAGCCTTGGTTTCTCAAATTACTGCCTCGCCTGGTTCACCAACTACTTCTCCGATAGAGTTCAGTGTGTCAAATCGGGGGGCATGTTGTACGGACCTCTGGCAGTCTCTATGGGGGTGCCACAGGGTTAAATTCTCGGGTTGACTCTTTTCTCTGTATACATCAATGATGTCGCTCTTGCTGCTGGTGATTCTCTGATCCACCTCTACGCAGACGACACCATTCTGTATACCTCTGGCCCTTCTTTGGACACTGTGTTAACTAACCTCCAGACAAGCTTCAATGCCATACAACTCTCCTTCCGTGGCCTCCAACTGCTCTTAAATGCAAGTAAAACTAAATGCATGCTCTTCAGCCGATCGCTGCCCACACCTGCCCGCCCTTCCAGCCTCACTATTCTGGACGGTTCTGACTTAGAATATGTGGACAAATACAAATACCTAGGTGTCTGGTTAGACTGTAAACTCTCCTTCCAGACTCACATTAAGCATCTCCAATCCAAAATTAAATCTAGAATCGGCTTCCAATTTCGTTACAAAGCATCCTACACTCATGCTGCCAAACATACCCCTGTAAAACTGACCATCCTACCAATCCTTGACTTTGGCGATGTCATTTACAAAATAGCCTCCAACACTCTACTCGGCAATTTGAATGCAGAATATCACAGTGCCATCCGTTTTGTCAACAAAGCCCCATATACTACTCACCACTGCGACTTGTATGCTCTCGATGGCTGGCCCTCGCTTCATATTCGTTGCCAAACCCACTGGCTCCAGGTCATCTATAAGTCTTTGCTAGGTAAAGCCCCACCTTATTTCAGCTCACTGGTCACCATAGCAGCACCCACTCGCAGCACGCTCTCCAGCAGGTATATTTCACTGGTCACCCCCAAAGCCAACTCCTTTCCTTCCAGTTCTCTGCTGCCAATGACTGGAACGAACTGCAAAAATCCCTGAAGCTGGAGACTCATATATCCATCACTCACTTTAAGCATCAGCTGTCAGAGCAGCTTGCAGATCATTGCACCTGTACATAGCCCATCTGTAAATAGCCACCCAACTACCTCATCCCCATATTATTATTTTTTTCCTTTGCACCCCAGTATCTCTACTTGCACAGTCATCTTCTGCACATCTATCACTCCAGTGTTTAATTGCTAAATTGTAATTATTTCACCACTATGGCCTATTTATTGCCTTACCTCCCTAATCTTACTTAATTTGCAAACACTGTATATAGACTTTTTCTATTGTGTTATTGACTGTACATTTGTTTATTCCATGTGTAACTCTGTGTTGTTTGTGTCACACTGCTTTGCTTTATCTTGGCCAGGTCGCAGCTGTAAATGAGAACTTGTTCTCAACTACCTACCTGATTAACGGTGGAATAAAAATAATAATAAGAAGAGACTTGCTCGGGCCAAGAAACATGAGCAATGGATTTTAGAACGGTGGAAATTTGTCCTTTGGTCTGGAGTCCAAATTTGAGATTTTTGGTTCCAACTGCCATGTCTTTGTGAGACACTGTGTTGGTGAACGGATGATCTCCACTTGTGTATTTCCCACCGTAAAGCATGGAGGAGGTGGTGTTATGGTGTGGGGGTGCTTTGCTGGTGACACTGTCTGTGATTTCGAATTCAAGGCACACAACCAGCATGGCTACCACAGCATTCTGGAGTGATATGCCATCCCATCTGGTTTGGGCTTAGTGGGACTATCATTTGTTTTTCAACAGGACAATGACCCCTCCCGGCTGTGTAAGGGCTATTTCACGAAGGAGAGTGATGGAGTGCTGAATCAGATGACCTGACTGCCACAATCCCCCAACCAAATTGAGATGGTTTGGGATGAGTTGGAACGCAGAGTGACAGAAAAGTAGCCAACAAGTGCTCAGCATATGTGGAAACTTCTTCAAGAATGTTGGAAAAGCATTCCAGGTGAAGCTGGTTGAGAGAATGCCAAGTGTGTGCAAAACTGGCATCAAGGCAAAGGTTGACTGCTTTGAAGAATCTCAAATATATTTTGATTTGTTTATCTCTTTTTTGGTTACTACATTATTCCATATGTGTTATTCATAGTTTTGATATCTTCACTATTATTCTACACTGTGGAAAATAGTAAAAATAAAGAAAAACCCTTGAATGAGTAGGTGTTCTAAAACTTTTGACCGGTAGTGTAGGTATCTAGCTCACCCTGGAGCCGGATGACATCCTGAGAGGTTTGTACCCGTGGGCGTGGCTGCCCCTCGATCCTGGCCAAGGCTGCAGCCCCTGCCTTCTGAGCTCCTTCAGTAGGCGCAGCATAACAGTGCTTGGCAGGGCCACTGCTCTGCACCACTTGGGGCTTGGAGCTGCAGGGGACACATTCAACATTTGACTGCAAGATGTGACTTATAAAGTTATATAGCTATCTACACTCACAAGGGGTTGCACCTTAGTCTTTGATCATGACTCTCAGTTCCATTACATTAGACAAAAGAGTCATTGGATGAAGATGTCTTCTATATGGGCCCCTTTGCTCAGTCTGACAATTAACACCCGTCGCTTGCGGTACGGTTTTGTAAACATAAGACTTTATTTTAAATATAAGCAATAAATAATTTAAGAAAGTTAAAATAAGGGTTTCCCAACTCGCTGCACGTTTTGGTTTTTGCCCTAACACTACACAGCTGATTCAAGTAATCAACTAATCATGAAGCTTTGATCATTTGAATCAGCTGTGTAGTGTTAGGGCAAAAACCAAAACGTGCACTGAGTTTGGGAATCTCTGGGCTAAATTGATAAACATTTGATAGGGTTGGTGTTCCCACACGGCCATATCTCCATGTTACATCGCTTGTTAACGGAAAACCGAAGGAAGACCAGAGGCGACCACCTGTGCTAATCAGCGTCCCCCGACACCTGTGTAAGCTTAACTCGGGAAGTGTAGTTTCGTTGGCGGCACCCGTATGGATCTGTGTAAAACTCCTACAGTAGAGTATATATATATTTTTTTAAGATTATTTCTCGGTGACGAAAGATTAGGGTCATATGTTACGAAAGCCTTATCGTAAGAGATTATTGACCATTTTAAACGTTTAAACTGTCGGGAAAACTAGGGAGAAGGCAGAATGCCGACTGGAGTTTGAGAACAAGGTCCACCCTGTCCTGAACATTAGAAAAGTAAACAACGGAGCCCATCCAAGTCACGGTTGAGGCCAAGGCCCGGTGAAGGCAACTCTACGAATTAGACATACCATATAACTGTCAATTATATTAACTAAACTGACAACAGCATAGCAGCTATCGTTAGCTCGCAAAGTTTGTTTACCTAGCGTCTTCTGTGAGTTTCTTTCCTGGCCCAGCTGACTTGAATTTTAAATCTTTCTTCATATCCTCGAAAAATTTCTTCATTGTTTACTGTTTATCACAGTAAAATAGCCTGGGAATACGGCACAGGTGAATAGGTGCGCTGAGGTGAGAAAGCTTAGTAAATTGTTGCCATCAAAATGCAAGGGAGGAAGTGGACCGGAAACAGGTGCCATTTATTAATGGTAAATTGTGTACATCAGCCTCTGGTGGTCTGGAGGATGTACAATCATGATGCTGTGTTCCAATGAAATACATTAATCCTAAAATGAATAATTGACAAAAATAAGTATCATAAAATAAATTAACTAGTATTAAGAGTTGGCTTAACACAAAGTAAAGCGTATTTTGTAAACGTTTTAGATGCTCATTTTAAACCTACATGAAATGGAGGTAGACATTTTTGAATGGTCTCCAACACCAGTGTAACATTCAATTAAACGTGTGTTAGAACTGGAAAAATAAACAGACAATTTGGAGGCCGAACACTTATTGTGAGCATTTCTGATATTGTTCATTACGATATCCCAAGTGTCGACGTGGTCTAACGCACTGTATCTCTGGTTCGATCCCGAGCTGTATCACAACCGGCGTGATCGGGAGTCCCATAGGGCAGCGCACAATTGGCCCAGCGTTGGCCGGGGTAGGCCGTCATTGTAAATAAGAATTTGTTCTCAATTGATTTGCGTAAATAAATAAAATATAACTAGCCTATACTAGAGAAATGTAAGTAAATTTGTGTAACCTTTATTTGACTAGGCAAGTCAGTTAGCTGGTCAACATAGCAGCACAAACCCGTAGCACGCGCTCCAGTAGGTATATTTCACTGGTCCCCCCCAATGCCAATTCCTCCGTGGGCTGCCTTTCCTTACAGTTCTCTGCTGCCAATGACTGGAACGAACTGCAAAAATTACTGAAGCTAGAGACTCATATCTCCCTCATTAGCTTTAAGCACCAGCTGTCAGAGCAGCTAAATAGCCCATCCAACTACCTCATCCCCATACTGTTATTTATTTTGCTCCTTTGCACCCCAATGTCTCTACTTGTACATTCATCTTCTGCACATCTGTCACTCCAGTGTTTAATTGCTATATTGTAATTATTTCGACACTATGGCCTATTTTTTGCCTTCCCTCCCTTATCCTTCCTCATTTGCACACACTGTATAAAGACTTTTTCTATTATTGACTGTATGTTTGTTTATTCCATGTGTAACTCTGTATTGTTGTTTGTGTCGCACTGCTTTGTTTTATCTTGGCCAGGTCGCAGTTGTAAATGAGAACTTGTTCTCAACTAGCCTACCTGGTTAAATAAATGTGAAATAAAAAAATTAAGTTAAGAACAAATTCTTATTTTACAATGCCGACCTACCCTGGCCAGACCCTATCCTACCCTAACACGGACGACACTGGGACAATTGTGTGCCGCCCTATGGGACTCCTGATCATGCCGCTTGTGATACAGCCCGGGATTGAACCAGGTGACACCTCTAGCACTGAGATGCCATTCCTGCGCCAATCCGGAGCCAATTAAATGGGTTTGCTAATATGAGTTATTGTTAATGGTAAAATGTATGGCTACAACAATCAAACTAGAAATAAAAAATCTGTGGTGCTTATTGTTAAATTTATCGTAATATAGATTTAGGCAATATTGGGCTCTGGAGTGACGAGTCAGTCTAAGGCACTGCATCTCAGTGCTAGAGGTGTCACTACAGACCCTGGTTCGATTCCAGGCTGTATCACAACTGGCCGTGATTGAGAGTCCCATAAATAAATACAAAATATCATCCAGCTCTGTGGCTTAGGGGTGGCATATATTCGCTGTATGACTGCGGACGATTGTTATTTTTATATTTTTGTCAATCTGTTGGTAAAGACACGCTAAAGAAAGGTTTGGTTTCTGTTCTAAACCTTTTGTATTGATGTTAGTATGAATTTCCTAATTAGTAGCCAGTCAATTTAGGAAAATGATATCGAATTTATAGTGTACATATAGAAGAATATGATTGGTTTGAAGAATGGATTGACAAGAAATTAAACCAATTACAGTGGCTAGTAGGAGGGATTTCCGCTCTGATGATTATGGTTAGCGGAAGCTATTCTTGTGAAGTTAACCGCCTCATCTCGCGTTATTGAGAAGCTAGCTTGCTATCTAGCTAACTTTATCGTTTTGCAGGTTTTGTGTCGGCCTGAAAACGGCCAAGAAGCGACGCACAAAGACCTCCAGTGTTAGCTAAAGAAGAAAGAAAAGGCTGCACAGAGGGGCAGAACAATGCCGCACAATTTTCAACCCGGAGACCTGGTCTTCGCCAAAATGAAGGGGTACCCCCACTGGCCAGCCAGGGTAAACTAGCAGCAGCCAGAGAGAAGCGGGTGGGCGGAGGGGACGCTGGAGTTTTGCTGTGCATCCTTGGCAATGACTGACATAGCTAATATTATAGCCAGCTAGCCTTGCCTCGTGCTTAGAAATATATAACTGCTTTGTTGTCCTACCAATCTGTTTGCAAAATGTTTGTTGCTGGATCTTTTTTATGCAAAGTATAACCAGGCTACTTGGGGAATGGCGTTCATGTTGGTGTTGTCTACATGTATTTCGTCCAACCAGGCAGTGCTAAGTAGCTAGCTGTACTGTGCTTTTTGGTGTCCGTTGATTGAAGATGAAATGTTTGATTTGCAGACTCGCTGCCCTGTAAAATAAAATCCTAGCTTTAGTTAACTAATCAGATGATTTTTGGTACAGTAAACACAAATATTTACTTTTCTGGAAATGACTTTGATGTGTTCACCTCTTCCCAGGATTTTTGACTGTGATTTGAAAATTCTACAGATTGTACCAGTCAAGGTGTCTGTCTGGAGTGAAGGGTTCAGACAAGGCCACAATTTTGTCTACTTATTTCCAACCTTCCTTTCCTCATTTTCACAACTTGACTTGAGGGTCAGACTACAAAGAGCAGTGAATATATATTATCTCCTGTACCTAGTTTGGATGTCTCTCACACTTTTGTTTTTGTTGTGTGGTTCTCGTTCTTCTAGATTGAGGATGTCGCAGATGGGGCAGTGAAACCCCCTCCCAATAAAATCCCTATCTTCTTCTTTGGGACCCATGAAACGTAAGTGCTGTGTCTGTTTGATTTAGAATAGCAGGATGGGAATCTCTGGATGGACTTGAAACTGTGGTATATTACATTCACCATTGTCCTTTATTAGATCCGTTTTTTATACATATATATATATATATATAGAGAGATTGATGCAAAAATACATTTTGATTTGTATTTATTTTCCAGCTGGTTCTGTTTATCTTGTTGTCCACAGCTACCTAATGTGTTGTATGTTTACTTGAAGTATCGCCACTCATATTTCTGTGGAGATGTGTCCTCCATATTTTATTTAACTTATTTTAAACTTTTGAAACCCATTCATGAGTTTTTCATAACTGGTTCATGTTGTAAGGGATCTATGTCCATTTGTGTGTGTGTGTGAAAAGTTTAGTGCTTTGGTCGTACAGCAGTAGTTTTGCAAGATGGCAGATGGACTATTCTTAAACCACCACTAGGTGGCAAAATAACTGTCAGTACTGTAGTTTGTTGCCAGTTCATGGCTTTCACATCATGCAGAAACTCTGTGTCATCTACCTGGTAAGCATGGAGTTTGTCTCTGCCAGGTATTGGCTTTTTAATTTAGTGACTCAGAATTAAAGTCTCGTAAATACTGTCGCAATATAAAGTAATGTGTTATCAAATCATGCTCTCTTTCTCAGAGCATTCCTTGCGCCAAAGGACCTTTTTGCCTATGAGAAGCACAATGAGCGCTTTGGGAAACCTAATAAAAGAAAGGGCTTCAACGAGGGCTTGTGGGAAATCCAGAACAACCCTCACGCCTCCTATAGTGCTCCTGCAGTAAGTACATCTTATCAGAAGTCCAACTCAATACCGTTTCTCTAATACTGACCAGCTACAACTGAGTGCTGTTACCCCTGTTTTCTCTTTTGGATCCATTTAGATCAGACTCATTCCCCTAAAAAGTGCCTCAGGCCTCAGTTTAGGATGTGATAGATTACAGTACTATGCAGCTCCCTGTTGGTGTTATTATCTGCTCGGTCAGCACTCGGTATCACATGTTCTTCAACAATCACTTATAAGTGGTAACGGAGCATTAGGTCTCAGACCAACAGGGTTCGAGGCAGCTTCGTCCTCCAAGCAATACGACTGATGAACAACTAATCACACATGGACTATCTGAACTGACTCTATACACACATACAATGACCAGGGTAGCAGACTCGTCGCTTTTCGGCGATATTCGGCATTTTGTTCTCAAAATAGGCCATCCATGTGAATCGTGTGGATCTAAAGGTTGTTTCTCATAGATACACATTTTAGAAGAATACAGGCATAGAAGTTGACCGGATTTAACAGAAAGTCTACTAAAGTGTGACTTTGACCTTGTTTCATATCAAATTTATTTATAAAGCCCTTCTTACATCAGCTGATGTCACAAAGTGCTGTACAGAAACCCAGCCTAAAACCCCAAACAGCAAGCAATGCAGGTGTAGAAGCACGGTGGCTAGGTAAAACTCCCTAGAAAGGCCAGAGCCTAGGAAGAAACCTAGAGAGGAAGTAGGCTATGAGGGGTGGCCAGTCCTCTTCTGGCTGTGCCAGGTGGAGATTATAACAGAACATGGCCAAGATGTTCAAATGTCCATAGATGACCGGCAGGGTCGAATAATAATAATAATCACAGTAGTTGTTGAGGGTGCAACAGGTCAGCACCTCAGGAGTAAATGTCAGTTGGATTTTCATAGCCGATCATTCAGAGTATCTCTAATGCTCCTGCTGTCTCTAGAGAGTTGAAAACAGCAGGTCTGGGACAGGTAGCACGTCCGGTGAGCAGGTCAGGGTTCCATAGCCGCAGGCAAAACAGTTGAAACTGGAGCAGCAGCACGGCCAGGTGGACTGGGGGCAGCAAGGAGTCATCAGGCCATGTAGTCCTGAGGCATGGTCCTAGGGCTCAGGTCCTGCGAGAGAAAGAAAAAAAGAGAGAATTAGAGAGCATACTTAAATTCACACAGGACACCAGATAAGACAGGAGAAATTCTCCAGATATAACAGACTGACCCTAGCCCCCGACACATAAACTACTGCAGCATAAATACTGGAGGCTTTCTTGCCTATTTACATCCTTTCGTTCACAGGCTAGGTTATTTTTCAATGTCAGTTTGCATTTTGATGCAACTGCGAGATGTCTGAGATTCTCCACTGTTACCACGAGAGCCTCCAGCCCTTAAAGGGGCAGCTGAACATTTTTGTCTCACCTAAGTGACTTCTATTTGAGTATACAGTTGCAAGAAAAGGTATGTGTACCCTTTGGAATTACCTGGATTTCTACAAAAAATGGGGGGAAAATGTGATCTGATCTTCAGTCACAACAATAGACAGTGTGCTTAAACTAATAATACAAATTATTGTATTTTTCTTGTCTATATTGAATAAGTCATTTAAACATTCAGTGTAGGTTGGGAAAAGTATGTGAAAGCTAATTGGAGTCAGGAGTCGGCTAACTCGGGAGTCCAATCAATGAGATGAGATTGCAGATGTTGGTTAGAGCTGCCCTGCAATATAAAAAAACACTTTCAATATATGAGTTTGCTATTCACAAGAAGCATTGCCTGGTGTGAACCATGCCTCGAACAAAAGAGATCTTAGAAGACCTAAGATTAAGAATTGTTGACTTGCACAGAGCTGGAAAGGGTTACAAAAGTATCTCTGAAAGCCTTGATGTTCATCAGTCCACGGTAAGACAAATTGTCTATAAATGGAGAAAGTTCAGCACTGTTGCTACTCTCCGTAGGAGTGGCCGTCCTGCAAAGATGACTGCAAGAGCACAGCACAGAATGTTCAATGAGGTTATGAAGCATCCTAGAGTGTCAGCTAAAGACTTAAATAAATCTCTGGAACATGCTAACCTCTCTGTTGACAAGTCTACGATACGTAAAACACTAAACAAGAATGGTGTTCATGGGAGGACACCACGGAAGAAGCCACTGTTGTCCAAAAAAACATTGCTGAACGTCCACAGTGCTACTGTCAAAATATTCTGTGGACAGATAAAACTACTGTTGAGTTGTTTGGAGGGAACACGCAACACTATGTGTGGTGAGAAAAAGGCCCGGCACACCAACTTCAAAACCTCATCCCATCTGTAAAGTATGGTGGCAGGAGCATCATGGTTTGGGCTGCCTCAGGGCCTGGACAGCTTGCTATCATTGACGAAAAAATGAATTCATATGTTTATCAAGACATTTTGCAGGAGAATGTAAGGCTCTCTGTCTGCCAATTGATGCTCAACAGAAGTTGGGTGATGTAACAGGACAACGACCCAAAACACAAGTAAATCAACAACAGAATAGCTTCAACAGAAGAAAATACACCTACTGGAGTGGCCCAGTCAGAGCCATGACCTCAACCCGATTGAGATGCTGTGGCCTGACCTTGAGCAGTTCACACCAGACATCCCAAGAATATTGATGAACTGAAACAGTGTTGTAAAGAGGAATGGTCCAAAATTCCTCCTGACCGTTGTGCAGGACTGATCCGTAACTACAGAAAACGTTTGGTTGAGGTTATTGCTGCCAACTGAGGGTCAGCCAGTTATTAAATCCAAAGGTTCAGTTTTTCTACCCTGCACTGTGAATGTTTACACTGTTCAATAAAGTCATGAACATTTATAATTGTTTTTTATTAGTTTAAGCAGACTGTGTCTTGTTGTGACTGAGATGATCAGAACATTTTTATGACCAATTTATGTAGAAATCCAGGTAATTCCAACGGGTTCATACTTTTTCTTGCCACTGTACAGTATGCCTAATTGAGCTTAGAACATTCCAAAAACCTTTTTATTCAATTAATTTTAGAAATTTCTTATTAAAATACTCTTCTTCAAATGCTTTCATTGTGCTGAAGTACTCCTTGTAAACAATGTCATATTAGAGCCCTGTGTAATTTGTGTTTATGTATATAAGTTATTGTATTTTAACACTGAAAGCACCTTGCAATGTATTAGATGTGAGACAGGATTTGTGTTTTACTTTTCTTTATGCACCTCTATAGAACAACTTGTCGGGTGCATTGAAGACTGACCTATTCCTGTCTGGGGAGACTAAGATTATCATTACATGTCATAATAAACCTTAAACCCAGACCAAAGAGCCAAACTCTACCCCAGGACACTATTTTCAAATGTGTATCATGTACTTTTTATTCTCTGAAAATAAGCAAACGTTCTTGCACTTCACATGGATCTTTTTGTGCGTTACCGTGCAAACACAATTTGTCACCCTTTTGGGCCCTCGCCAGTTTGCATCCCTGACTGACACTTGCAAACTACACACAACCACACATAGTCAGCATACTCACTGCTACTGTTCTTTTATATTATTTTCTGCTCAGTCCCTTTAACCTGTTTACACACATACCATTTTTTATAATTTACCTCATTTATATAGCTTTACCTCAACTGACACCAGTACTCCTGACATTGATATGAGTACTGGTACCAACCGTGTGTGTTTCAATCTTATTCATAATGTTTTTTTTATTTTTTATGACTTACTATTTCTGCATTGATGAGGAGTGCTTGCAATTAAGCTTTTTAATGTCCTGTTTATACATGCTGTATCCTATGCATGTGATAAACATTGATTTGACTCATCTCCCCATTCACACCCTAGCCTGCCAGCTCGTCTGGCAGTGAAGCTAATGATGATGCAGCAGGAAGTGATGCAGAGGATGACAAGGAAGCAGTGGTGCCCAGTAAGGCAGATTCAGGAAGTGAGGTAGATTCTGACTCAGGAAGTGAGGATCGAGGAGGTGGTGGCGGCAGTGGTGGAGGAGTGGTCAAGAGGAAGGCCCCTGCTGCCAAGGTGATTGCGAAATTATAATTTTTGTGTTTTGGGATTTACTGCCCTCTGAACAAAACTGTTGCTTAGATGTGCCTCTGTTATAATATAACATCTCTCTGTTCTATCTTTCATTCAGCGCCCCCCTGTGAAGAAGGCCCGGGGTTCGTCCAGTGACAGGGATGGAGAGGAGAGTGGCTCACCCTCTGAGCCAGAACCTTCCCCTTCTGACTCGGATTCTGGAAAGAACAGTGACCAGGTCAGTTGACACATGCACACGTTGTACACTAGCATGACAATATTAATTGATGGGGTCTTGTTTGTTTGCCCCTGTAGGACTTCACCCCAGAGAAGAAGGCGGCAGCAGGCCGTGGCAGTGGGAAGAAGGCTGGAGGTGGCAAAGGGAAGAAGGTGAGGAAATGGACGCCCTTCAGGTGTCAAACAGTCCTGGGAGCTGAGTAGATAAAGCACTGTTTTGTGTTTCAGTGACTGCTGGTTCTCTCATTGTGTTTTATCTCTCTCTGTTTCTCTCTGTGGGCTTGTGTAGAAGGCGGTGTCTGACTCAGACTCTGACTCTGGGTCTCAGTCGGACAAGAAGAAAGGGGGCAGTGACTCAGAAGATGAAAAGCCACGGCCTGCTCTGTCTGGATCCGAATCTCAGTCTGGCTCCAAATCCGACTCTGACTCAGAGCCACAGCCAGCTCCACGGAAGGCCCCTCAAGCGCGCAAGAAAGGTGAGAGCTATAATGTCTGGTATTATACAGTGTATGATAACTGTATTTGTCACTGCATAACCCTCTTTGCCATTTGTCCCAATCAGAGAAGCCTCTGCCAAAGCCTCGTGGTGGGCGGAAACCCAAAGCTGCCCAGGCCAGAGCACCGCCATCTTCCTCTGACAGCGACAGGTCAGCATGGCTCTAGTCTGTTCCACATTGGTTGTGTGCTATGTTAATACATTTATAAATGACTTGTATCAATAAATTAGTACATTATGAATGATATCCTATACTGTGTACTATAGCGACAGTGAGCCTGACCGCGTCAGTGACTGGAAAAAGAGAGATGAGGAGCGTCGGAAAGAGCTGGAGGAACGGCGGAAGAAGGAGCAGGCAGAGGAGATCCTCAAGTATCGGGAGAGGGAGAAGGAAGAAGATGAGCAGAGAAAGAAGGACAAGGAGAAGGGAAAGAGCAGTGGTGAAAACAGCTCAGATGAGGGTGTAGATGATCACCCACTGAAGAAGTCCAAGAAACCTCCACCGCCACCCATCCCCGCCCCATCCGACTCCGACTCTGGACCTGAGGTAACTAGCATGGAAGACTGTGTAAAGAGTGGACATTTGTTTGTTTTTGTATCTAGAATAGATTTGTTGACCATTTTAACCATAATCAGGTGAAAAAATCTGCGAAGCGTTCAGACAGCCAGAAGAAAGGGAGAACAAAGAAAGAGAGAGATCATGGTAAAGGCGAGAAGGAAAAGCGAGCCCAGCGGTCAGAAGAGAGGCCCAGAGGGAGGTAAATGCACATGGCTGAACCAGACAAAAGATTAGAGTACAGATCACATTAGATATCTTCATTAAATATAAATTCACACAGATCACTAATCTCTCTCCCTCAGGTCCAAGCCTGACAAGCCCAAACGCAAACCCGAGAGACCTCCCGAGAGGAAAGTAGAGAAGAAAAAAGGTCAAAGCTCAATGTTACTCCCAATTCACCATGTCCATTTGGAAAGCATGCATATGGGAAACTCATTTGCATAGTCTCATATTGTGACAAACGGTTGGTCCGATACAGTGCCAGAGCCAGATAATATCAACTTTATGTCCTCACTCCTTGTCTTTTTGTCTGCACAGAGCCAACCCCAGACGAAAAGCTGCAGAAGCTGCACACGGACATCAAGTTTGCGCTGAAAGTGGACAACCCAGTGAGTAAACATAAGAGGCTCCATTCATTGCCAACAAAAAAGTTATTATCACATAGTTGGGATTTTACAAGCAGCATGACAAGTGGCATGAGGTATATAATTTTTTTGTTTACCAATTAAGGGTTACTTGCACATTGTGGTATTCTATCATGTTATGTCTGCTCTGCAGGACATAGAGCGCTGTCTACTGGCCCTGGCAGAGCTCGAAGCTGTGCCGGTCACCAGCCACATCCTGCAGAAAAACTCTGATGTTATCGCCACACTTAAAAAGGTGCCTTTCGTCTAAACCCCTGAATGAAAGTTAACTTTATAGAGCCGCTGTGTACATTTCATTATCTCTCTTGTTTTCTGGCCCTTGTGATCCACGCTGTTGTTCTGATTGATGTTTGTCTTACTGTAGATCCGTCGATACAAGGCAAGCAGTGCCGTTATGGAAAAGGCCAGCCAGGTCTACAACAAGTTAAAGGGTCAGTTTGTGGTCAAGTCTGAAATGCCAAGTAAACACAAAGCTGAGGGAAAAGAGCAGGAAGAGGATGGGAAGGAGACACAAAATTCTGGTAATTCTCTCAGCCCATACTTTTACGATCACAACTGATGGACTTCTTCTTTAATGTTCTCACATTCTCCTTAATTTTCATCCTCAGGATATTACTCTTTAATAATGATAATAATTCAGACTTTTATTTTGCCGTGTGTAGCTAACAATGAAATGAAAGGTCCATCATTTGTAGCCAGTATATTGATTTTGCATTACTTGTTATCAGATGTAATGCCTGTGAATGGGGAATCAGAAGTCCAGAAAAAGGAATGTACTGAGTTAGAGGATACCCCAAAGTCACCGGTCCAGGTAGAGAATGATGAGCGTGTGGCTTCAAGCCCCAACAGGTAAATAATATTCTCCTATGTCACATCTTGGTGTACTTCCTTTATTTCTGCTAATATTTGTTCAATGTGTCCATAGTAATATTGCTCTGCTAATTGGTACCATGCCACCATCACAAAGATATGTAGCTCTAGTTCTGAAGTCTTGTCTCTTCTCCATGGTAGGCCCAGTCCTGATAGTCCTACTGAGCAGCAGACGCACACTGATGAAACGTACCACGCTCTCTCTGCAGAGACTGAACCGCCAGCAATAGAGAGCTGAAGAAAATGGAGCACAATTGTTTAACACAGCTAACAGCTCATTAGTCTCGTCCTGGATACCTGGCGCTGTGCTGACCCCTTTGTTGTTCACAATTGTATTTTTCCTTTTATACGACACCTTGGCCTGTCCCCAATCTCCCCCCCCCCCCCCAACCCCCCCCCCCCCCCCCCCCCACAAAGCTACTTTGATTTATTATTCTCCCACATGAACTCTAACTTTGGTCTTTCATATTGTATGTATATTGAAAGATTCCATTTTTAGCACTTCTAACAGGAAATTTATGGGGAAAAGAGGAGCCTTGTGATGAATGTTCTGCAGTAATTGCATGTCACGTGATTCAAGGCAGCCAAGGCTGTTGGCTTTGAGAAAAATATTGGAGCTGATAGAGAACCTAGAGAAAGCTAATGTGTGTTGGACAAGTATGGGTGTCTTGACCGTTGGTTATGAATATTTTTCTTATCTGGTCATTTCTTATTAATTCAGTCTCAACATGAAAATCTAAAGCCATTGAACATAATCACATCACATGTTTTCCAACTAAGGTCCACCTACTTTTTTATAACAAGTATGTTTTCTGATATTGCAACAACTTTTGACTTGTGGAACTATTTACCCTGTTATCGTGTCTTCTCCATCTGCTTTCAATAACTTGCCTATTGAATGGGATAATATACATTGTGTACAGAGTGAACAATATGATCTTAATCAGAAGTTGTCCATATCCCATGTAGCTGGAGCTCATTTGGCATTTGCTTGTCATACATACTTTGGAAGTGTTTTTAGTGCTATGTAAATTGGTAAAATCATTTGTATCGTTGAATAAAAATCTCAGCATGGTGGTCCTATTCTGAACACTTCTGTTATCGAAGGCAGCATGTCATCACATGGTACTTCATGGAAGTCCCATATTCCCATAATAAAAATCCAGTTGGGTTGGGGTGTGACTGGTGTAATAACTACACATTACAACCCTTGTAACCAGGCTTGGGATGAGGAATTGCAGTGAATAAGAGTGCATTCAGAAAGTATTCAGACCCCTGCCCTTTTTTCAAATTTTGTTACATTACAGCCTTATTCTAAAATTGATTGAAAATATGTAAACTACACACAATACCCCATAATAGCAAAGCGGAAACTGATTTTTAGAAATAAAATAACCTTATTTACCTAGGTATTCTGACCCTTAGCTATGAAATTCAAATTGAGCTCAGGTGCATCCTGTTTAGATTGATCATCCTTGATGTTTCTACTACTTGATTGGAGTCCACCTTTGGTAAATTAAATTGATTGGACATGATTTGGGAAGGTAAACACCTGTCTATAGAAGATCCCACAGTTGACAGTGCATGTCAGAGCGAAAACCAAGCCAGGAGGTCGAAGGAATTGTCCATAAAGTGTTGAGGTAGGATTGTTTCAAGGACCAGATCTGGGGAAGAGTACCAAAAAATGTCTGCAGCATTGAAGGTCCCCAAGAACACAGTGGCTTCCATTATTCTTAAATGGGAGAAGTTTGGAACCACCAAGACTCTTCCTAGAGCTGTCCGCCCGGCCAAACTGAGCAATCGGAGAAGGGCATTGGTCATGGAGTAAACCAAAAACCCGATGGTCACTCTGACAGAGCGCCGGAGTTCCTTTGTGGAGATGTGAGAACCGTCCAGAAGGACAACCATCTCAGCAGCACTCCACCAATCAAGCCTTTATGGAGTGGCAAGACGGAAGCCACTCTTAAGTAAAAGGCACATGCAAGCCCGCTTGGAGTTTTCCAAAAGGCACCTAAAGGACTCTCAGACCATGAGAAACAAAATTCTCTTGTCTGATGAAACCAAGATTGAACTCTTTGGCCTGAATGCCAAGTGTAATGTCTAGAGGAAACCTGGCACCATCCCTACCTTAAAGCATTGTGGTGGCAGCATCATGCTGTGGGGATGCTTTTCAGCGGCAGAGAATGGGAGACTAGTCAGGATCGAGGGAAAGACGAATGGAGCAAAGTACAGAGAAATCTTGATAAACTGCTCAGGACCTCAAACTGGGCGAAGGTTCACGTTCCAACAGGGCAACAACCATAAGCACACAGCCAAAACAATGCAGGAGTGGCTTCGGGACAAGTCTCAATGTCCTTGAGTGGCCCAGCCAGAGCCCGGACGTGAACCCAGTTGAACATCTCTGGAGAGGCCTTAAAATAGCTGTGAAGCAACGCTCCCCATCAAGCCTGACAGAACTTGAGGATCTGCAGAGAAGAATGGGAGAAACTCCCCAAATACAGGTGTGCCAAGCTTGTAGCGTCATACCCAAGAAGACTTGAGGCTGTAATCACTGCCAAAGGTGCTTCAACAAAGTACTGAAAAAGGGTCTGAATACTTATGTAAATGTTTTCAGTTTATTTATATATATATGTGTGTGTGTGTATATACATTTGCTAAAAAATCGAAACTTGTTTTCGTCATGTGTTATTGTGTGTAGATTGATGAGGGGGGGAAACAATATAATCCATTTTAGAATAAGGCTGTAAAGTAACACAATTTGGAAAAAGTCAAAGGGGTCTGAATACTTTCCAAATGCATTGTATATGGGCCTATGCTCGCTAGTGCATTTTTAGACTGGTCAGCGGTGTGAAATCGTTTTTTATGATGCAATATATATTTATGCAAGTTATATAACAAATGAATTGCCATATTTTTACATGTGTTTGTGCTGTCATGCATAATGCTCATTGAGATTACTGTGGCAAAAAAAAGTCAGGTAGATCAAAGGCTACATACTGTGCAAAAATTGGACATTGACACACTGACAGACTTGGTGAATAATTGCATTTTGCATAGAGAATATGACTGGAAAATAATTATCATCCATTCACATTAAACTGCGTACTAGACGTATATCTTTAATTTAATTGATTTCCATAATGAGAATTCCACATGAATACAACCAGTCAGCTGACTTTAGACGCCATTTTGTCAGTGGAGTACAGGACGCCCCATCTGGCCTCGCCTTCTCTAGCTGGGATTAATAAACAGTTACGAATCACGGAAAGACAATACCCGGGTGGATGAGAGACTGTCTTGCGGACCGGTTCGCACCCAAAAGACGTCTATTTTGTCCCCGAGGACAGAAGCGACAAAAGTTAGCCAACAGCCATGGCGTTGAAGATTGTTAAAGGGAGCATCGATCGGATGTTCGATAAAAACCTTCAAGATTTAGTACGTGGCATTAGGAATCACAAGGAAGATGAGGTAAAACGATTAACTCTGTTTTCGTTATTGTCTGATTTCACACTGTCAGTAAGTAAACATTCGTGTAACACATCTCATTGCAAAATAGCTAACGTTAGCCAGATCACCTACTATACTATTTGATGGCCTTTCCAACGTTAGCTTTCTGCACAGCTGTAATATGCTATTCTTAGCTAGCTGCTATCCACATATGCAGATAAATTACAATGAAAATATGTAACGTTATATAACAAGTTAACCAAAACTGAGTTGTAAATTCACGAATAACAACTAGCTGTCCAATTAGTCAACTCGTTAACTGTCATTACTCAATAATAATCGTCATATGACTAGCTAACTAACATTAGTTTGATAACGGTAACGTTAGGTTTCATCGCCCCTTCGAATCGGGTTGGCCGGTCTTGCACGAGTCTACTTCTTACTGGTCGTGAAACGCTACCTTGCTACTCCTCGTGGCAGGTGGGTTCAGGTGATCACCTTGACCGATAATGTGCCGTACAACCATTCAAACTTTAGTTAACTAGCTAGCAAGTGACAGCTAGGAAACTAACTAGCCAAGATTATACACCTCAGCGGGTGACGATTCGCGGAATGATGACACATCTGTCTTGTTCAGCACTATATTCTCTTCATTTATTTGCTAACGGGCAGTAGTAAAAAAGTTACTTTTGCGTATAATGGCTTTCTATTGCATTCATATACAAATAACAGAGACATGCAAACAAGATCTAGAAGGCGATTTTATTTTGTAGGCCTCTACAGCGTCAGTCAGTGACGTTGCATAGGTGGACGAAAGGATGCTTCTTCCACACACCTCTGACAGCCTAGACTGAAAAACGTTCCCATTTAATTTACCCTTAAGCTACCACACTTTCTCCAATTTAAATAAATGTTATTTGTACAGGTATGCAGATAAAGTGAACTGATATTCAAGAAGTCAGACAGATCACCCGATGATGGGCTTATATAAATTCACACACTAATGTCATAATCATGCTTTAGTAATATGGTGGTTGTAGATTATACTAGTTATGTATACTGAACAGCAACGTCAGAAGATATTTAATGTGGTTTGGAAAACTTGAATATTCATACAAGAAAAGGTTTACACAAATATTTCCTTAACGGGCACAGCCAAAATAACGGTTGATACAGTTGAAGTCGGAAGTTTACATACACCTTAGCCAGTTAAATTTAAACTCCGTTTTTCACAATTCCTGACAATTAATCCTAGTAAAAATTCCTTGTCTTAGGTCAGTTAGGATCACCACTTTATTTTAAGAATGTGAAATGTCAGAATAATAGCAGAGAGAATGATTTTATTTCAGCTTTTATTTCTTTCATCACATTCCCAGGGGGTCAGAAGTTTACATACACTCAATTAGTATTTGGTAGCATTGCCTTTAAATTGTTTAACTTGGTTCAATGTTTCGGGTCAAATGTTTCGGGTAGCCTTCCACAAGCTTCCCACAATAAATTGGGTGAATTTTGGCCCATTCCTCCTGACAAGCTGGTGTAACTGAGTCAGGTTTGTAGGCCTCCTTGCTCGCACACACTTTTTCAGTTCTGCCCACAAATGTTCAATAGGATTTAGGTCAGGGCTTTGTGATGGCCACTCCAATACCTTGACTTTGTTGTCCTTAAGCCATTTTAACACAACTTTGGAAGTATGCTGCCATTAGGTACCGAGATGAGATCCTCAGACCCCTTGTGAGACCATATGCTGACACATGCACATTTGTGGCCTGCTGGAGGTCATTTTGCAGGGCTCTGGCAGTGCACCTCCTGGCACAAATGCGGAGGTAGCGGTCCTGCTGCTGGGTTGTTGCCCTCCTACGGCCTCCTCCACGTCTCCTGATGTACTGGCCTGTCTCCTGGTAGTGCCTCCATGCTCTGGACACTACGCTGACAGACACAGCAAACCTTTTTGCCACAGCTCGCATTGATGTGCCATCCTGGATGAACTGCACTACCTGAGCCACTTGTGTGGGTTGTAGACTCCGTCTCATGCTACCACTAGAGTGAAAGCACCGGCAGCATTCAAAAGTGACCAAAACATCAGCCAGGAAGCATAGGAACTGAGAAGTTGTCTGTGGTCACCACCTGCAGAATCACTCCTTTTTTGGGGGTGTCTTGCTAATTGCCTATAATTTCCACCTTTTGTCTATTCCATTTGCACAACAGCATGTGAAATTTATTGTCAATCAGTGTTGCTTCCTAATTGTACAGTTTGATTTCACAGAAGTGTGATTGACTTGGAGTTACATTGTGTTGTTTAAGTGTTCCCTTTATTTTTTTGAGGAGTGTAGATACTTTTGTACCTGTTTCCTCCAGCATCTTCACAAGGTCCTTTGCTCTTGTTCTGGGATTGATTTGCACTTTTCGTACCAAAGTACGTTCATCTCCAGGAGACAGAACACGTCTCCTTTCTGAGCGGTCCCATGGTGTTTATACTTGTGTACTATTGTTTGTACAGATGGACGTGGTACCTTCAGGCGTTTGGAAATTGCTCCCAAGGATGAACCAGACTTGTGGAGGTCTACACTTTTTTCTGTGATTTCTCTTGACTTTCCCATGTATGTAAACTTCCGACTTCAACTGTATACAGTTCCCTGTGACGTACTGACCGCTTTTATGGTAGGTAGAAGTGCTCCTGTCTTCATGGGTGTTGCCCCAGTGTTTTCAGAATGATGTCAGTGAAGGTGTTTGGCTAATTAGGCTAGATCATCACAGAGTGGGTCGACAGCGTTTTACCTTGTAGTCCAATAGAGTGCACTGTTGTTAGGATGAGGTTTGGAGGAAGAAGTTGCTCCAGAATGAATTCCTTAGGTTTAAGAAATTATGTCACTTAGCAGAGACCATTATGCTGAGTATATTGCCACCATTCAATAAAATGATGCCAGTCAGTAGCTAGGACATAGGGAGTATTTTATAGCTGAATGCTCTTTAGCAGCAGAGTGAGCATGACCAGGCCTACTAAGAAATGTTGACTTGGGAATGAAATTTTGGCCTAGGTGTGATATCTAGAGCTTACCTGTTCTAACATTTCAAGTTGTCTATCTTGGGTTATTTTTATACACACTTTGATTGGTCACTGCTTCTGGTTTCAGCAGAGTTGTGGTGGCCACTGAGTGCTAATATGCCCTGGCAGTTATCTGGCAAAAGAAAGTTCATGCTTTGTCATGATTTTGTCCATTTCTTAGACAGACATACAAAGCATAATAGCTTTGACTCTATTTGACCACTCTACTAAGCCATGATCTTTTGATTCGGGTCCTAATGTATTCCCCTTTGTGTAACCCAACCCTACATACCTAGATAAGGTGGTTACCCAGCCAACAGTGGACAACTCACTAAAACATTAATTGGGTGTTCTCTCCTGGCCTGCCCAAGGTTTCTCATGGACACTCTATTTACTTTACGCATATATGCTGAGGGAAATAACACCGATCCATCTATTCTGTCAGTCCCTCATTTTGAAGGCAAGCAGATCTAGGAAGGTGTGAAGGCACACTGAATGCAATTGACATTAAATCCCAGATTTTAGAAGACAATATGTAACACTAACAAGTATGGCAGGTATTTTATTTGCCTATTCATGTCCCCTGATTAAAAATAGTGTCTGAGAAGGTCTCTCCACTGTCTCCCTATACCTCCTTTAGAACCTGTTGTGCTGTAGAAATGTAGGTCTTGGCTCTAGAACAACTATTACAAATTTTTCAATTGGATCTGAATCAGGGCCTAAATTTTACACCTGCCAAATGTGGGTATATTTTGACATTGGCGTGTCTTTCACCACCCACGTTGGCAGGTGGTCAGAGATCCACAGTGCGAAAATTTCGCTGGCATTTGTGATTAAAAATAGTCAAGTAGGATCATATTTATTGTAAAATAAATGCTGCAGTAGCTGTTTTCAAAGTATTTCTGCCATTTTGTTTCATAATCTCACACTCAATTTGTGCAAATATGTACAAAAAGTATTTCAGCAGATTTTGTTTGTGTGGTTTAATTCGTGTGATAATACACACATTTTTGTGCGACTTCATTCATAACAAATGTGTTAACAACCCAATATTTTTAATCAACCAAGGTTGTCACCGAAATTAGTATAATATAATAGTAGCTTTATGTATTATTTTTTTCAATTTATTAATGCCAATGCTGTTTTATATGCTTGTTTTTGCTTAATACTTTGGGATACTGGTGCTGTGTCGGGTTTTATGAGGGTTGCCAGATTGGTGTAAAAAGATGTCGTGTTTTTGTGGTATCGATGAAGGTATTTGATTGGGGAATTAATTTAATTGAAATGTCTAGTAGAGGTCAACCAATTATGATTTTTCAACGCCGATACCGGTTATTGGAGGACCAAAAAAAGCCGATACCGATTAATCGGCCGATTTTGATTTAATTATTTATAATACCAATTACAACAATACTGAATTAACACTTTTCTTTTACCTTAATATAATACATCAATAAAATCAATTTAGCCTCAAATAAATAATGAAACATGTTCAATTTGGTTTAAATAATGCAAAAACAAAGTGCAATATGTGCCATGTAAAAAAGCTCATGTTTAAGTTCCTTGCTCAGAACATGAGAACATATGAAAGCTGGTCACATACAAGGCAAGATAATCTCTATGTGTGGTATACTTAAACGTTAGCTTTTTTACATGGTACATATTGCACTTTTACTTTCTTCTCCAACACTTTGTTTTTGCATTATTTAAACCAAATTGTACATGTTTCATTATTTATTTGAGGCTAAATTGATTTTATTGATGTATTATATTAAGTTAAAATAAGTGTTCATTCAGTATTGTTGTAATTGTCATTATTACAATAAAATAAAACAGTTGTCCGATTAATCGGTATCTGCTTTTTTTGGTCCTCCAATAATCGGTATCGGTATTGGCGTTGAAAAATCAGATCTCTAGTAGTGACGCCTCTAGCACTGAGATGCAGTGCCTTAGACCGCTGCACCACTCAGGAGCTTGTACAGTGCATTTGGAACGCATTCAGACCACTTCCCTTTTTACACATTTTGTTACGTTAGACTTATTTTAAAATGGATAACACATTTTTTTTAAATCCCTCAATCTATACACAATACCCCATAATGCTAAAAGAAAAACAGATTTATAGACTTTTGCTAATTTTATTACAAATAAAAAAACTGAACGATCACATTTTACATAAGTATTCAGACCCTTTACTCAGTACTTTGTTGAAGCACCTTTGGCAGTGATTACAGCCTCAAGTCTTCTTGGGTATAACGCTACAAGCTTAGCACACCCATTCAATCATAGACTGAAAACCCTCACAAGCCTAAAACATATCTGATCAGAAGCTTGGGTTAATTACCTTATGTGTAAAATTAATGACATTTCAATTGCTGTAAGACTCCTCACCTTAGCCTGTATTTTAGCTGGTTCACTGAGGTAAACCAGTGGTGAAAAGTAATCCGTCAGTATCATGTGGAGGTTGTCATTCAGTCTGATGTCCTGTCTGGTTTCTGTGTCTCCGCTCAGGCTAAATACATCTCCACCTGCATCGACGAGATCAAGCAGGAGCTCAAGCAGGACAACATTGCTGTCAAGTCCAATGCCGTTTGCAAGCTCACCTACGTAAGATCACAGATCAGCACCCCTCACTGAAACTGCCCTCACTGTGAACAACAACACAGCACAACCAAAAACAATTCAGCTATATCCTAGGCCTGCTATGCATTATTTTTTGCTAGATAACAGCCACTTTGAATACTGCCCATACTCAGTAAAAGCTATTTGAGAATGCATTTAGCCTGTGAGCTCTCACTGTCCACAGGGACAATGTAGTGGATGTCCAGTGCTCTGACTCCCTCTGTCTCTCCCCTTGTGCGTTAACAGTTGCAGATGCTGGGCTATGACGTCAGCTGGGCTGCATTCAACATCGTGGAAGTCATGAGCTCCTCCAAATTCACATACAAGGCAAGATAATCTGTATGTGTGGTATATTTATAACAAATTGGGATATTCGAGAGTGTTTGAGGTTAAATATGGTGCTTCCTCTCTTCAGAGAATTGGTTACCTGGCTGCCTCCCAGTGCTTTCATGAGAGCACTGATGTAATCATGCTGACAACCAATCAGATCCGAAAGGTCAGTGATGCTTTTTTTTTTTTATCTTGCACCTTTGGCCTACCTGTCTATGATGTATTAAAGATCATCTCTGATACCGGCTACACTATATATACAAAATGAGTGGATTCAGCTATTTCAGCCACACCCGTTGGTGTATAAAATCTAGAACACAGCCGTGCAATCTCCATAGACAAACATTGGCAGTAGAATGACTTTACTGAAGAGTTCAGTGACTTTCAGCATGGCACCGTCATAGGATGTCACCTTTCCAACAAGTCAGTTCGTCAAATTTCTGCCCTGCTAGAGCTGCCCCGGTCAACTGTAAGTGCTGTAATTGTGAAGTTGCTCCTAGATGTTTCCACAACGGCTCAGCCACGAAGTGCTAGGCGACACAAGCTCACAGAACGGGGCCGCTGAGTGCTGTAACGCGTAAAAATCATCTGCAACACTCACTACTGACTTCCCAAACTGCCTCTGGAAGCAACGTCAGCACAAGAACTATTCGTCAGGAAATAAAATGGGCTTCCATGGCTGAGTAGACGCACACAAGCCTAAGATCACCATGCGCAATGCCAAGCGTCGGCTGGAGCGGTGTAAAGCTAACGCCATTGGACTCTGGAGAGGTGGACACACTTTCTCCAGAGCGATGAATCACGCTTCATTATCTGGCAGTTCGACGGACGGATCTGGGTTTGGCGGATGCCAGGAGAACGCTACCTGCCCCAATGCATAGTGCCAACTGTAAAGTTTGGTGGATGAGGAATAATGGTCTGGGGCTGTTTTTCATGGTTCGGGCTAGGCCCCTTAGTTCCAGTGAAGGGAAATCTTAACGCTACAGCATACAATGACATTCTAGACGATTCTGTGCTTCTAACTTTGTGGTAAGTTTGGGGCAAGCCCTTTCCTGTTTCAGTATGACAATGCACCTGTGCACAAAGCGAGGTCCATACAGAAATGGTTTGTCAAGATTGGTGTGGATTTGTCAAGATTGGTCAAGATTGGTGTGGAAGACTGGCCTGCACAGAGCCCTGACTTCAACCCCATCGAACACCTTTGGGATGAATTGGAACGTGGACTGCGAGCCAGGACTAATCGCCAAACATCAGTGCCTAACCTCACTAATGCTCTTGTGGCTGAATGGAAGCAAGTCCCTGCAGCAATGTTCCAACATCTAGTGGAAAGCCTTCGCAGAAGAGTGGAAGCTGTTATAGCAGCAAAGGAGGGACCAACTCCATATTAATGTCCATGATTTTGGAATGAAATGTTACATACTTTTGGTCATGTAGTGTATGTCCTCCTGTCCTTTTTTCTCCCTCTTTCACTTTCTCTACCTCTCTTTCACATCCATTTTTTTCTTTCAGGATCTGAGCAGTCCTAACCAGTACGACACCGGTGTGGCTCTCACTGGCCTCTCCTGCTTCGTGACCCCTGACCTGGCTCGGGACCTGGCCAATGACATCATGACTCTGGTGAGTTACATTCTCCAGCTCAAGAGTTCTTGCTGCACATTTTTGTCTGGTTTCATGCTTCTCTGACCTCTCTCTCTCTCGGTCTGTGCTGCAGATGTCCCACACAAAGCCTTATATCAGGAAGAAGGCAGTCCTGATCATGTACAAGGTGTTCCTGAAGTACCCCGAGTCTCTGCGCCCAGCTTTCCCCAGGATGAAGGAGAAACTGGAAGACCCTGACCCTGGTGAGAGAGACTAGTACCTACCTGCCTACTCTGTTGGTTGGGGCCAGACACATTTTTATCACCTTGAATCCTAAAGTATGCAGTAACTAAGGAAATTGTCTTAACTGGATGGAAGCTATTTTTAAAGTATTTTGGATGTATTTTATCTAATTCGTGTCCTAATGATTCCTTCAGCATGGATGTTGTTGATCTCATCTGTGTGATGTCTCTTTCCTGCAGGGGTCCAGTCAGCGGCTGTTAATGTCATCTGTGAGCTGGCCAGGAGGAACCCTAAGAACTACCTTTCTCTGGCCCCGCTTTTCTTCAAGCTCATGACCTCCTCCACCAACAACTGGGTCCTCATCAAGATCATCAAGCTGGTGAGTGAACAGGAAGGGAGCTGTGGAATTCACTGTGTCAGTAGCTAGGTTTCCATCCTATTGGTGATATATTGTCATGTGGGCATTTTTTAAATCAGCCTAAAAAATATGCACATAGGCTGACTTCGGTTGTCAGTCGAACGGTGTTTCCTCTGACACATTGGTGCGGCTGACTTCCGGGTTAACCGGGCGGGTGTTAAGAAGCGCGGTTTGGCTGGTAATGTTTCGAAGGACGCATGACTCGACCTTCACCTCTCCGGAGCCCGTTGGGAAGTTTCAGCGATGAGACAAGATCGTAATTACAAATAAATGAATAGAATATGCACATTTTCCCACCAGTGGTGTGTTTCCACCAAACGTACTTTTTGTGGAAACAAAGCTATGCGTGATGGTATAGAAGTGTACATGTACCGAATAAAAGTCGAAAGTTCAATGTGTTTCCATTGCATTTTCAACTCTACCGATAGTTTTATCACAAACTATTGCATTAAATAGTTAATGTGCCTACTTGTGTCTTGGCACAAGCACTCTAACCAACAGCTCACAGATACAGTGTGGGTAGGCTAGCCTACATTATGAGATTATTATGGATAAGAGCAAGATTATTTGTCTAGCGGCAGCCAGGGATCGATCATAATGTCACCAGAATAAGACCCTCGATATTAAATTGGAAAGGAGCATCAAACTCATCACCTTGCACTTTCACTACTCTGTGAAGTTCATTAGCTGGAGACTCATATCTCCCTCACTAACTTCAAGCACCAGCTGTCAGAGCAGCTCACAGATCACTGCACCTGTACATAGCCCATCTGTAAATAGCCCATCCAACTACCTCATCCCCATACTGTATTTATTTATTTATTTTGCTCCTTTGCACCCCAGTACCTCTACTTGCACATTCATCTTCTGCACATCTATCACTCCAGTGTTTAATTGCTATATCGTAATTACCTCGCCACCATGGCATATTTGCCTTACCTCCCTTATCTCACCTCATTTGCACATAATGTATATTGACTTTTTCTGCTGTATTATTGACTGTATGTTTGTTTATTCCATGTGTAACTCTGTTGTATGTGTTGAACTGCTTTGCTTTATCTTGGCCAGGTCACAGTTGTAAATGTGAACTAGTTCTCAACTAGCCTACCTGGTTAAATAAAGGTGAATTAAAATAAATAAATAACATGGTGAGCTCCAAAAGTATTGGGACAGTGACAATTTTTGTTATTGTTTTGGCTCTGTACTCCAGCACTTTGGATTTGAAATGATACAATAACTATGAGGTTAAAGTGTATACTGTCAGCTTTAATCTGAGGGTATTTTCATTTATCTCGGGCAAACCGTTGAGAAATTACAGCATAGTCCCCCCCCATTTTAGGGGACCAAAAGTATACAAATTCACTCATCTGTATTAAAGTAGTCCCCCAAGTAATTCCTCCCATGTAATGCTAACCTCTCACCATTACAATAACAGGGAAGGTTAGCATTTTTGGAGGGTATGATATTTATGCCTCTAACTTTCTCTCTTGTCATTATTTACGGTTCATTCAGGATTATCCGTAATCATGGTAGCATCCACATTTATGTAGAAGTGTTTAGAAAAATATGATATTCTTATTTACAATAAAAGTGTCTCCAAAATGACTACATTATTTACCATTCATTTCTATTAAATCCAAAGTGCTGGAGTACAGAGCCAAAACAACAAACAATGTGTCACTGTCCCAATACTTTTGGAGCTCACTGTATATTAATCTGTAGCCTAATAATCAGCATGCTTTCTTGAGTCGTAGTGGGAGGAACATACAACATCATCGCGTGACTAAAAGTTTACTTCGATAGGATGGTTATTATATTAATATTTGCTCATTATTAATTTTATCGACACACAAAGGTCTCACCTTGTCAAGCGTATATTGTTTTGTCGATATTTGGAAAGTTTACCAACGAATTTGCTGTTTACATCAGGCCTGTATTGACATTTTTTTTTATCCGACATACTTTACCCACATAAAGGTTGGATGGAAACCTGGTTAGTGAGTCAGTGGAACTTACATATTATTGCCCTGTATCACAACATGGAGAGGTGTTGTTCCTTTAGTGTGTGTAATGGTGACTTGTGTTTTTCAGTTTGGTGCCCTCACACCCCTGGAGCCTCGCTTGGGGAAGAAGCTGATAGAACCCTTAACAAACCTCATCCACAGGTGAGACACCTACAGAGATCCAACAACCAATATGGGTTTTGTTGAATCACAAAAAGTTGTCTGAGGAAAATATTGATCTTCTGTCTATCTCTACTCCTTTTCTTACCCTTTCTTCCTCTCACAGTACCTCTGCTATGTCACTTCTATATGAATGTGTCAACACTGTGATAGCAGGTCAGTATTCCTCTTTTCACTTGTTCTTCTTGTATCTCTGTTTAGTCGTCTGGTTATCTGTGTGCTGGGTAGCCGTACATCTTTGTGAAGCTTGGGTATAAACTGAAGATGTGCACAGTTAAACCAAGCTATTTTCTCATAACATTTTTTTATAAAAAATGTAAATTTATATTATACACCTTGCATGTGTATAGTCTTCAGTGTGGGCAGTTGTTTTGTTTGCGCCTTTGATGTGCTACTGAGGAGGTTGTTGACTCAATGCAGTTTGTTTTATGTTAGCTTTCAAGATCACAGCTCTAACTGTGAACATTTAGTTTTTGACAACTATGTAAAGTTGTTGACACAGCAGGATCTTATTGTTTGTCCTCTGTTGCAGTGTTGATTTCCCTGTCCTCTGGGATGCCAAATCACAGTGCTAGTATTCAGGTAAGTCCCAGACACCATGTCCACTTTTTCACTTTTGTAGCTAATGATGTGAATGCTTTCCACTCCAGTTTGATAACAATGCATGTTTACATCTTTGTTTTTATCATCACAAGTCTGTCAGTAGATGAACACAAAAAGATTGCGCAGGCTAGTGAAATTGTGATTAAAAAGCATTCATTTCTGAGCTCCTAAAATGTATAGAAATTCAAACTGTTCAAATGACTTTAGCTGGGTTCTATGGCTAGTGGTTTTCACCCACTTTCGGTGAATGTGCAGAATTGCTGTGCGCACATGCAAATACTGGAGCTTGTTTGGAAAGGTTTATATTGATAGTAATGGCATGTTTCTCTCTCTCTCAGCTCTGTGTCCAGAAACTGCGAATCCTGATTGAAGACTCGGACCAGAACTGTGAGCCCTCTGTCAATGCCTGCAGTGTGTCATTCTCTCATTGTCTGCGTGTTTCTGAGTAGCCACCCATCTAGTTTACAGCGATCTAAATCCCAAAACTCTAGATAACTCGACATTTTGACCACTCCCCCGAAATGCGGGCCATTTGAAATGTTACTGTGCATAGTTGCAATTGCGACTATGTCACAAGGTAGGGTTTTGTCTTTATACATTTATTATACACCTCTACTTTAACAGGCTATTTAGTTTCTAAAAATTGAGTATATTTGAGCAGTAATTAATTAGTCTTAGCAGGTTACAGCGAACAGTAAGTTAAACCATCTACGATCGTTATGATGCATCTGGTGATTCGAGTTATCTGGGCAACTTGGTTGTGTGTAGATTAGATATACGTGGGCAGCTATGTGTAAAAAAATAGTTGAGTTCTCTATACTGATCCTCAAGGCCGTTTCGCTAGTTAGGATCATAACATCAACATAACCTGACCTGCTCTGATGAAGCCAAACCTGTATCTGCACAGCGATAGCACTTTACCTCGAGGTTGCATTCACACATATTGATCCATAAACCTGATATACAGCTATCTTTTCCGGAGGTATCAACCGCTCCGATAATAATCTGTTTCGTGGATGTTATATATTGCCTGATTCCGCAAAAAAAATGGTGTCTTATCGGATTAGTCCACTATAGCTACTATGACTCAAGTTGGTGGCAAAAAAACAAAACTTCCATGTGTATATGTTGTCTCGTGTGAATGTCTGTGTTCTCGCCATCGTTCTGTTTGTTTGTATTTTCCTTTTCTTTGTGTTTTTAATTTCAGGTTTTGTAGAGAAAATCCAATGGATTTGAAAATATCAGGTTGTTAGTCAGTATGTTATGTATGGGCTATTCCATGCTAACAGAATTATGCGGAGACTCAGATTTTTCACTTTAGAAAGTATGCCAAACAAAAAACATTGATTTCAAAGTTTAATAAACCGTACAACTCTATGCACAATGACTACTTTGAAAAATGTACACTGGTAATAGAATTACGGGCAAACCATTCCTCGGTTTTATTCTGTTACCAATCTTGTATCTGCACAGTTCTTCCTATGAATGTGTTTTTGTAAAATGTTCAGTGGGATTGTTAAAAGTAGACCTTGTTTATAGAGTTCTATGGTTTGTTAAATGTTGAAATCAATGTTTTATATTTTGAAGTGGGGCTGAACTTCTTAATTTAGCCTCTGTTTCAATTGTCCTCATTAGAAAATGTGACCGAGAACAAGATCTGGGTCTTGGGAGGCATGCTTTGATGTCAGTGCCGTGTGTGTTTGAACTTGGGAAATGTTTGTACTTTCACTCTGCCAAAACAGTACACAGCTAGTCACTTGAAACAGTTATCTAGAAAGAAGTAGCCTAGACTTGAAAAGTCTAAGCTACTTTCAGGTTTTGTGTTTGGAAGTAGCCTAGACTAGCTAGCAAGCTTTGTCTGTTTTCTGCTAGCAAGCTAGCCAACTTCTTTCGCCAATTAGCTTCAGCTGGCCGTTGTGCGACCGTGGCAAAGTTGATCTGACTTTGGATAGCTTATCTCTGGGGCTAGTTGGGGATTGTCAATAAATTACTCAATCTATGGGACAATATTTTCATGTTGCACATCTTTGTTGTCTTATTAAATTCTTTCAATATTTATATTTAAATTTTTACAATTTGTAGTTGGTTTGAAGTTAAGTCATTGAAATTTGCAGCTATAGAAATGTTAAATATTGTCCCATGTACTGTACATTGTGTAATTTACTTATGGTCCCTAACTAGCCGCATAAGGATATCGTATGTCAAACCAGATTGACCATTGGTATTATGATCGGGATGCGTGCAGCTGCGCTTTGAATTGAGGATCGCTTGG
This sequence comes from Salvelinus fontinalis, assembly GCF_029448725.1. NCBI lineage: Eukaryota > Metazoa > Chordata > Actinopteri > Salmoniformes > Salmonidae > Salvelinus > Salvelinus fontinalis. The sequence goes on from NC_074669.1 coordinate 12,401,024, forward strand.
GTGCTGTGGGCAGGATTGAAATAAACCCAACCCAAGGAAAATTTATGGTACCCTTAATTCCGTGATGTACCATTTATTTCGTAATTATCTCGCAGATCTCCGTTTTGGACGAGAGTGACTATGACAAATGTATCCTATTTACACTTTGTAGTCAATTTTGACATTAGAATAAATATTTTGGAATAATATCGATGCCACATAGGCCGTTAACTACCAGAGAAGTTTACTGCCTTCAAAGTGAAAAATCTGATTCTCAGCGTAATTATATAATATATAAAACAGGCATTCAGAATAGTGACCAGGGCCTACAGTAATGAGTTTGTAATGTAATCCGTGAGGTTTCAGCGGATGAGAGTGGATAGTGGAGACAGTGCATTCGGAAAGTATTCAGACCCCTTGACTTTTTCCACATTTTGTTACATTACAGCCTTAGTCTAAAATCGATTAAATAGTCCCCCCCCCCCCCAATCTACACACAATACCCCATAATGACAAAGCAAAAACAGGTTTAAACATTTTCTGTGGGGGGGGGGGGGGTTAACTATACATTTACATAAGTATTCAGACCCTTTACTCAGTACTTTGTTGAAGCACCTTTGGCAGCCATTACAGCCTTGAGTCTTTTTGGGTATGATGCTACAAGCTTGGCACACCTGTATTTGGGGAGTTTCTGTCATTCTTCTCTGCAGATCCTCTCAAGCTCTGTCAGGTTGGATGGGTAGCGTCACTTCATAGCTGTTTTCAGGTCTCCAGATATGTTCAATCAGGTTCAAGTGTGCGCTCTGGCTGGGCCACTCAAGGACGTTCAGAGACTTGTCCCGAAGCCACTCCTTCGTTGTCTTGGCTGTGTGCTTAGGGTCGTTGTCCTGTTGGAAGGTGAACCAATCGCCCCAGTCTGAGGTCCTGAGCGCTCTGGAGCAGGTTTTCATCATCTTTCCTTCGATCCTGACTAGTCTCCAAGTCCCTGCCGCTGAAAAACATCCCCACAGCATGATGCTGACACCAACATGCTTCACTGTAGCGAAGGTGCCAGGTTTCCTACAGACATGACGCTTGGCATTCAGGCCAAAGAGTTCAATCTTGGTTTCATCAGACCAGAGAATCTTGTTTCTCATGATCTGAGAGTCTTTAGGTGCCTTTTGACGAACTCCAAGCGGGCTGTCATGTGCATTTTACAGAGGAGTGGCTTCCGTCTGGCCACTACCATAAAGACCTGATTGGTTGTCCTTCTGGAAGGTTCTTTCATCTCCATAGAAGAACTCCAGTTCTGCTAGCGACCAAGGCCATTCTCCCCCGATTGTTCAGTTTGGCCAGGCGGCCAGCTCTAGGAAGAGTCTTGATGGTTCCAAACTTCTTCCATTTAAGATTGATGGAGGCCATCGTGTTCTTGGAGACCTTCAATGCTGCAGACATTTTTTGGTACCCTTCCCCAGATCTGTGGCTGACACAATCCGGTCTCAGAGCTCTACGGACAATTCCTTCGACCTCCTGGCTTGGTTTTTGCTCTGACATGCACTGTCAACTGTGTGAACTATTATATAGACAAGTGTGCCTTTCCAAATCATGTCCAATCAATTGAATTTAACACGGGTGGACTCCAATCAAGTTGTAGAAACATATCAAGGATGATCAATGGCAACAGGATGCACCTGAGCTCAATGTCGAGTCTCATAGCAAAGGGTCTGAATACTTATGTAAATAAGGTTATTCTGTAAAAAAAAATATATACATTTGCAATTGTCATTTTGGGGTATTGTGTGTAGATTGAGGATTTTTCAGAAATGTATTTAATACATTTTAGAATAAGGCTGTAATTTAACAATGTGTAAAAAGTCAAAGGGCCTGAGTACTGGGAGGCAGGCTATAGCCATAAGGTAATGTATACTACAGAATGTAAAGGCATGATGTTTTGCTCATAGACCAGTCTCCATAGTGCAGAACCTCTACTCTAGTGCATGTGGATGCAGAATAGAAGGCCCTGTGTATAGTGTCCAGGCCACTGAGTGTGTTGTCTCTGTTCATAGTGAAGTACCTGGGCCTGCTGGCCATGTCCAAGATACTGAAGACTCATCCCAAGTCTGTCCAGTCCCACAAGGACCTCATCCTCCAATGTCTGGATGACAAGGACGAGTCCATCCGCCTGAGGGCTCTAGACCTGCTCTACGGCATGGTGCTTGTCACTCTCATACCACATGGTCATTGAATACACACTGACCCTACCCCCATGTCTTCACCACCTATGTCTACTCATGGGGAAATGCCCTAAGCTCAAAAACACTCCTACTCATTCCAGAGTTTTTCTTTATTTTTACTAATAATGAGGAGATCAAAACTATGACATAACACATGGAATGATGTAGTAACCAAAAAAGTGTTAAATAAATCAAAATATATTTTATATTTGAGATTCTTCAAAGTAGCCACACTTTGCCTTGATGACAGCTTTGCCCACTTGGTATTCTCTCAACCAGCTTCATGAGGTAGTCATCTGGAATGCATTTCAATTAACAGCTGTGCCTTGTTAAGTTAATTTGTGGAATTTCTTTCCATCTTAGTGCGTTTGAGCCAATCAATCAGTTGTGTACTTCCGGCGCCGACCAAGATGGCCGCCTCGCTTTGCGTTCCTAGGAAAATATACAGTATTTAGTTTTTTTTTATGTGTTGTTCCTTACCTTGGTACCCCAGGTAATCTTAGGTTTCATTACATACAGTCGGGAGGAACTACTGAATATAAGAGCAACGTCAACTCACCATCGTTACAACCAGGAATATGACTCTCCCGAAGCGGATCCTGTGTTTTGCCTTCCACCCAATACAATGGATCTGATCCCAGCCGGCGACCCTAAACAACGACGCCGTAAAAGGGGCAAACGAAGTGGTCTCCTGGCCAGGCTTCGGAGACGGGCACATCGCGCTTCACTCCCTAGCATACTACTCGCCAATGTCCAGTCTCTTGACAATAAGGTTGATGAAATCCGAGCAGGGGTAACATTCCAGAGAGACATCAGAGATTGTAACGTTCTTTGCTTCACGGAAACATGGCTCACTCGAGAGACGCTAACGGAGTCGGTGCAGCCAGCTGGTTTCTTCACGCATCGCGCTGACAGAAACAAACATATTTCTGGTAAGAAGAGGGGCGGGAGTGTATGCCTTATGATTAACGAGACATGGTGTGATCATAACAACATACAGGAACTCAAGTCATTCTGTTCACCCGATTTAGAATTCCTCACAATCAAATGTCGACCGCATTATCTACCAAGGGAATTCTCTTCGATTATAATCACAGCCGTATATATTCCCCCCCAAGCAGACACATCGATGGCCCTGAACAAACTTTATCTGACTCTTTGTAAACTGGAAACCACACACCCTGAGGCTGCATTCATCGTAGCTGGGGATTTTAACAAGGCTAATCTGAAAACAAAACTCCCTAAATTCTATCAGCATATCGATTGTGCTACCAGGGCTGGTAAAACCTTGGATCATTGTTATACTAACTTCCGCAACGCATAAGGCCCTCCCCCGCCCTCCTTTCGGAAAATCTGACCACGACTCCATTTTGTTGCTTCCAGCCTACAAACAGAAACTAAAACAGCAAGCTCCCGCGCTCAGGTCTGTTCAACGCTGGTCCGACCAATCTGATTCCACGCTTCAAGACTGCTTCGATCACGTGGATTGGGATATGTTCCGCATTGCGTCCAACAACAACATTGACGAATATGCTGATTCGGTGAGCGAGTTCATTAGAAAGTGCATTGACGATGTCGTACCCACAGCAACGATTAAAACATTCCCAAACCAGAAACCGTGGATTGATGGCAGCATTCGCGTGAAACTGAAAGCGCGAACGACTGCTTTTAACCAGGGCAAGGTGACCGGAAACATGGCCGAATACAAACAGTGTAGCTATTCCCTCCGCAAGGCAATCAAACAAGCTAAGTCCCAGTATAGAGACAAAGTAGAGTCGCAATTCAACAGCTCAGTCACAAGAGGTATGTGGCAGGGTCTACAGTCAATCACGGATTACAAAAAGAAAACCAGCCCCGTCGCGGACCAGGATGTCTTGCTCCCAGACAGACTAAACAACTTCTTTGCTCGCTTTGAGGACAATACAGTGCCACTGACACGGCCCGATACCAAAACCTGCGGGCTCTCCTTCACTGCAGCCGAGGTGAGTAAAACATTTAAACGTGTTAACCCTCGCAAGGCTGCAGGCCCAGACGGCATTCCCAGCCGTGTCCTCAGAGCATGCGCAGACCAGCTGGCTGGTGTGTTTAAGGACATATTCAATCAATCCTTATCCCAGTCTGCTGTTCCCACATGCTTCAAGAGGGCCACCATTGTTCCTGTTCCCAAGAAAGCTAAGGTAACTGAGCTAAACGACTACCGCCCCGTAGCACTCACTTCTGTCATCATGAAGTGCTTTGAGAGACTAGTCAAGGACCATATCACCTCCACCCTACCTGACACCCTAGACCCACTCCAATTTGCTTACCGACCCAATAGGTCCACAGACGACGCAATCGCTACCACACTGCCCTAACCCATCTGGACAAGAGGAATACCTATGTGAGAATGCTGTTCATCGACTACAGCTCAGCATTTAACACCCTCCAAACTCGTCATCAAGCTCGAGACCCTGGGTCTCGACCCCGCCCTGTGCAACTGGGTCCTGGACTTCCTGACGGGCCGCCCCCAGGTGGTGAGGGTAGGTAACATCTCCACCCCGCTGATTCTCCACACTGGGGCCCCACAAGGGTGCGTTCTGAGCCCTCTCCTGTACTCCCTGTTCACCCACGACTGCATGGCCATGCACGCCTCCAACTCAATCATCAAGTTTGCGGACGACACTACAGTGGTAGGCTTGATTACCAACAACGACGAGACAGCCTACAGGGAGGAGGTGAGGGCCCTCAGTGTGGTGTCAGGAAAATAACCTCACACTCAACGTCAACAAAACAAAGGAGATGATTGTGGACTTCAGGAAACAGCAGAGGGAGCACCCCCTATCCACATCGACGGGACAGTAGTGGAGAAGGTGGAAAGTTTTAAGTTCCTTGGTGTACACATCACGGACAAACTCAATTGGTCCACCCACACAGACAGCGTTGTGAAGAAGGCGCAGCAGCGCCTCTTCAACCTCAGGAGGCTAAAGAAATCCGGCTTGTCACCAAAAGCACTCACAAACTTCTACAGGTGCACAATCGAGAGCATCCTGTCGGGCTGTATCACCGCCTGGTACGGCAACTGCTCCGCCCACAACCGTAAGGCTCTCCAGAGGGTAGTGAGGTCTGCACAACGCATCACCGGGGGCAAACTACCTGCCCTCCAGGACACCTACACCACCCGATGTCACAGGAAGGCCATAAAGATCATCAAGGACAACAACCACCCGAGCCACTGCCTGTTCACCCCTCTATCATCCAAAAGGCGAGGTCAGTACAGGTGCATCAAAGCAGGGACCGAGAGACTGAAAAACAGCTTCTATCTCAAGGCCATCAGACTGTTAAACAGCCACCACTAACATTTAGTGGCCGCTGCTAACATACTGACTCAACTCCAGCCACTTTAATAATGGGAATTGATGGAAATTATGTAAAAATGTATCACTAGCCACTTTAAACAATGCCCCTTAATATAATGTTTACATACCCTACATTACTCATCTCATATGTATATGTATATACTGTACTCTATATCATCTACTGCATCTTGCCATCTTTATGTAATACATGTATCACTAGCCACTTTAAACTATGCCACTTTATGCTTACATACCCTACATTACTCATCTCATATGTATAGACTGTACACTATACCATCTACTGCATCTTGCCTATGCCGTTCTGTACCATCACTCATTCATATATCTTTATGTACATATTCTTTATCCCTTTACACTTGTGTGTGTGTATAAGGTAGTAGTTGTGGAATTGTTAGGTTAGATTACTTGTTGGTTATTACTGCATTGTCGGAACTAGAAGCACAAGCATTTCGCTACACTCGCATTAACATCTGCTAACCATGTGTATGTGACAAATAAAATTTGATTTGTGTTGTGACAAGGTAGGGGTGGTATACAGAAGATAGCCCTATTTAGTAAACGAGCAAGTCCGTATTATGGCAAGAACAGCTCAAATAAGCAAAGAGAAAGGACAGTCCATCATTACTTTAAGATATGAAGGTCCGTCAATACGGAACATTTCAAGAACTTTCTTCAAGTGCAGTCGCAAAAACCATCAAGCGCTATGATCAAGTTACCTCTGCTGCTCAGCCTCAGAAATTGTAGCCCAAATAAATGCTTCACGGAGTTCAAGTATCAGACACATTTCCACATCAACTGTTCAGAGGAGACTGTGTGAATCAGGGTTGATTGCTGCAAAGAAACCACTACTAAAGGACACCAATAAGAAGAAGAGACTTGCTTGGGCCAAGAAACATGAGCAATGGGCATTAGACCAGTGGAAATCTGTCCTTTGGTCTAATTTTTGGTTCCAACCGCCGTGTCTTTGTGAGACGCAGAGTAGGTGAACGGATGATCTCCGCATGTGTGGTTGCCACCTTGAAGCATGGAGGAGAATGTGAGGGTGCTTTGCTGGTGATACTGTCAGTGATTTATTTAGAATTCAAGGCACACTTAACCGGCATGGCTACCAGCAGGCCCACTAAGCCTAAACCAGATGGGATGGTATCATTTGTTTTTCAACAGGCAATGACCCAAAACACACCTCCAGGCTGTGTAAGGGCTATTTGATCAAGAAGTAGAGTGATGAAGTGCTGCATCAGATGACCTGACCTCCAGAATCACCCGACCTCAACCCAATTTGAGATGGTTTGGGATGAGTTGGACCGCAGAATGAAGGAAAAGCATCCAACAAGTGCTCAGCATATGTGGGATCTCCTTTAAGACTGTTGGAGAAGTATTCCAGGTGAAGCTGGTTGAAAGAATGCCAAGAGTGTGCAAAGCTGTCATCAAGGCAAAGGGTGGCTACTTTGAAAAATATATTTTGAAAATATTTAACTTTTTTGGTTACTACATGATTCCAATTGTGTTATTTCATAGTTTTGATGTCTTCGCTATTATTCTACAATGTAGAAAATAGTTTATTTTTTTAATTATGAAAAACCCTTGAATGAATAGGTGTGTCCAAACCTTTGACTGGTACTGTATGTATAGCCTAATGCCTCCCTGATCAGAGTACAGTTTCTGATGTCCCCATTGCTCTGTTTCTCATTGACTACTCATTGGTGTGGTCCCAGGTGTCCAAGAAGAACCTGATGGAGATAGTGAAGAAGCTGATGCTGCACGTGGACAAAGCCGAGGGAACCACTTACAGAGATGAGCTGCTCACCAAGATCATTGACATCTGCAGCCAGAGCAACTACCAGTACATCACCAACTTTGAATGGTCAGCACAACTTACTGGCAGGGCAAATGTATTGGTCTCTGATTCTTTTAGATTCATACTTTCTGTGAGTTTTGAGTCTCCGTGTCTCTCAAATAGAGTTGAAATGCTCACGAGTAAAAATGCATTGTAGTAATGCGTCTTGCTGTAAATAATTCACACAAGTTTTTGCATCGTACTGGCCCACTACTTGTCTTCATTTTGGGGGTTTACCTGCCATTTAGGGGCCTACCTTCCACTGACTGTCTCACCTGTCTCTCAGGTACACCAGTCTGACCGTCTGTCTCTGTTTCCGTCTCTCAGGTACATCAGTATCCTGGTGGAGCTGACCCGTCTAGAGGGCACGCGGCATGGCCACCTCATCGCCTCCCAGATGCTGGACGTTGCCATCCGGGTGAAAGCCATCCGAGCCTTCGCCGTGGCCCAGATGGCTACTCTGCTGGACAACGCCCACCTGCTGACCGGCAACACACAGCACAACGGCATCTGTGAGGTGCTCTACGCCGCCGCCTGGATCTGTGGAGAGTTCTCAGAGTATGTATTCATCCATTCCTCCTGTCATGTCTTTACGATCATTAAATTGAAGACTTTGTTTTTATCAAAGATTCCTGTAATTAGTATTACGCGATTAAACTGAATAATCATGTAACTGTAATTAACTAGGAAGTCGGGGCACCAAGGAAAATATTCAGATTACAAAGTTATAATTTCCCAATATAACCTTTCAGATGTTTTTATATCTGATCAATAGTCTTCTTAATTAATGAATTATTTACTTTACCTCACGTTAGTCTCATTCCAAACGTCGTAAATTGTTGGTTATCTGCACGAACCCAGTCTTCACTATGAGTCATCCATACATCAATTGTTTTAAATCATTTATTTATTACTAAGTAATTCACAGAAATGCATAAACAAACAAACAAAGTAAATATGGTTACAAGAAATGATAGGAGAATGTGCCCTAGTGGGCTAAACCGGCATGGCGGCTTGTTAGACCAAAGGGAAGTGGGGGTCGACTGAGACGTCACTACAGAGTTAATAATTATAACAATTGAAATGCTAATCCTTTGCACATGAACGCTCACTCCTTCGGGAACAATTGCAATCAATATATATATATTTACGCTCAGTGTGTCGTCTTGATCTCTGTTGAAAAGTTAGTTTCTGTTGGAGAGTTTCCGTCCTCTCTCTCTCTCTCTCTCTCTCTCTCTCTCTCTCTCTCTGTCGTAGGTTAGAGTGGGTAGTTCAGAGTGACATTCATTCGTGTTGTTGTAGAATGGATGTTTCGGCAGTTGTCGTTCTTCGCGTTCAATGATACCGAATCCCTAGCTGCAGACTAGTAATTAATATCAAAGACTTGTTCTTATTCTGTCGGTATCGATAGTCTTAGAGTTTAACCACGTGGTATGGTTAAAAGATTCAGCAATGGTCTACAACCTTTGTCCTCCCGTGATTGAGAGAAACATGGTCTGGTGATAATTTCTCAAAGTTGGGTTTTATTCGGAATTGCAGAAAAGGGCTGTCCTCTTTAGTTCAAATCAAAAGGGAATTGGATTTTCCTTCATTAAACAGTCCAACATCATACTACACAATTTTACAAACAGTATCATAATCACTCATTCATCTTATACAATAATTAGATGTAAACCTCATATCTGAGGCTATTATATAAACAGCGTTATGGTAATGTGGCCACACCGTCTCCCATGAGCTTCCCCAAGTTGTAACAAACGGACCAGTTCGTAGCTGGACTCTTTACCGATCTTTTATATTTTTCCGGAACATGAAATTTGTTCGTACCTCAAGTTCTGTGAGGTGGAAGAAATCCCTTTGTTCTCTATGAAAATGTCCTCTGCCTCTTATACTGTTGTCGCCATGTGGCAGGGTCTTCTCCTCAGGAATTTACGACCTCTCTCTGACCACAGCAGCGTAGTTGTGAGAGGCAGGGAGAGGGGGATGGGCTTGCTGTACCCAAATAGGCCAACATCATGACACTCCGCTACAAGAACACATGCACACACATACAGTTTTTAACAAGAATGTTTTCCACTAAGTCAAACTAGCTAAAATCAGGCCAGTTCAGCCCTGTATCATTGGCTTATCCCTCATCCTGTGCCATCCTATCTCCCCCCAGACACCTGGAGGACCCCATGGCGACTCTGGAGGCCATGCTGCGGCCCAAGGTGGCCACCCTGCCGGGCCACATCCAGGCCGTGTACGTGCAGAACGCTGCCAAGCTGTTTTCTACGGTGCTGCGTGGCCAGGAGGGGGCGCCAGAGGACAGCAAGGTGGCCCAGGAGACCAGCCAGCTGCTCATTGACAGGCTGCCTGTGTTTGTCCAGAGTGACAACCTGGAGGTGCAGGAGAGGGTGAGTCACACGGCTAATATCGGTTAACCTCGGGGCTATTGGCCGTTTGAAAGGAGAATATATTTTCCAGTATACTTCCCTCTCTGTGCTCCCCTCTACCCTACCCAGGCCTCCTGCATCCTGCAGCTGGTGAAGTACATCCAGAAGCTGCAACAGAAGGACGTGGAGGTAGCTGAGGAGGTGACAGCTCTGTTTGCTGGAGAGCTCAACCCTGTGGCCCCCAAGGCACAGAAGAAAGTGCCTGTTCCTGAAGGGTCAGTCTGCCTGCTGCTCTCCCCTACTCACAATTAAGCTTATAGTAATACACAACATCAGAAATATATTTTATAGTACTACACTGAACAAAAATCTAAACGCAACAGTTTTGTCACACACTTTATTTTTATTTTTATTTCACCTTTATTTAACCAGGTAGGCTAGTTGAGAACAAGTTCTCCTTTGCAACTGCTACCTGGCCAAGATAAAGCATAGCAGTGTGAACAGACAACAACACATAGTTACACATGGAGTAAACAATAAACAAGTCAATAACATAGTAGGGGAAAAAAAGAGAATCTATATACAATGTGTGCAAAAGGCATGAGGAGGTAGGCAATAAATAGGCCATAGGAGCGAATAATTACAATTTAGCAGATTAACACTGGGGTGATAAATCATCAGATGATCATGTGCAAATAGAGATACTGGTGTGCAAAAGAGCAGAAAAGTAAATGAATAAAAACAGTATGGGGATGAGGTAGGTAAATTGGGTGGGCTATATACCGATGGACTATGTACAGCTGCAGCGATCTGTTAGCTGCTCAGATAGCAGATGTTTAAAGTTGTTGAGGGAGATAAGTCTCCAACTTCAGAGATTTTTGCAATTCGTTCCAGTCGCACGCAGCAGAGAAATGGAAGGAAAGGCGGCCAAATGAGGTTTTGGCTTTAGGGATGATCAGTGAGATACACCTGCTGGAGCGCGTGCTACGGGTGGGTGTTGCCATCGTGAACTGAGTTAAGGCGGCGCTTTACCTAGCATAGCCTTGTAGATGACCTGGAGCCAGTGGGTCTGACGACGAACATGCAGCGAGGGCCAGCCGACTAGAGCATACAGGTCGCAGTGGTGGGTGGTATAAGGTGCTTTAGTAACAAAACGGATGGCACTGTGATTAACTGCATCCAGTTTGCTGAGTAGAGTATTGGAAGCTATTTTGTAGATGACATCGCCGAAGTCGAGGATCGGTAGGATAGTCAGTTTTACTAGGGTAAGTTTGGCGGCGTGAGTGAAGGAGGCCTTGTTGCGAAATAGAAAGCCGACTCTAGATTTGATTTTGGATTGGAGATGTTTGATATGAGTCTGGAAGGAGAGTTTGCAGTCTAGCCAGACACCTAGGTACTTATAGATGTCCACATTCTAGGTCGGAACCATCCAGGGTGGTGATGCTAGTCGGGCGTGCGGGTGCAGGCAGCGACCGGTTGAAAAGCATGCATTTGGTTTTACTAGCGTTTAAGAGCAGTTGGAGGCCACTTAAGGAGTGTTGTATGGCATTGAAGCTCGTTTGGAGGTTAGATAGCACAGTGTCCAAGGAAGGGCCAGAAGTATACAGAATGGTGTCGTCTGCGTAGAGTTGGATCAGGGAATCGCCCGCAGCAAGAGCAACATCATTGATATATACAGAGAAAAGAGTCGGCCCGAGAATTGAACCCTGTGGTACCCCCATAGAGACTGCCAGAGGACCGGACAACATGCCCTCCGATTTGACACACTGAACTCTATCAGAGAAGTAGTTGGTGAACCAGGCAAGGCAGTCATTAGAAAAACCGAGGCTACTGAGTCTGCCGATAAGAATCTGGTGATTGACAGAGTCAAAAGCCTTGGCCAAGTCGATGAAGACGGCTGCACAGTACTGTCTTTTATCGATGGCGGTTATGATATCGTTTAGTACCTTGAGCGTGGCTGAGGTGCACCCGTGACCGGCTCGGAAACTGGATTGCACAGCGGAGAAGGTACGGTGGGATTCGAGATGGTCGGTGATCTGTTTGTTGACTTGGCTTTCGAAGACCTTAGATAGGCAGGGCAGGATGGATATAGGTCTGTAACAGTTTGGGTCCAGGGTGTCTCCCCCTTTGAAGAGGGGGATGACCGCAGCAGCTTTCCAATCCTTGGGGATCTCAGATGATACGAAGGAGAGGTTGAACAGGCTGGTAATAGGAGGTGCGACAATGGCGGTGGACAGTTTCAGAAATAGAGGGTCCAGATTGTCAAGCCCAGCTGATTTGTATGTGTCCAGGTTTTGCAGCTCTTTCAGAACATCTGCTATCTGGATTTGGGTAAAGGAGAAGCTGGGTAGGCTTGGGCGAGTAGCAGCGGGGGGGGCGGAGCTGTTGGCCAAGGTTGGAGTAGCCAGGAGGAAGGCATGGCCAGCCGTTGAGAAATGCTTGTTGAAGTCTTAGATTATCACGGATTTATCGGTGGTGACCGTGTTACCTAGCCTGTCTAAGACTGACATTCCACTGAAAAGGCAGAGCCGCGAAATTCAATTATTTTTTATTTTTTTAAATATTTAACTTTCACACATTAAAGTCCAATACAGCTAATGAAAGACACAGATCTTGTGAATCCAGCCAACATGTCCGATTTTTAAAATGTTTTACAGGGAAGACACAATATGTAAAGATATAAATCTATTAGCTAAACTCATTAGCATAAGACACCATCTTTTATTTGTCCACCAACACCAGTAGCTATCACCAATTCGGCTAAACTAAGATATTGATAGCCACTAACCAAGAAAAAAACTCATCAGATGACAGTCTGATAACATATTTATGGTATAGGATAGGTTTTGTTAGAAAAATGTGCATATTTCAGGTAGATGTCATAGTTTACAATTGCACCCACCGTCACAAATGGACTAGAATAAATATATAGAGCAACGTGTTTACCTAATGACTAATCATCAAACATTTCGTAAAAATACACAGCATACATTAATCGAAAGACACAGATCCTGTGAATACAGACAATATTTCAGATTTTCTAAGTGTCTTACAGCGAAAACACAATAAATCGTTATATTAGCATACCACATATGCAAACGTTACCAGCACATTGATTCTAGCCAAAGAGAGCGATAACGTAAACATCGCCAAAATATATTAATTTTTTCACTAACCTTCTCAGAATTCTTCAGATGACACTCATGTAACATCACATTACAACATACATATACAGTTTGTTCGAAAATATGCATATTTAGCCACCAAAATCATGGTTAGACAATGACAAATGTTGCCCAGCTGGTCAGACAATGTCGTGCGCCATATTAGACAGTGATCTAGTCGTATACATAAATACTCATAAACGTGACTAAAAAATATAGAGTGGATAGCGATTGATAGACAATTTAATTCTTAATACAATCGCTGATTTACATTTTTTAAATTATCCTTACTTTTCAATACAGTTTGCGCCAAGCGAAGCTATGTCTAGCAAGATGGCGTCATAAGCGATTAACATTTCTCGACAGAAACACGATTTATCATAATAAATTGTTCCTACTATGAGCTGTTCTTCCATCAGAATCTTGGGCAAAGAATCCTTTCTTGGGTCTAATCGTCTTTTGGTCGAAAGCTGTCCTCTTGCCATGTAGAAATGCCCATTGCGTTCGGCATGAACTGGAACCGTGCCCAGAGATTCACAGTGTCTCAGAAATAAATGTCCCAAAATCGCACTAAACGGATATAAATTGCTATAAAACGCTTTAAATTAACTACCTTATGATGTTTTTAACTCCTATAACGAGTAGAAACATGACCTGAGAAATATAACTGGCTACACTAATGCTTGGAAAATGAACGGGTCGGTGTCCACCGTGCGTCCGACGCAGCTGGAAAGGAGTGCCTACCTACACGTGTTTTTGTTTTATAGGGGCTGTGATTGCGCAATCGATACCATTCAAATCGTCATCACGTAAAGGCATCCAGGGGAAGACGTAAGCAGTGTCTGTATACTCATAGCAATAACAGTGGCCTTTTAACTGACTCCAGATCAGGGGCCAAAATGTGTGAAATCTGACTCCATGTCAGGGAAATTGCTGTAGAATGAGTTCTGTTCCACTCAGAGACAAAATTTCAACGGCTATAGAAACTAGAGACTGTTTTCTATCCAATAATAATAATAATATGCATATTGTACGATCAAGAATTTAGTAGGAAGCCGTTTCAAAAATTACACGATTTCCATAAATAGTGACAACAGCACCCCCTAGCCTCAACAGGTTAATTACCTAGCCTCAGTGCAATGGGCAGCTGGGAGGAAGTGCTCTTGTTCTCCATGGACTTTACAGTGTCCCAGAACTTTTTGGAGTTAGAGCTACAGGATGCAAATTTCTGCTTGAAAAAGCTGGCCTTTGCTTGCCTGACTGACTGCGTGTATTGGTTCCTGACCTCCCTGAACAGTTGCATAACGCGGGGACTATTCGATGCTATTGCAGTTCGCCACAGGATGTTTTTGTGCTGGTCAAGGGCAGTCAGGTCTGGAGTGAACCAAGGGCTATATCTGTTCTTAGTTCTGCATTTTTTGAACGGAGCATGCTTGTCTAAGATGGTGAGGAAGTTACTTTTAAAGAATGACCAGGCATCCTCAACTGACGGGATGAGGTCAATATCCTTCCAGGATACCCGGGCCAGGTCGATTAGAAAGGCCTGCTCGCAGAAGTGTTTTAGGGAGCGTTTGACAGTGATGAGGGGTGGTCGTTTGACCACGGACCCGTAGCTGATACAGGCAATGAGGCAGTGATCGCTGAGATCCTGATTGAAGACAGCAGAGGTGTATTTGGAGGGCAAGTTGGTCAGGATAATGTCTATTAGGGTGCCCATGTTTACAGATTTAGGGTTGTACCTGGTGGGTTCCTTGATGATTTGTGTGAGATTGAGGGTATCTAGCTTAGATTGTAGTACTGCCGGGGTGTTAAGCATATCCCAGTTTAGGTCACCTAACAGAACAAACTCTGAAGCTAGATGGGGGGCGATCAATTCACAGATGGTGTCCGGGGCACAACTGGGAGCTGAGGGGGGTCGGTAGCAGGTGGCAACAGTGAGAGACTTATTTCTGGAGAGATTAATTTTTAAAATTAGAAGTTCGAACTGTTTGGGCATAGACCTGGAAAGTATGACAGAACTTTGCAGGCTATCTCTGCAGTAGATTGCAACTCCTCTCCCTTTGGCAGTTATGGTGATCCGGTGCCAAGGTCCAGAGTTAACAGCAAGGATCCGGTGGAGTATTGGGCTCTAGTCGTGTATGAGTGGGGTTCGGTTAAACAGCTGAGTAGGTCGGGGGTGGGCCTCAGGGATAGCTTCGGTACTGGGTGCCACGGAGGGTGAGGGTGCAGGGGTGCGAGCTAGCTTGCACCCTCCGTGGCACCCAGTACCGAAGCTATCCCTGAGGCCCACCCCCGACCTACTCAGCTGTTTACCCGAACCCCACTCATACAGAAGGTAAAAGCCGCTAGCAGTGGCTAAAAATGACTAAATAGCTTGTAGCTGATTAGCTGGTTAGCTACTGGAGGTTCTTGAATGTGTTCCAAAGTAAAAATAATAGCGATTCCATATCACATTGTGTGAGGCAGGTTACCGGAAGGTATAATCGAATTAAAAACCGAAAAGAGATAGATTTTTTTTTTGTTGATATATACCAAAAGTACAAAAGTACAAGGGAGGACGAACAAAAACACTGCTACGCCATCTTGGATCTGTGTGCCAAAGATGTCTCAAGTTTTGAATGCAGGAATGTCCACTAGAGCTGTTGCCAGATAATTTAATGTTCATCTCTCTACCATAAGCCGCCTCCAATGTTGTTTTAGCGAATACAGGCAGTACATCCAACCGGCCTCACATCCGTATACCACGTGTAACCACGCCAGCCCAGGACCTCCACATCCGGCTTCTTCACCTGCGGGATCATCTGAGACCAGCCCCCCCCTGACTTTTAAAATTATTTTTATTTCATTGGACAGCTGATAAAACAGTGTTTGAACAACCAAAGAATTTCTGCACAAACTGTCAAACCGTCTCAGTGAAGCTCATCTGCGTGCTTGTCGTCCTCACCAGGGTCTTGACCTGACTGCGGTTTGGCATCATAACCGACTTCAGTGGGCAAATGCTCACCTTCGATGGCCACTGGTATGCTGGAGAAGTGTGCGCCTCACTGATTTATCCCGGTTTTAACTGTACCGGGCAGATGACAGACGGCGTGTATGGCGTCATGTGGGCGAGCGGTTTGCTGATGTCAACGCTGTGAACAGAGTACCTCATGGTGGCAGTGGGGTTATGGTATGGGCAGCCATGAGCTACAGACAACAAACACAATTGCATTGTGTCGATGGCTATTTCTATGCACAGAGAATACATTTGCATTTACATTTAAGTCATTTAGCAGACGCTCTTATCCAGAGCGACTTACAAATTGGTGCATTCACCTTAACAACAACCACTTTACAATAGTGCATCTAACTCTTTTAAAGGGGGGGGTTTAGAAGGATGACTTTATCCTATCCTAGGTATTCCTTAAAGAGGTGGGGTTTCAGGTGTCTCCGGAAGGTGGTGATTGACTCCGCTGACCTGGCGTCGTGAGGGAGTTTGTTCCACCATTGGGGTGCCAGAGCAGCGAACAGTTTTGACTGGCCTGAGCGGGAACTGTACTTCCTCAGAGGTAGGGAGGCGAGCAGGCCAGAGGTGGATGAACGCAGTGCCCTTGTTTGGGTGTAGGGCCTGATCAGAGCTTGAAGGTACGGAGGTGCCGTTCCCCTCGCAGCTCCGTAGGCAAGCACCATGGTCTTGTAGCGGATGCGAGCTTCAACTGGAAGCCAGTGGAGAGAGCGGAGGAGCGGGGTGACGTGAGAGAACTTGGGAAGGTTGAACACCAGACGGGCTGCGGCGTTCTGGATGAGTTGTAGGGGTTTAATGGCACAGGCAGGGAGCCCAGCCAACAGCGAGTTGCAGTAATCCAGACGGGAGATGACAAGTGCCTGGATTAGGACCTGCGCCGCTTCCTGTGTGAGGCAGGGTCGTACTCTGCGAATGTTGTAGAGCATGAACCTACAGGAACGGGTCACCGCCTTGATGTTGTATACCGTGTCTAGATCTCATTGTCGTGCCATTCATCCACGGCCATCACCTCATTTCAACATGATAATGCACGGCCCCATGTCGCAAGGATCTGTACACAATTCCTGGAAGCTGAAAATGTCCTAGTTCTTCCATACTCACCAGACCATTCACCTATTGAGCATGTTTGGGATGCTCTGGATCAACTTGTATGACAGCGTGTTCCTGTTCCCGCCAATATCCAGCAACTTCGCACAGCCATTGAAGATGAGTGGGACAACATTCCAGTAGGCCACAATCAACAGTCTGATCAACTCTATGCGAAGGACATGTGTCGCACTGCATGAGGCAAATGGTGGTCACACAAGATACTGACTGGTTTTCTGATCCACACCCTTACCTTTTTTTAAGGTATCCATAGATTAGGGCCTAATGAATTTATTTCAATTGACTGACTTCCTTTATACAGTACATTCGGAAAGTATTCAGTATTGTTGAAGCATCTTTGGCAGCGATTATAGCCTTTAGTTTTCTTGGGTATGAAGCTACAAGCTTGGCACATCTGTATTTGGGGAGTTTCTCTCATTCTTCTCTGCAGATCCTCTCAAGCTCTGTCAGGTTGGATGGGGAGTGTCACTTCATAGCTATTTTCAGGTCTCTCCAGAGATGTTCGATCGGGTTCAAGTCTGGGCTCTGGCTGTGCCACTCAAGGACATTCAGAGTCTTGTCCTGAAGCCACTCCTGCATGGTCTTCAAATTGAATTTTATTGGTCACATACACATTGTTAGCAGATGTTAAAACTTCTTATGGCTGCAATCCCGGTAACGGGATCAATATAACAGCAGCCAGATAAAGTGCAGGGTGACAAATTCAAAACAACAGAAATCTCATAATTAAAATTCCTCAGACATACATGTGTCTTATACCATTTTAAAGGTAATCTTGTTGTTAATCCCACCAAAGTGTCCGATTTTCAAATATGCTTTTAAGCGAAAGCACTACAAACAATTATGTTAGGTCACACCAAAGCACAATAAGCACAGCCATTTTTCCAGCGAAAGATAGCAGTCACAAAAAGCACAAATAGAGATTAAAATTAATCACTAACCTTTGATCATCTTCATCAGATGACACTCATATGAGTTCATATTACACAATACATGTATGTTTTGTTTGTTAAAGTTCATATTTATATCAAAAAGTCTGAGTTTACATTGGCGCGTTACATTCCAAAAACATCCAGTGATAGTGCATAGCCACATCGTTTCAACAGAAATACTCATCATAAATGTAGATGATAATACAAGTTATACACATGGAATTATAGATATACCTCTCTTTAATGCAACCGCTGTGTCAGATTTAAAAAAATCTTTACGGAAAAAGCAAATCATGCAATAATCTGAGACGGAGCTCAGAACAATAGTCAAATTAGCCGCCATGTTGGAGTCAACAGAAACCAGAAATTACATGATAAATATTCCCTTACCTTTGATGATCTTCATCAGAATGCACTCCCAGGAATCCCAGGTCCACAATAAATGCTTGATTTGTTTGATGTCCGTTATTTATGTCCAATTAGCTACTTTAGTTAGCGCGTTTGGTAAACAATTCCAAAGTCACAAAGCGCGTTCACTAATACGTGACAAAATGTCCAAACGTTCTGTAACAGTCAGTCGAAACATGTCAAACGATGTATTGAATCAATCTTTAGAATGTTGTTAAAATAAATCTTGAATAACGTTCCAACCGGAGAATTACATTGACTTCAGATGAGCGACGGAACGGAGCTGCCTCATGTGAGCGCGCGTGGTCAAAGAATGTTCACCTCATGTCAGTGGTGACTCATTCCTGTCTCCTTCGGCCCCCCTTCACAGTAGAGTCATCAGACAAAGTTCTACAGAATGTTGACATCTATTGGAAGCCGTAGGAAGTGAATACTCATTCATATCTCGCTGTGATTTCAATGGGATCTTGGTTGAAACTCGACCAGCCTCAGAATTTCCACTTCCTGTTTGGATTCTTTCTCAGGTTTTTGCCTGCCATATGAGTTCTGTTATACTCACAGACATAATTCAAACAGTTTTAGAAACTTCAGAGTGTTTTCTATCCAATAATAATAATAATATGCATATATTAGTAACTGGGACTGAGGAGCAGGCCGTTTACTTTGGGCACCTTTCATCCAAGCTACTCAATACTGCCCCTGCAGCCATAAGAAGTTAATGCGATGTAGCGAAATGCTTGTGCTTCTAGTTCCGACAGTGCAGTAATATCTAACAATTCCCCAACAACTACCTAATACACACAAATCTAAAAGGTGAATGAGAATATGTACATATAAGTATATGGATGAGCGATGACCGAGTGGCACAGGCAAGGTGCAATAGATGGTATAAAATAGAGTATATACATGTGATATGAGTAATGTAACATATATGTAAACATTGTTTAAAGTGACAAGTGATCCATTTATTAAAGTGACCAGTGATTGGGTCTCAATGTAGGCAGCAGCCAGCCTGAGTTAGTAATTGCTGTTTAGCAGTCTGATGGTCTTGAGATGCTGTTTTTCAGTCTCTCGGTCCCAGCTTTGATGAACCTGTACTGACCTTCCTTCTGGATGGTAGCAGTGTGAACAGGCAGTGGCTCAGGCGGTTGTTGTCCTTGATGATCTTTTTGTCTTTCCTGTGACATCGGGTGCTGTAGGTGTCATGGAGGGCAGGTAGTTTGCCCCCGGTGATGCGTTGTTTAGATCGCACCACCCTCTGGAGAGCCTTGTGGTTGAGGGCGGTGCAATTGCCATACCAGGCTGTGATACAGCCTGACATGATGCTCTCAATTGTGCATCTGTAAAAGTTAGTCCGAGCTTTGGGTGACAAGCCAAATTTCTTCAGCTTTCTGAGTTTGAAGAACTTTCTCCACTTTCTCCACTGCTGTCCCTTTGATGTGGATAGGGGGTGCTCCCTCTGCTGTTTCCTGAAGTCCACGATCATCTCATTTGTTTTGTTGACGTTGAGTGCGAGGTTATTTTCCTGACAACATACTCCAAGGGCCCTCACCTCCTCCCTGTAGGCTGCCTCGTCGTTGTTGGTAATCAAGCCCACTACTGTTGTGTCGTCTGCAAAGTTGATGAGTGAGTTGGAGGTGTGCATGGCCACGCTGTCGTGGGTGAACAGGGAGTACAAGAGAGGGCTGAGCACGCACCCTTGTGGGGCCCCAGTGTTGAGGGTCATCAAAGGGGAGATGTTTCCTACCTTCACCACCTGGGGGCGGCCCGTCAAAGTCCAGGACACATTTGCACAGAGTGGGGTTGAGACCCAGGGCCTCCAGCTTGGAGGGTACTATGGTGTTGAATGCTGAGCTGTAGTCAATGAACAGCATTCTTAGATAGGCATTATTTTCGTCCAGATGGGATAGGGCTGTGTGCTTAGGGTCGTTGTCCTGTTGGAAGGTGAACCTTTGCCCCAGTCTGAGGTCCTGTGCACTCTGGAGCAGATTTAAATCAAAGACCTCTCTCTACTCTGTTCTGTTCATCTTTCCCTCGATCCTGACTAGTTTCCCAGTCCCTGCCGCTGAAAAACATCCCACAGCATGATGCTTCCACTAGGGTTGCACATTTTGGGGAATATTCAGAGGTGGAAACTTACCGTGGGAATTAACGGGAATATATGTGAATTAACAGAAATATATGCAAATGAATATTAATACCATTTAAATGTAGATGTTTTTTGGCATTGGATATATTTACCATATCTTATGGAGACAGAAACATAAACCTTTTACCTTATCATAAGTAGACATAATTGCAAATCATTAAATCCTTTCAATAGAAATAAAAACAATTTAGTTACGAGTTGAACTTTAATTAAATGAGTTGCCTCTTCACATGGGATGATTTCACTGAACAACAAAAGAAAGGGAATACTGAATGATCCATAGCATCTCCCACAAACGTTTTCAACATGCATCTGTAAAATGATAGTCTAAAAAGCTTTGGTTGTCTTCCTCTCAGGCTTCCATGTCTTCTCCCTGGACCTCTACAATGTGGTGTACACCTCTTGAACATCAGACTCTGAGGCCTCATCTTCACCTTCCAATCTTGTTGAGGATGGCTCGTTGTCAGGCTCATAAAGCCTCAAATTTGCCCGGATGGCCACCTATTTTTCAAGCCTGTTGCGTGCTTTGGTGTGTGTGTGTGTGCGTTCCCAAACAAGGACCAGTTGCGCTCTGAGGTGGCTGATGTTGGTGGGATTTGGAGGATGATGGAGGCAACAGGGGAAAGAGCTTCAGATCCACAAGGTTCCTTCCACCAGGTGGCTGATGAGATATATGTTGGCACAACTGCAATATTGTATCTCCATCCCAAAGCCCTTGCTTGGAAGTGTACTTCGCCAGACTGCCAAGAACCATGCCCTCATCCAGGCCACGGTGGTGAGACACAGTAGTGATGACACCATAGGCCTTGTTGATCTCTGCACCAGAGAGGATGCTCTTGCAAGCATACTTGGGGTCCAACATGTATACTGCGGCGTGTATGGTCTTCAGGCAGAAGTCTTCACACTTGTTGATGTGTTTCAGAACTGCAGTTTCCTCTGCTTGGAGCAACAGTGAAGTGGGCAGGGCAGTACGGATTTCTTCTCTTACATCTGCAAGCCGAGTCTGAACATCAGACAGGATGGCATTGTCTCCTTCAATCCGTGCAATGGCAACTGCTATAGGTTTCAGGCTGCTTACCTATCTCTCCCAAAATGCATCATCCAGGAGGATCCTCTTGATGAGGCTGTCCATATTGGCAGACCGTGATATGGACATTTCTTGGAGAGATTCCTTCCCCTCCAGGAGACTGTCAAACATGATGACAACCCCATCCCAATGGGTGTTGCTGGGCAGCTTCAATGTGGTGCTCTTACTCTTCTGATTTTGCTTAGTGAGGTAGATTGCTGCAATAACTTGATGACCCTTCACATACCTAACCATTTCCTTGGCTCTCTTGTAAAGCGTATTTGTTGTTTTCAGTGCCATGATGTCCTTGAGGAGCAGATTCAATGCATGAGCAGCAAAGCCAATGGGTGTGAAGTGAGGGTAGGACTCCTCCACTTTAGACCAAGCAGCCTTCATGTTCGCAGCATTGTCTGTCACCAGTGCAAATACCTTCTGTGGTCCAAGGTCATTGACTACTTCAGCTCATCTGCAATGTAGATACCGGTGTGTCTGTTTCCCCTTGTGTCTGTGCTCTTGTTGAATACTGGTTGAGGGGTGGAGATGATGTAGTTAATTATTCCTTGCCCACAAACATTCGACCACCCATCAGAGATGATTGCAATAGTCGGTTTTCTCTATGATTTGCTTGACCTTCACTTGAACTCTGTTGAACTCTGCATACAGCAAATTAGTAGATAAACCATGTCTGGTTGGAGGGGTGTATGCTGGGGAAGAAACATACAGAAATCTCTTCCAATACACATTGCCTGTGAGCCTCAGAGGTGAACCAGTTGAAGACACAGGTCGAGCAAGACATTCATCAGCATTCTTTTGACTACGTTCCTCCATTGAGTCAAAATAACTTCTGATTCCAGGAGGACCATGAGCTGTTGCTATCGATAAGGTGTCTGATTCATAATTTTCACCTCGAATAGAAGTAGAGGGACTTTTGTCATGGGTTGCTTGCTGTGAGCGCTGAGGGAACTTTATGCACTTGGCCAGATGATTCTGCATCTTTGTTGCATTTGTTTCATATGATTTGGCACAGTATTTGCGTTTGCACACTGCTTTTCCTTCCACATTAGCTGCAGTGAAATGTCTCCACACATCAGATAGTGCCTGTGGCATTTTCCTGTAAAGAGTAGGGGGAAAAAGAGTAAAAAATAAACAATACACAATTCCATGTACAGATAAATAGTTAGGCAGTTAGATTAAACAACTCCTTTGTAAGATACATGTTTTAAAATGAAAGATGTATGGAAACAAGTGAATTAACACTCCTCAGTTAGCAGGCTCAAGCAAGCTAAAACCCACATGGTACCAAAAACTAACTAGCAGAAATTGTTAACAAGTTAGAAATTATTTAAAACACACTTTGTCGTAGGCTACTATTTACTAGTTAACAAAAAAATCATGCATGTCATATAAAATATATTCACCCCACCCAGTATTGTAATCAAAACTTACCAGAAAGCATGTATTCCTTGGCTCAGACAGTGTAGTAGTGTGGGCTCAATAGCATCTCATTAGTGTGCAAGATCTTGAATCAGCTGTACATGTGATGGAAGAGTGCACTAATGTACACGGGATGGAAGAATGAACTGTGCATGCAGAGGGTTGCAATTCCATTGACTTGCGGATAGTTTAACCAAAATATGCCACAAGACCTAGAATTGCTTTATGTGTATCCCACAAAAAAGGTTCACTGTTATAAGCTAACTTTTTTTATGATTTTAAGCAAAATTCCCTTAATTCCCGGGCTTAACTACCCATGGAAAATTTCCAGAAAAGTTTCCGACGCTTTCCAATCCTGGTTGCCACCACCATACTTCACCATAGGGATGTTGCCAAGTTTTCTCCAGACTTGGCATTCAGACCAAAGAGTTTAATCTTGGTTTCATCAGACCAATCTTGCTTCTCATGATCTGAGAGTCCTTTAGGTGCCTTTTGGCGACTTTTAGCAATCTCCAAGCGGGATGTCATGTGCCTTTTTACTGACCACTCTACCATAAAGGCCTGATTGGTAGAGTGCTGCACAGATGGTTGTCCTTCTGTAAGGTTCTCCCATCACCACAGAGGAACTCTGTCAGAGTGACCATCAGGTTCTTGGTCACCTCCCTGACCATAGCCCTTCTCCCCCGATTGCTCAGTTTGGCTGGGCTGCCAGCTCTAGGAAGAGTCTTGGTGGTTCTAAACTTCTTCCATTTAAGACTGATGGAGGCCACTGTGTTCTTGGGGACCTTCGATGCTGCAGACATTTTTGGTACCCTTTCCCAGATCTGTGCCTCGATACAATCCTGTCTCTGAGATCTACGGACAATTCCTTCAACCTCATGTCATGGTTTTTGCTCTGACATGCACTGTCAAATGTGGGACCTTTTATATAGACAGATGTGTGCCTTTCCAAACCATATCCAATCAATTGAATTTACCACAGGTGGACTCCAATCAAGTTGTAGAAACATCTCAAGGATTATCATTTGAAACAGGATACATCGGAGCTCAATTTTGAGTCTCATAGCAAAGGGTCTTAATACAGTTGAATTCTGAAGTTTACATACACCTTAGCCAAATACATTTAAACTCCTTTTTTTTTTTTTTTTTTTTTATACAATTCCTGACATTTAATCCTAGTAAAAATCCCCTGTCTTAGGTCAGTTAGGATCACCACTTTATTTTAAGAATGTGAAATGTCAGAATGGTAGTATTTTAGCTTTTATTTCTTTAATCACATTCCCAGTGGGTCAGAAGTTTACATACAATTAGTATTTGGTAGCATTGCCTTTAAATTGTTTTACATGGGTCAGATGTTTTGGGTAGCCTTCACAAGCTTCCCACAATAAGTTGGTTGAATTTTGGCCCATTCCTCCAGGCAGAGCTGGTGTAACTGAGTCAGGTTTGTAGGCCTCCTTGCTCGCACATGCCTTTTCAGTTCTGCCCACAAATTTTCTATAGAATTGAAGTCAGGGCTTTGTGATGGCCACTCCAATACCTTGACTTTGTTCTCCACAACTTTGGAAGTATGCTTGGGGTCATTGTCCATTTGGAAGACCCATTTACGAGCAAGCTTGAACTTCCTGACTGATGTCTTGATGTAGCTTCAATCTATCCACATCATTTTTGTTCCTCATGATGGCATCTATTTTGTGAAATGCACCAGTCCCTCCTGCAGCAAAGCACCCCCACAACATGATGCTGCCACCCCCATGCTTCACGGTTGGGATGGTGCTCTTCGGCTTGCAAGCCTTCCTCTTTTTCCTCCAAACATAACGATGGTCATTATGGCTAAACAGTTCTATTTTTGTTTCATCAGATCAGAGGACATTTCTCCAAAAAGTCAGATCTTTGTCCCCATGTGCAGTTGCAAACCGTAGTCTGGCTATTTTGTGGCGGTTTTGGAGCGGTGGCTTCTTCCTTGCTGAGCGGCTTTTCAGGTTATGTCTATAGGACTCGTTTTACTGTGGATATAGATACTTTTGTGCCTGTTTCCTCCAGCATCTTCACAAGGTCCTTTGCAGTTGTTCTGGGATTGATTTGCACTTTTCGCACCAAAGTACGTTCATCTCTAGGAGACAGAACGCGTCTCCTTCCTGAGCGGTATGACGGCTGCGTGGTCCCATGGTGTTTATACTTGCGTACTATTGTTTGTATAGATGAAAGTGGTACCTTCAGGCGTTTGGAAATTGCTCTCAAGGATGACCCAGATTTGTGTAGGTAAACAATTTTTTTTCTAAGGTCTTGGCTGATTTATTTTAATTTTTCCATATTGTCAAGCAAAGACTCACTGAGTTTGAAGGTAGGCCTTGAAATACACCCAGAGGTACACCTCCAATTGACTCAAAATGTCAATTAGCCTATCAGAAGCGTCTAAAGCCATGATGGAATTTTCCAAGCTGTTTAAAGTCACAGACAACTTAGTGTACAGTCGTGGCCAAAGGTTTTTAGAATGACACAAATATTAATTTCCTCAGTTTGCCGCTTCCATGTCTTTAGACATTTTTGTCAGATGTTACTATGGAATACTGAAGTATATTTACAAGCATTTCATAAGTGTCAAAAGCTTTTATTGACAAGTACATGAAGTTGATGCAAAGAGTCAATATTTGCAGTGCTGACCCTTCTTCTTCAAGACCTCTGCAATCCGCCCTGGCATGCTGTCAATTATCTTCTGGGCCACATCCTGACTGATGGCAGCCCATTCTTGCATAATCAATACTTGGAGTTTGTCAGAATTTGTGGGTTTTTGTTTGTCCACCCGCCTCTTGAGGATTGACCACAAGTTCTCAATTCGATTAAGGTCTGGGGAGTTTCCTGTCCATGAATCCACGCCACTTAGTTATCACTTTTGCCTTATGGCAAGGTGCTCCATCATGCTGGAAAAGGCATTGTTCGTCACCAAACTGTTCCTGGATGGTTGGGAGAAGTTGCTCTCGGAGGATGTGTTGGTACCATTCTTTATTCATGGCTGTGTTCTTAGGCAAAATTGTGAGTGAGATCACTCCCTTGGCTGAGAAGCAACCCCACACATGAATGGTCTCAGGATGCTTTACTGTTGGCATGACACAGGACTGATGGTAGCGCTCACCTTGTCTTCTCCGGATGCTCCAAACAATCGTAAAGGGGATTCATCAGTGAAAATGACTTTACCCCACTCTTCAGCAGTCCAATCCCTGTACCTTTTGCAGAATATCAGTCTGTCCCTGATGTTTTTCCTGGAGAGAAGTGGCTTCTTTGCTGCCCTTCTTGACACCAGGCCATCCTCCAAAAGTCTTCGCCTCACTGTGCGTGCAGATGCACTCACACCTGCCTGCTGCCATTCCTGAGCAAGCTCTGTACTGGTGGTGCCCCGATCCCGCAGCTGAATCAACTTTAGGAGACGGTCCTGGCGCTTGCTGGAGTTTCTTGGGCGCCCTGAAGCCTGCTTCACAACATTTGAACCACTCTCCTTGAAGTTCTTGATGATCCGATAAAATGGTTGATTTAGGTGCAATCTTACTGGCAGCAATATCCTTGCCTGTGAAGCCCTTTTTGTGCAACGCAATGATGACGGCACGTGTTTCCTTGCAGGTAACCATTGTTGACAGAGGAAGAACAATGACTCCAAGCACCACCCTCCTTTTGAAGCTTCTGTTATTCGAACTCAATCAGTATAACAGAGTGACCTCCAGCCTTGTCCTCGTCAACACTCACACCTGTGTTAACGAGACAATCACTGACATGTCAGCTGGTCCTTTTGTGGCAGGGCTGAAATGCAGTGGAAATGTTTTTGGGGGATTCAGTTCATTTGCATGGCAAAAGAGGGATTTTGCAATTATTTGCAATTCATCTGATCACTCTTCATAACATTCTGGAGTATTTGCAAATTGCCATCATACAAACTGAGGCAGCAGACTTTGAAGCTTTATATTTGTGTTATTCTCAAAACTTTTGGCCACGACTGTATGTAAACTTCTGACCCACTGGAATTGTGATACAGTGAAATAATCTGTCTGTAAACAATTGTTGGAAAAATTACTTGTGGCATGCACAAAGTAGATGTCCTAACCGACTTGCCAAAACTATAGTTTGTTAACAAGAAATTTGTGGAGTGGTTGAAAAAGGAGTTTTAATGACTCAAACATAAGTGTATGTAAACTTCCGACTTCAACTGTACTTATGTAAATAAGGTATTTCTGTTTAGTTTTTATTTCATTTTTATAAATATTATGGGGTATTGTGTGTAGAATGATGAGAGAAAAAATGTTTTCAACGTAACAATGTGGAAAATCTCAAGGGGTCTGAATACTTTCCAAATGCACAGTATGAACTGTAACTCAGTAAAATCTTTGAAATTGTTGCATGTTGCGTTTCAAAAAAAAAATCTGTGTACTTTATGCAGCCCGTTGGACAATTTTAGATAATGCAAAGTAGCTTTGTCGTATACACTGTCTGTAACTACGTTTCCATTCACAATTTTTATGTGAGAAAAGTCATACCATATTAAAAAAAAATAACTGGATGATTCGGTACAATTTTATAAACACGGACAGAGAATTTATTGTCTTGGTTTTGTCCCCAGTCTGGACCTGGATGCGTGGATCAACGAGCCTCCGTCTGGGAGTGAGTCTGAGGATGAGGGTAGGAAGACCAAGGGCAAGGCTGTGTTTGCCAAGGAGGAGTCCAGACACACCAAGCCACGCTACACTGAAGTGGACGAGAAGGAACTGGCTAAGGTAAGATGGAAATTTACAAGCCAATAATCCGTGCTGTGTATGGATTGAGATACAAGCTCCTCAATTCTTTCAACAGTTGATCTGTTGTTAAATCTTTGGTGATACTATAACAGTCAGACACTGAAGAGGTACACCGGTAAACACCACAGCATTTTCATATGACTGACTTGATACTGTTTCTCCCTCCCAATAGAGGAGAGACGTAAGGAAGGCAGAGCAGGCCAACAACCCCTTCTACATCAAGGCCTCCCCGTCCTCTCAGAAGGTACGCACTGCATCATCACCCAATCGGCAGCTCGTCTTATGTGTTAACCTGACTCTTACAGAAATGTAATTCATTACACATTTCAAACCACTTAAATATACAGTACCAATCAAAAGTTTGGACACCTACCCATTCCATGGTTTTTATTTATGCCATTTTCTACATTGTACAATAATAGTGAAGACATCAAAACTATTAAATAACACATGGAATCATGTACTTAACAAAAAAAGGGGTTTTGTTGTTCTTCAAAGTAGCCACCCTTTTCCTTGATGATAGCTTTGCACACGCTTGGATTTCTCACAACCTGCTCCATGAGGTAGTCACCTGGAATGCATTTCAATTAACAGGTGTGCCTTGTTAAAAGTTAATTTGTGGGATTTCTTTCCTTAATGCGTTTGAGCCAATCAGTTGTGTTGTGACATGGTAGGGATGGTATACAGAAGATGGCCCTATTTGGTAAAAGACCAAGTCCATATTATGGCAATAACAGCTCAAATAAGCAAGGAGAAATGACAGTCCATCATTACTTTAAGACATGAAGGTCAGTCAATCCGGAAAATGTCAAGAACTTTGAATGTTTCTTCAAGTGCAGTCGCAAAAACCATCAAGCACTATGATGAAACTGGCTCTCATGAGGACTACCACAAGAAAGGAAGACCCAGAGTTATCTCTGCTGCAGAGGATGTTCATTAGAGGTACTAGCCTCAAAAATTGCAGCCCAAATAAATGCTTCACAGAGTTCAAGTAACAGACATCTCAACATCAACTGTTCAGAGGACATTGCCTGGATCAGGCCTTCATGGTCGAATTGCTGCAAATAAATCACTACTAAAAGACACCCATAAGAAGAAGAGACTTGCTTGGGCCAAGAAACAGGAGCAATGGACATTAGACCGGTGGAAATCTGTCCTTTGGTCTGATGAGTCTAAATTTGAGATTTTTGGTTCCAACTGCCGTGTCTTTGTGAGACGCAGAATAGGTGAACGGATGATCTCTGTATGTGTGGTTCCCACTGTGTAGCATGGAGGTTGAGGTGTGGGGGTGCTTTGCTGGTGACACTGTCAGTGATTTATTTAGAATTCAAGGCACACTTAACCAGCATGGCTACCAGCAGCATTCTACAGCGATACGCCATCCCATCGGGTTTGCACTTAGTGGGACTATCATTTGTTTTTCAACAGAACAATGACCCAAAACACACCTCCAGGCTGTGTAAGGGCTATTTGACCAAGAAGGAGAGTGATGGAGTGCTGCATCAGATGACCTGACCTCCACAATCACAGGACCTCAGCCCAATTGTGATGGTTTGGGATGAGTTGGACCGCAGAGTGAAGGAAAAGCATCCAACAAGTGCTCAGCATATACTCCTTCAAGACTGTTGGAAAAGCATTCCAGGTGAAGCTGGTTGAGAGAATGACAAGAGTGTGCAAAGCTGTCATCAAGGCAAAGGGTGGCTACTTTGAAAAATATATTTTGAAACAAACTCTTTTTTTGGTTACTACATGATTCCATTTGTGTTATATCATAGTTTTGTCTTCACTATTTAGAAAATAGTAAAATAAAGAAAACCCCTGAATGAGTAGGTGTGTCAACTTTTGACTAGTAGTGTGTGTGTGTGTGTGTGTGTGTATATATATTTATTTCCACGTGTTCATTTTTATTTTTTATATCCTAGATTTAGGACAGATGTTTCAAAACCTTGTTTCTTATGATAATTTTTTTTGACCCTCTGCCATTTATGAATGTGTTATTCTATGGGCTTTAGTAGTACTGGCCAAAATCAATATTTTATTTAAAAAAATGTTTTGTGTGTGTATTATACCCACATGTACACCTAAAGGGGTCCTAAATTCTAAATCAAATAGCAAAGTTATCCATAGTATGACCATCTTAAAACAATTCCATATGTCCGCTAAGCACCCCCATCCCCCAACGCCTTAGAATCTAAAGAATTAAATTGACTAGAAGCCCATTCACATCCCTATGTTATTGTGTGTGTGCAGGTATACCAGGAGGCTGTTGGTGTGGAGCACATTCCAGTGGTGCAGATTGACCTCAGTGTGCCTCTCAAAGTCCTAGGTCAGTTTCTCTGGCCACTACTTAATAACCAATTGATTTCAATGTACAGTGTATCAGTCAGTGGCTCTGCACACAGGACTCCAGACCTAACCCGTATCCCTCTTTCTCTCTTCGCCTCTGCCATAACTAAACCCCTCTTCTGTACCTCTTTCTTTCTGTGTAATAACTTGACCCCACTTCCTCTTTCTTTCTCTTCCTTTCTCCCTCCCGTTGGGTTTAGGGATGCCAATGTCAGACCAGTATGTGAAGCTGGAAGAGGAACGTCGGGAGAAAAACAAGGCAGACAGGAAGAAGAAGGACAAGAAGAAGAGGAGGGAGAAGGGCCGGCAGAGGAGGGGGGACTCGGGCCCAGAGAGCGAGGAGGACATCACCCCCGCACACATGGTGGACATCGTCACTGAAGAGATGCCAGAGGTACAGTAGGCCAGGCAGAGAGGCCAGGCAGAGATGTCAGCGGTACAGTAGGCCAGGCAGAGAGGCCAGGCAGAGATGTCAGAGGTACAGTAGGCCAGGCAGAGATGTCAGAGGTACAGTAGGCCAGGCAGAGATGTCAGAGGTACAGTAGGCCAGGCAGAGATGTCAGAGGTACAGTAGGCCAGGCAGAGATGTCAGAGGTACAGTAGGCCAGGCAGAGATGTCAGAGGTACAGTAGGCCAGGCAGAGATGTCAGAGGTACAGTAGGCCAGGCAGAGATGTCAGAGGTACAGTAGGCCAGGCAGAGAGGTCAGAGGTACAGTAGGCCAGGCAGAGAGGTCAGAGGTACAGTAGACCAGGCAGAGAGGCCAGAGGTACAGTAGGCCAGGCAGAGAGGCCAGGCAGAGATGTCAGAGGTACAGTAGGCCAGGCAGAGAGGTCAGAGGTACAGTAGGCCAGGCAGAGAGGTCAGAGGTACAGTAGGCCAGGCAGAGATGCCAGAGGTACAGTAGGCCAGGCAGAGATGCCAGAGGTACAGTAGGCCAGGCAGAGAGGCCAGGCAGAGATGCCAGAGGTACAGTAGGCCAGGCAGAGGTACAGTAGGCCAGGGGTAGAGGCCAGGCACTTTCATAGGTGGTTCAGAGTGTTGCAGATAATAGAAATGTGGCATACCTTTGATAATAATTGCATATGCAAGGATGTTGTTTTGCTCTGTCACTAACTCCATTCTCTTCCTGTCTCAGAATGCCTTGCCCAGTGATGACGATGACAAAGATCCCAACGACCCCCACAAAGCTTTGAACATCGACCTGGACAAGTGAGTTCACTCACTTGGATATATAACCTGGCTGTGTTATTATCTACTCTGTGGGGGTGTATAATCTCTTCCTGGCTCCACTGATGAGAGGCTGGTGCTGGCCTGGTCCTCTTCATCCTTACACACTCCCTCTCGCTGTGCTCTGCTCTGTGGTTCTTTCCCTCTGTCTCTGTTATGCATACACACACACATCTGTCCTCTTGACTGTGCTGGTGGCATCTCACAGGTGAGTACCTTCCCAGCCTCAGGAGAAGCCCCGTCTGGGCCTGGACTCTAGACTGACTGATCTGCTTCCTCTCTGTCTGTTTCTCTGTCTGTCTCTTTGTCTCTCTCTCTCTCTGTGTCTGTCTGTGTCTCTCTCTCTGTCTGTCTCTTTGTCTCTCTCTCTCTCTGTGTCTGTCTGTGTCTCTCTCTCTGTCTGTCTCTTTGTCTCTCTCTCTCTCTCTGTCTGTCTGTGTCTCTCTCTGTCTGTGTTTGGGCATGATGTGACTTTTACAGTTTAATGTTTGATCATTGTTTTCAACAACACTCTCTCCTCCTGCTCACCCCTCCATTTGAAACCTTCTACAAGCTCACTTCAGAATATCAGCATTCCCTCCATACAAAACTCTGTTCATGTGCCCACTTTGTGGCTGGAGCCGAAGAAAATCGCTCTCACTTCTCACTAACATAAACAGATTGATGTGATAAGATGAGAGTTTATAGATTTCTCAGTGGAACTGCTGATTTTCTCAAGTCATGACTCAATCACCATTACTAATCATGGATGACTACTGTTGTTTTTACTAGTCAAATCCCCAAGTCAAATCCTCACCCAATCCATGCTCTGGATGCTCTCTTCAACATAATGTTAATCGTTAGTTACTGAGTATGGTAACAATGTGATTATTGTGGATAGTCAGATTAATATAATAGTTCAATTAAAACGTTGACATGCTTTGCAAGAAGAAAAATGTCACAATCCTGTTTACATGGACACATCTGAAATCCATCTACCTGATGTCACTCTGATTAATGCAGAGAATCCCCTATCAAAATAAACATTCTACCCCAGTGACCATTCTGAGGACATATAAAGTTTGAATGTGTAAACTACTTCTAAGACACATACATTCAGTTGTTCCGAACTCATTTCACTCTCGCTAAAGAGGGAGGCTCGCTCGGCTGCTAGCACATGCAGATCAAATCCACTGCTAGAATGCTGATTTAAGGTGTTTAAATGTCCTAATAATTTGAAAGATTGCTCAGAAAACCAGGTGTTTTAATCGGCGTATACTTACTTTGATTTTGACTGTTCGCCGATTTAAGATAAGCAGAGTAGTGTTTACATGACTATTGCATAATCTGCCTGCTGTCATAATCAGTTTAATATCGAATTATTACTGTGAATGTAAACATACTCAGTTACGGCAGTCACCAACAGAGGCATCAGTCCAGTTCTGACCTTGGATAAACCTGTTAATGGTGGTGTCCCTCCTGACTTCCCAGCTCTGCCTGAGGAATGGCTTTGAAGGTTTGTGCTGAGCAAGTTTGCGTTTGAAATGTCATGCACCTGAGTGGAGTGGATGGGCTTGTCTCAACTAGCTTCCTTTCCTAATCTCCTTTCCTTCACTGGCATTGATAAGTGAATCGACTGGATAGGTTTTCACCATGCTGCTTTTACCCTGTCTTTTCCTCCCAGATCAGTGGTCATGGAGGAAAGGAGGCTAGTTAAGACTATTGAGACATAGCCGATGGCTGTAGTTTGACCAGAATCACCATGTACACTCAGGGCTGTGGTTTTATGTGTCTCCTCTCTGTGCTCTCAGGCCCCTGGCAGACAGCGAGAAGAAGCTGCCAGTCAGGACACACCGTCCCGATGAGGTCCTCAAGAGCCCCATAGAGGACGGGGAGGGGTTGGAGGTCACTTCAGAGCCCAAGAAGAAGAGCAGGAAGGACAAGGAGAGGAAGGTGAGGCCCTATTCTTTATGTCCTTGGAATATTTTTAATATTTTTGACGTCTCTGTTTTTTGTGACCTTAATGTCTTAAGGAGTGTTTTTTTTTGTCATTGTAGAAGGGTAAAGAGAAGAAGAAGAAGAAGAAACACAAACAAGAGGAAGGGGAGGATCTTATGGAGGCTGGGGCAGAGGAGCCTGTCCAATCAAAAGTGACCAACGATGTGGCAGCCCAGCCTCCTGCCTCCACACCAGAGGTATGACATCACAAAGGGAGGGACTTCCTTTTTTACAGGGACAAGATTTGTTCAATGTCATTCTGTGTAGGATATTGAAGAATTAAGACTGACACTAAATAATTTTTAACGAAACAAAGAATTTGATTGAATTAAATGTATATAAGATAATCTGTCAAGCAAACACACTTTGGTCATTTTCATTTATCAATCATTGTCATTGCTTCTTTCAAGCCCCCTCACCATCCTATCAGCAATAAAGATTAAATCAAGTATCAATCAGTATTTGTTCTAAGATTGCAGTATGTCTAGTCGCTATCTTGAAATACTTGATTTATTCATGAAAATAACAGTGTAATCTCTGTATCCATTTTCATGAAGAGGAACTGCTAAAATGTTAACCTCTCTATCCCCCTCGCTCTTGCTCCCTCTCCCTCCCTCACTGTTGTAGGCTTCGGATCTGGATTTCTGGCTCTCAAATGCTCCAGTGCCCTCTGACCCTCAGGTTGAGTTCCCCTCTCTCTCTCTCCTACAGTCACTCCTTGTCCTTGTTGTCATTTATTTGTGTTTTAACAGTACCTCTTCATCCATTGTCTGATCCTCTTCGCCATGCGTGGTTCTTTCATTCCTTCCATCCACTTTTCTCTTTCACCCTTGCATTACTGCCTCTCTTTCTGAGGTCACGTAACCCTACTCATTCTGGGGTTGTCGTGTTTCTTAGTGTTGGTTTTCTCTGTTTTGGTTTTGCTCGATGACAACAGTACAGTATTCAGTTTAAAGCCAGACTAGTTCATAAAGTTTAGCTCTGTGACCCCACACTCTGTCCTCTGTTCTGAACTACTGTATGGGACTGTTTCAAGCAGAATCTGATCATTAGATATACATTGTTCAAGGGCTCTGCATGTTAATTTTGTGTTTACACCACACCAACTGTCTGCCCTCAGGAAATAAGCTAAGTCTAGCAGTCACCCAAATGTGACTTCACAGTTTACACATCCTGTCAGAACATGTTTCTGTATTTCTGTTTTTTGAGTCGATTATTGTTCCATTTAAGTACAGATGTGAAGGGATGCTATCGACAATGGGTCCATTGGAACAATGTCAGGATTTGACAACTTCAAAACAACAAACAAATTACGACTAATTCAAACTACTACTACCTGTACTTGTATATGATCAATAAATGACAGCGGGTTGCATGTCAATAATCCTCCTAAATGTGTCCATACTAACTTTGAGGGCTGTGTGTGTGGTGACAGGAGGCCGCAGCAGTAACGCACGCTCCCCCTGCCTCCACTCCTGAGGCTGCGTCTGGTGTGGCTGCCGTGTTCCCAGACTCTGAGCCTGAAGAGACTGTGAGTCTCTCCACTTTACTGATGATGTCAGAATCACGAGACAGAAATCTCAGCTGTTACTAATTTTTATTTTATAAACCTTACAAAACATACACATACAAACGACAGCATCATTCATTACTAAGGATTCTAGCACAACAGGATACTGTATTTTGACAGATCTTGTCTGAGAACTGAGCACAGAAACTCTCCCTCCCCCTTTCTGAATAGACTGCCCTTTACACCACCCCTGCTTGTTTCCCTCTCAGAAATCCTCTAAGCACAAGAAGAAGAAGCAGAAAAAGGAGAAGAAGCACCATCATCATCACCATAGCGATGGAGCCAGAGAGGAGTCTGTGCAGAACGGCACGGTGGAGGACGAGGAGCCTCTGCCGGTCAGTAAACAATCACCTTTTAGTCTGTCCACTCCCAGTCCAATCCCTGTCCACTGGACGTTCAAGTCATAAATCAAATCAAATTAAACTTTATTTGTCACATGCGCTGAATACAACAAGTGTAGACCTTACCGTGAAATGGTTACTTACAAGCCCTTAACCAACAGTGCAGTTCAAGAAGAGTTAAGAAAATATTTACCAAATAAACTAAAGTAAAAAAGTAACCCAATAAAATAACAATAACGAGGCGGGGTACCGGGGGTACAGGTTAGTTGTGCCCCCGCAATACTGTCCATATAATACTTCCCTACCTTCACCCATTGATTTGACACAAGTATGTCAAGTATGCAGTGTGTATACACTCCCTATCTCAAATAGCATATATACATAATCCAGACCTGGGTCTGGTTCCCTTGTTTGCATATTGAGTGAGAACTGACCAGGCTCTTCTCTCTTTACAGCCCATGTCCAATTACGCCCTGCTGGCTGAGAACTCCTACATCAAGATGGTGAGTGGGATGGAGCGAGATGCTTGGGTCCACTGGAGAAGTATACTATTATTGTGTATCTTCTATGTGAATAGCCACTCATATTGGAGCTGGGAGGAGTCGTACCATTGATATATACAGTGGGGAGAACAAGTATTTGATACACTGCCGATTTTGCAGGTTTTCCTACTTACAAAGCATGTAGAGGTCTGTAATTGTTATCATAGGTAAACTTCAACTGTGAGAGACGGAATCTAAAACAAAAATCCAGAAAATCACATTGTATGATTTTTAAGTAATTAATTTTCATTTTATTGCATGACATAAGTATTTGATCACCTACCAACCAGTAAGAATTCCGGCTCACAGACCTATTTTTCTTTAAGAAGCCCTCCTGTTCTCCACTCATTACCTGTATTAACTGCACCTGTTTGAACTCGTTACCCGTATAAAAGACAGCTGTCCACACACTCAATCAAACAGACTCCAACCTCTCCATGATGGCCAAGACCAGAGAGCTGTGTAAGGACATCAGGGATAAAATTGTAGACCTGCACAAGGCTGGGATGGGTTACAGGACAATAGGCAAGCAGCTTGGTGAGAAGGCAACAACTGTTGCTGGTGCATTTATTAGAAAATGGAAGAAGTTCAAGATGACGGTCAATCACCATCGGTCTGGGGCTCCATGCAAGATCTCACCTCGTGGGGCATCAATGATCATGAGGAAGGTGAGGGATCAGCCCAGAACTACACGGCAGGACCTGGTCAATGACCTGAAGAGAGCTGGGACCACAGTCTCAAAGAAAACCATTAGTAACACACTATGCCGTCATGGATTAAAATTCTGCAGCGCACGCAAGGTCCCCATGCTCAAGCCAGCGCATGTCCAGGCCCGTCTGAAGTTTACCAATGACCATCTGGATGATCCAGAGGAGAAATGGGAGAAGGTCATGTGGTTTGATGAGACAAAAATAGAGCTTTTTGGTCTAAACTCCACTCGCCGTGTTTGGAGGAAGAAGAAGGATGAGTAAAACCCCAAGAACACCATCCCAACTGTGAAGCATGGAGGTGGAAACATCATTCTTTGGGGGTGCTTTTCTGCAAAGGGGACAGGACTACTGCACCGTATTAAGGGGAGGATGGATGGGGCCATTTATCGCGAGATCTTGGCCAACAACCTCCTTCCCTCAGTAAGATCATTAAAGATGGGTCGTGGCTGGGTCTTCCAGCATGACAATGACCCGAAACACACAGCCAGGGCAACTAAGGAGTGGCTCCGTAAGAAGCATCTCAAGGTCCTGGAGTGGCCTAGCCAGTCTCCAGACCTGAACCCAATAGAATATCTTTGGAGGGAGCTGAAAGTCCGTATTGCCCAGCGACAGCCCCGAAACCTGAAGGATCTGGAGAAGGTCTGTATGGAGGAGTGGGCCAAAATCCCTGCTGCAGTGTGTGAAAACCTGGTCAAGAACTACAGGAAACGTATGATCTCTGTAATTGCAAACAAAGGTTTCTGTACCAAATATTAAGTTCTGCTTTTCTGATGTATCAAATACTTATGTCATGCAATAAAATGAAAATTAATTACTTAAAAATCATACAATGTGATTTTCTGGATTTTTGTTTTAGATTCCGTCTCTCACAGTTGAAGTGTACCTATGATAAAAATGACTCGTCCCTTTGCTATGAGACAAAATTGAGCTCAGGTGCATCCTGTTTCCATTGATCATCCTTGAGATGTTTTTACAACTTGATTGGAGTCCACCTGTGGTAAATTCAATTGATTGGACATGATTTGGAAAGGCACACACCTGTCTATAAAGATCCCACAGTTGACAGTGCATGTCAAGAGCAAAAACCAAGCCATGAGGTCGAAGGAATTGTCCGTAGAGCTCCGAGACAGGATTTTGTCGAGGCACAGATCCGGGGAAGGTTACCAAAAAATGTCTGCAGCATTGAAGATCCCCAAGAACACAGTGCCCTCCATCATTCTTAAATGGAAGAAGTTTGGAACCACAAGGACTCTTCCTACAGCTGGTTGCCCGGCCAAACTGAGCAATCGGGGAAGAAGGGCTTTGGTCAGGGAGGTGAACAAGAACCCGATGGTCACTCTGACAGAGCTCCAGAGTTCCTCTGTGGAGATGGGAGAACAAGATTGAAGTGTGTAGATTGATGAGGGGAAAATAATAATTTAATACATTTTAGAATAAGGCTGTAACATAAAAAATGTGGGGAAAGTTGAGGGGTCTGAATACTTTCCGAATGCACTGTATGTACTGTTAGTGGACCCCTCCTTATGCTCCCTCTTTTTCTCTCTTTCAAGATGAAGCAGGATGCTGATGAGGTATTGGCTGAAGTTCTGTGAACTGCAGGCTATGGGTTTTACAGGAGAATCTTCTAGATGTTCTGTGTTGTGCTTTTTCTCAGACTGTGCCCCCTGGCTTAATCACCTTGTGATAACCAAGCTGTTATGCAGAGACATGTGTATATTGGAAAATGTAACCCTGTTATTCACAACACCATAAGCCAGGGGCATCCTCTTGAGTGTGTGACGTTACGATTCTACTGTCCTATCAGTGCTGTTTCCAGGTTGCTTCATAAAAATCACATGGGATTGGAATGGTTGAATCGATTTGCTGGTTTGCATGCAAGTCAATTTGCTGGGCTCCTTGTGTGAACACTGCTGGCTACGGAGTGGGTTGACCTCCGCTGCATCCCTCTCTCTTTCCCTCTTTAGGTGTGTGACATCCAGGGGAACCTGCATGACGGTAGCCAGGTGGTGGTCTCTGTCATCTTTGAAAATAAGTGTGACAGTTTCATCAAGTCCATGGAGTTCAATGTGATGGACTCTCTCAACTCCAAGCTGCAGCGGCCTGAGGGAGCCGGACCACACGACAGCCTCACCGTGCCCTTCCAACTGCCCCCCGGTGAGGAAGCAGGAGAGACTGGGAGGAGGAAAAAGCTATGGAGACTGTTGTTGAAATAAGAGCTAAATTCCCATCCAAATATTCCCATTCCCAGTTTACATCCAGACTAATCAATTTTTTCTCTCTTGTTCCTCAGGGATCTCTAACGAGGCACGGTTCATCTTCTCAGTGCAGAGCATTGTGATGCCCCAGAAACTGAAGGGAACCCTCACCTTCATAGTCAAGGTGAGTTAGTCTTGAACTCCACAAAGCCCTCACATTCCCCCACTATCCCTCTTTGACTCTGGGTACAGTTTATTTCACTGCTCAAGGTTCTACTGACCTTTTTTCTCACTTGTAAAAGTGTATTGTTAACCTTCTGCTGTTATAATGTTCTCCTACAGACTGAGGATTCCTCCACTCACGAGAAACTAGACTTTAAACTGCACTTTACCTGCACCTCATACCTGATCACCACTCCCTGCTACAGGTCAGTGCAGCTAGCTGTCCCTAAAGAACCTCATTCTGCTGTTTTAATAATAATGAATGTTACCTAACTGTAGATTTGGAGCTATTGGCTTAGTGTGTTGTGCCCTGATCTGAATTTAAGATTAAACTGCTTGTGAGCTAGTATGTGATGCGTAGTGAATGTGATTGTTGTTGTTTACAGTGACGCGTATGCTAAGCTGTTGGAGTCAGGGGACCTCAAGGGAAGCTCTCTGAAGCTGGAGGGAGTCAACCAGCCTTTTCACCATCTACTGGCAAGGATCTGCTTCCACCACCACTTCTCTGGTGGGTACACTGGGACTGGGGAATACAGGGGGAAGGGGAGGCAGGGGGAGAAGGTGTGGGATATGATAGGGACTGGGGAATACAGGGGGAGAGGGTAGGGCATTGGGAGGTATTAGGTGGAGAGTGGACATATTTATTGAGGTGATTTGTAGTTCACCGTGTCGTCTTGCAGAAATCTCCCTCTTTGAATGAACATTAAGATGATGATGTGGTAAATATAGACCTTTAGATTTTGAGTTGTTTAATGAGCTTACGGTTGTGTTCCTGTCTCAACCAGTGGTGGAGAGGATTGATTCCTGTGCCTCCATGTACAGCAGGTCAATCCAGGGTCACCACGTGTGTCTGCTGGTCAAAACTGTAAGTAGCTCCCTCCTTCTCAGCCTGGGGGCCAGACATCCAAACATTGGTTTCCATTTAACTCAAATGAGATCTTCTCCTCAGACATCCTTGTAACGTTTGCCCTCTCTGTCTGTGTGTCCCTGTCCGTCACAGGCTGATCAGACCGTGTCTATCGATGCTAAATGTGACGAGCCGGGGCTGCTTAGGAATGTGCTGGATGAGATCAAGCTGACCTTCTCTCAGTGCTGATTGTGTCTGACAGCCCCTTGATGCCCCCCTACCCCCTGCTCAACCCCTCCCTCACTGAAACACATGTAATCATGTTACAAACACTGCGGCTGGCACTCCCAGGTTCACCCTATTAATTAGTCCTCAGAATCACACATTTCCTTGACGCCCCTCTTGCCCTCAGAACTGCTCTTTCTCCTTCACTGTTACACTGATTTGCTCTATACAAACCCCCTCTGTGCGCTTTTAGTTTCAACCTTGTTTTCCCTGCTCCCCCCTCCACTCTCTCTCATCATCACTACAGTCTGTGACGGTCATGTAATGTAATCTGACAACTGGACTTTTTTTTGTTGTTGGTTGAACTGTGTTTTTACTGTCTTGATTTGTATTTGTTTGTTGCTGTTTTTGTTTTCTGACGTCCGTCTCTGCCTTTCCCCCTGTTGCATTAAACATCAGCGTGTTACTACTACTCTCCTCTATAGTCCTGTAGAATGTGTGACTTCTTCTGACTGGCCCAAGTTGGAAATGTCATGTCAACTTTTTAAACTGCTCTGAGCTGACCTCTGAGCTGAAATCATACCTGACCTGATCTCGTGTCTGAAGGAGACTGACCTCCCCTCTGGTGTCACTGCTCCATGCTTCAACTATGCTAAGCTTCAGTTTGACCCGTGTCACAGTAACATATCAATCCCTATAAGAATTTGAAATGCCTGAGCTGGAAAGTTACATTAAGAGTGTATTGGAAAAAGAGAATACCGGCGGTTACACTTTGACCAGGTCAGAATTTAGACACGCTGGCACTCCCTGAAATTTAGTTTCTGCAACCTTTTCCAAAAGTGAACATTGTCAGGTTTCCTTACTTTGTCTCTTATTACAGACATGGGTAGAAGGGTGTCTTTTTACAATTGTATGATTTATCGCTTTGATTATGCTGTAATCGTGGAAGGATATTGTACTGCTCATCTACCACTCTCTCTTGCCTCGGGCATGTCTACAGTATCTGAAATGAGTGACAAAGTAATATAGAACTTGTGGGAAATGAAGGCCAGCTATCACATATTGCAGCTAGGGCCTCTCACGTGGCTTTGCTATAATAGCAGGCTCTCCATACTTAACTGTTAAAGTTATCCTATGTGTTGATAGGCTTAG
Source organism: Salvelinus fontinalis (assembly GCF_029448725.1). Classification (NCBI taxonomy): domain Eukaryota; kingdom Metazoa; phylum Chordata; class Actinopteri; order Salmoniformes; family Salmonidae; genus Salvelinus; species Salvelinus fontinalis. Next base: position 12,442,182 of record NC_074669.1, read on the forward strand.
TTTGAGATCACCAATGGGGATGGAAGGCTATTCTAGTTGTAATTTCATTCTGGGAGATCAATGGTACTTAGTTGATACATTTTATTTTTAATCAGTATTAACCAATGTGGCTTCTTGTTTACTATTCCTTTCTTGAGAAAGCCAACAAGTCGTAAGTCAAGATGTTTGTCTTTCATATCATCCAAACCTCTTGCGTCTGTGCCACTAACTCTCGCACTATACAATACATCCTACATGTCACTGATAGTCATAAACCGATCTTCAGTGTTCTCTTCTCTCAGAACTGCCCTGCTGCCACATTTGCATTGGCACAATGATGAACATGAATGGTCATCATTTAAATGGCTTCTTCCTTTCATGACTTGCTCAGAGGTACTTGCTGTCTAGTTACACTCAACGTGTCTCACTGCCTGGTCCAGCACGATGTAGTAGCAACTTTAAACTGATTCATCATGTTTTGTTTTTACCCCAACTAACCCACATTCCTTTCTTACAAGTGTAGATGAGCCATTCCATGAGTTTCTTCTGCACCATGTTAGTGTGAGTACAAAGTGAACAACTTTCAGGGATGTTATCCACAGAACATATCCTTCCTGGAAAAGTGCTTTGATTGATTTAAGTTACAGAATGGCAATGAAAAAAGCACTTGTAATCATACATTGTACTAATTAAATAGTTATGTGCAGAGTATTTCATAAAAATGTGTATCTTGCATGATTAGGAAATGTATACTTACTTTAAAAAAATATATATATATATATTCCCTATCCAAGGACACACACATACAAAACTCCCTTGTCATTTCTTGGTTGTCTTTTTCTTTTATTGTTTTTTTTTATGAAGTGAAAGTTGAATTAATCATGCTACAGTTTTTGATGGTGTATTTTTATCTATTATAAGTTCATACAATTCAAATGATATCTTTGAATATTTTAAATTATTTAGCATCAAGGGAAGGAGGTTCTATTTGGTGTCATGGCGCTGAGAGGAGTAGAGAAGAAAAGGTCTTGTGATACAGTTCAGAGAAGCTACCCACTGTCTTAATATTTTTTTCTGGTCAATTGTAGTGATTATCTTGCTGAGTTTGGCTTATGACATTAAAATATATTCTCATCGCTCCTTGTTTGAAGGTCTGGTCCAACTCCTTCATTGTCTATTCTCCAGCTATATGATGTAATATGTTTTAAGAGGGGACTACATGAGCAAGACAAAATTAGTCATATACTATCAACATTCCCTTTTAGAACAGAGAAGTCTACCAAAATTGAAATAAAGGCTGAGCTGCTGTAGTCTTGTGTTAAGGTGAACCAATAAACTCCCACAATTATTTCAGGCTTTTTATTCACATCTTATCACTATGTCTGAGTATCAAACATGCTGTATATTCAAAGGATATGCAAATACTACCTTATCAAGGATATTTAGTTGGCCAACATCTCACTTCAGCATGCAATAGTGGCCTTTCCCAAAAACCTGCCTTCCCCAATAACTAATACGGTACACTGTGTGAAACTGCATATTCTTTCTTTGTGTGCAAGTGCCTTTAAATTATAAATGTCAATATAGCCTAAGTGATTTGGAGGTTGTGTGTAGGTACTGTCTAACGTCAATTCCCATATGGAAAGAATTGGAGGTGCAACCAAAAAACACTCCCCCAACATTTTTTTTTTTTTTACGAGATTAAAATAGTAACGTTTCGGGCTTCATGATTCTGAAGAATTCAATTGCAGACCGAAACAATATTTTAACCTTGCTTAAACTATTAATATTAACTTAATGCCGAGCGAGTGTTGTGCCTTTTCAATAACTCCAATTCCCAGAAAGCTTTGCGAGCACTTCACTGCTCAGGCCATCAAGCTTTGTGGGACCAGCTTGAGCGACTTTAGTGGCGACACGGTGAAGTAGCTACTGTTGTATAATTGAGGAGGGGAGATCCCTACTCAGACAGCCGTTCATTTGTTTGTTTTCTAGTTTGCGTTGACCTCAAATTTACTTCGAGCAATTCTGTCTTACGGTCAATGAGGATCAACAACAGATTGGCGAGAGAGGAACTACTGTAGCAAGCTAGCGGGTTGGTTGTCAGCGAGAGATTTACGGGTTGGTTTGTTCGATCACAGTGGAAGAGAACCGAACGCGAACGTAATAACAGACGACATTTTTGTAGATGTTGTGAGGAAACGTGTGAACAATCAAAAGGTTTTTTAGAGGTTGGTTGTGGTGGAATTAGATAAGTACCTTTGTTCTCTAAAAAGGTCTAGATAGGTTTTTGTTTCTACAGATCGTCGCGGACTATGGCTCATGGACATCATGTAGCCAGTTCCCAAAAAGCACTAATGTTAGAGATGAAAAGTCTTCAAGATGAGCCAGTTGAAGGGTTCAGGATAACTTTAGTGGACGAGTCGGACTTGTACAACTGGGAAGTTGCAATATTTGGGCCCCCAAATACTCACTATGAGGGAGGTTATTTTAAGGTGAGTATGCAATTGCTGAATATTTAAGATGGCCATCAAATCACTCATAGTTATCGCAGTTGTTTTGTCCAACCTTGGTTAACCAGAACAAATTGTGTCTGGTCAGTGTTCTCTTGCCCCTGAACTACAGTAGAACGTCTGTAAATATTATGGCGAGAAGAGTTATATTTTGTCACTTATCTTTGTGACGTAGCTAACTATTGACAACCAACCTGGCCTAGTTTGCCGACATGAGATGACCAGCTCGAGCAACATCTGACGATCCACAAAACATGTTAACGTTTTCATGGAAAACTTTGGAGGAAACAGACATTGTCAACTTATATCACTGTATTCAGCAGGGCCGGACAACCGCATTTGGGGCCCCGACACCTATCTCCAGTGCCCCCCCCCCCAACACACTTCCCCATGGGACAGAGAGAAACGTTATGGATATACATCTGATGATAATGATAAAGATCAAATTGGACCTATTTCTATTGTAGTGTCTTATATAGTGCAATAGTAATAGTGTCTTTTTGTTGGCACTAACTGGCTCGTTGGCCAAGGCCTATGGGGAAATTCATGTTTCTTTTGATACGCTGAGAATATCACATTTTGTGAATTATGAAACATTTATGTAATCAAAACAAGCACGTAAAGTCTTCATAGTTCATAAAGGTCTGGTTAACTGACTGATATTACCTCATAGAATAAAACGTATAAGATCTCGTAAGCCTTTGTTAACCTCAGACCTTATTTTATGTATCCCAAAACCCCATTCTTTCCCCATTCATTTCCCCCATTGGAATGGCTGAACTAACCAGAGGTAACTTATTTCAGTTTTTTAGAACTAAAGCTGCCGATTTCTATAAGCCATCAAACAGTTCCTTCGTTTTCATAGTTAAGCAATAGCAGCATTGTCCATCCTGTTTGAAATAGACTAAGTTGGGCTGGGAGACATGGGCAAAATATATCACAGTATTTCAAATAAAATTGACAGTTTTACATTTGCTTTGAGTAGCGCATGACCCTACAGTGGCAACATACATTCTAAGCGATTTAAATAGGTCTTTCTCCATTCTGATTGTTTTAATGATTTTCAGCATTTTCATACATTTCTGCATTTCCTACACTCATTTGAGAGCATTTCCACACTGCCACGTAGGACTGCACGATATGGGCAAACAATCTAGGCCTTATTTTTAACCAAATGTTGCGATTGCGATTTGACTTGTGATTTAGAGCAAAACACTTGAGTGAACTGTTGGAATCATGGGAATATAATGATTATTTTAATTATAGTTAGAATATAATAGAGGGCACTTTGAATATAGTGTTTGACATGACAACAAATGAAAATGCCAGGGAGGAGTTATTGTGACAGGGTAGGAACCTAAGTGTTTCCTAGGGGACCCTATAATCTTTGGCTACATTTAATGGTTTCTCTTAGCTACTTCATGTAGCTTACATATTCTTGCTTTGTGAATTCCTCTTCGTTTTAGAAGAAACTGGCACAAACAACATGCTGATGTAGGTCTCCACCATCAGTAGTATTTTTAGGCTGTATAGCTAGTTATGTTTGCTCTGACTCAGTACATTTATTAGCTAGCTAGTGATTAGCATTAGCGGCTAATAAGATTTATTGTTAGCATTAGCGGCTAATAAGAACTTGTTAAGAAAATACAAACTAGCTTTTTGCAGATTTTAGAAACAAACTAATAGTGTAATTATAAACATTTGTGGAGTTATATTAAGAAGCAAAGTGAACATCATTGTTATCAACCTTGTTAAATGTGCTGCATTGACCATGCAGACTGAACGCAAGTGTCTTGTGGTCGATGAACCACAAATGCGCTTCTTGAGTGATGGGGCGGGGCTAGGTCTATGTGGAAAGCGGCATGGAGAGAGATGACTCGAGTAGCGAAGTAAACTATAAAAGTAGACGTTACACACAGAATATCACATTTAACAAAACAAAAATTTAAATACCGTTAAAGAAGGTAAAGTAAAAACCGGTTCATGAATCAATACAAGTATTATTATTATTTTTACTTACTATATTGTATTTACTTCGCCACCATGGCCTTTTTTTATATTTTTATTTATATATATATTATTTGCCTTCACCTCCCTTATCTCACCTCACTTGCTCACATTGTATATAGACTTATTTTTCACGGTATTATTGACTGTATGTTTGTTTTACTCCATGTGTAACTATGTGTTGTTGTATGTGTCGAACTGCTTTGCTTTATCTTGGCCAGGTCGCAATTGTAAATGAGAACGTGCTCTCAATTTGCCTACCTGGTTAAATAAAGGTGAAATAAAAAAAAATATCGTAAAATACAGTATATCGCCCAGCCGTCACTCTAAGCACCTAGTATTATAGCCTAGTCTCAGTACCTACATATATTTTCTTATTGATATTTGGATTGTAAACACTCAAACGATGGCGTGTTTGTTTCTCGTAGACTGAAAATGTGGGTTTTTCTCTCACGGGTTTATTTAGCTGACTTAGCATCCAACCTGCAGATGGCTTTTCCTGTTTGTGTGTCCCTCCCAGCAAAGGCAACTTTATGTTGATAGTACTCCTAACTCTATGTATTAACAAGGGTTGTTTACCATTTAGTCTAAAATGTATATCTGGTTGTAGCTACTGTATTATAGTACTAACCAGTCTGGCAGATTTAAGTTCAAAAGTTTAAAAAAGTAACAAGTATGAATAACTTACCCAAACTGTCCATACAAACATAATTAAATCGCTCTATTGGAAAACAGGTCTAAAGACAGATACAGATTGTGAGAAACATTTTCTTTCTCTGTTATCTTGTAATCCCTACCCTTATGAAAAAAGATTGCAGTCAGAGTGCAGTATAACTGCATGAATTTTGCAGTGTAACTGCAGTTAAAGTGCAGTATAACCACAGACAGATAGAAGGGGCCAGATGTCGCACAGGATGTATAAATCTGAAGCCTCTGTTTAGAACGTTCAAATATGGTGATGAGAGGAAGTCCAGTGGCGGTAAGTGGGATAATAATAATTATGTCTGATTTCACACATGTACACGTGTGTGTGTAAATTGGAAATACATTTTTTGCATATCCCTCGAAGAGTTGGGTCACTGCCAGGGTCTGCCATTTTCAACAGTGACCGTGACGCAATTAGGGTTATGTGCCTTGCTCAAAGGCAGATAGGGGATTCGATCTAGCGACCTTTCGGTTACTGACCCAATGCTCTAACCGATAGGCTACCTGCCAGCCACATAAGAGAGAAGATGGAGCTAGATGAAACTTTTCTGACATTCTGCAAATTTTCTCTTCGATGAAACATTAGATCTCAATGCAAGTTTATTTTCCCAAAACTAGAATATGTTAAAAACGCTGTGCAAGAAGTTTTGTAGACTTTGCCAAAGTTTCAAAAAATTGTGTGTGTAAGGGTATTGTTTAGCCTGCCTAAGACCTTTGTGTAAAAGAAGGCTCATGTCCTCTGTTTTGCCTGGCAACAGGGGGTGGTATAGCTTACAGAGGGAAGTGCAGTAGGTTAGACCTCTTCATTACTTGCCTAGTTCAGAAAGTACACTGAAGAAAAATATAAAAGCAACATGCATAATTTCTACGATTTTACTAAATTTCAGTTCATATAAGGAAATCAGTCAATTAAATACATTCATTAGGCCCTAATCTATTGATTTTACATGACTGATAGTACAGATCTGCACCTGTTGGTCACAGATTAATAAAAAAAAAAAAAAAATAGTAGGGGTGTGGATCAGAACTAGTCAGTATCTGGTGTGACCCATTTGCCTCATGTAGCATGACACATCTCCTTCAAATCAAATGTTATTTGTCAAATGCTTACTTACAAGCCCTTAACCAACAATGCAGTTCAAGAAATAGAGTTAAGAAAATATTGACTAAATAAACTAAATGTAAAAATGTATATATAAATGACATAACTATAACGAGGCCATATACATATATCGCATGGAGTTGGTCAGGCTGTTGAGTGTAGAATGTTGTCCCACTCCACTTCAATGGCTGTGCGAAGTTGCTGGATATTGGTGGGAACTGGAACAGGCTGTTGTACACGTCGATCCACAGCATCCCAAACATGCTCAATGGATGACATGTCTGTTGAGTATGCAGGCCATGAAACAACTGGGAAAAATTTCAGCTTCCAGGAATTGTGTACAGATCCTTGTGGCATGGGGCTTTGCATTATCATGCTGAAACATGAGGTGATGGCGGCGGATGAATGGCACGACTATCGACCTCAGGATCTTGTCACGGTATCTCTGTGCAGTCAAATTGCCATAGATAAAATGCAATTGTGTTCGTAGTCCGTGGCTTATGCCAGCCCATACCATAACCCAACCATGGGGCACTCTGTTCAGAATGTTGACATCACCAAACCGAATTCCCACACGATGCCGGTACTGTTAAAACCGGGATTCATCTGTGAAGAGCACATTTGCCACTAAAGTCTGTTACGACGCTGAACTGCAGTCAAGTCAAGACCCTGGTAAGGACGATGAGCACGCAGATGAGCTTCACTGAGACGGTTTCTGACAGTTTGTGCAGAAATTATTTAGTTGTGCAAACCCACAGTTTCATCAGCCTTCGGATGGCTGGTCTCAGACGATCCCGCAGGTGAAGAAGACGTATGTGGAGGTGCTGGGCTTGTGTGGTTACAGTGGTTTGCGGTTGTGAGGCCGTTTGGAGGTATTGCCAAATTCTCTAAAATGCAGGCAACAACTCTGGTGGACATGCCTGCAGTCAGCATGCCAATTGCATGCTCCCTCAACTGGAGACATCTGCAGCGTTGTGTTTTGTGACAAAACTGAACATTTTAGAGTGGAATTTCATTGTCCCCAATACAAAGTTTACATGTGATCATGCTTTTTAATCAGCTTCTTGATATGCCAGACCTGTCAGGTGGATTAATTATCTTGGCAAAGGAGAAATGCTCACTGTCAGGGATGTAAACACATTTGTGCACAAAATTTGAGAAATAAGCTTTTTGTGCATATGGCAAAATTGTGGGGCCTTTTATTTCAGCTCGTGAAACATGGGACCAACACTTTACATGTTGCATTTATATTTTTGTTCGGTGTATTTTAGCCTATATTTGCATAACTGTTGAAGATGGTGAGCATTTTCCTTCCAGATATAGGGCAAGAGCTCTCGTTACAACAATAAACAGGCATCAAAGTAGGCAGTGGTGTAAAGTACTTGAGTAAAAAATACTTTAAAGAACTACTTAAGTAGATTTCTGGGGTATACTATTTTTATTTTTGTCAACTTTTACTTTTATTTCACTCCATACATTTTCTCTGACACTAAAAAGTATTTGTTACAATTTGAATGCTTAGCAGGACAGGAAACTTGTCATTCCTGCACTTATCAAGAGATCATCCCTGGTTGCATCCCTATTGCTTCTGATCTGGCGTACTCACTAAACACAAAGGCCTCATATGGAGCTTGGTTCTCCGTAAATAACAAAAAAAATAATGAAATAAATAAATCAAGAAAATGGTGCCGTCTGGTTTGCTTAATATAAGGAATTTGAAATTACTTTTACATTTGATACTTGAGTACATGTTAACAATTACATTTACTTTTGACACTTAAGTATATTTAAAACCAAATACTTTTAGACTTTTACTCAAGTAGTATTTTACTGGGTGACTTTTACTTTAGTCATTTTCTATTAAGGTATCTTTACTTTTACTCAAGTATGACAATTGGGTACTTTTTCAACCACTGGAAGTAGGTCAGGGCAAAGTGCTCTTTTTTAATATATATTTTTTTACTACAGTAGTAGGCCTATGTTGTAAATGTAAACTCTTTCTGAATGAAGGTTTCTGAATAAAGATAGCCGAGACTAATGACGGGGTCTCCTGCATATCTAGGTTCTCCGCTATTGTTCAGTTAGGGTTGTTTGCACCTGATTGCATCAGTCAGAGGTGGTGTTTCCAAATTTTTTATTTCACCTTTATTTAACCAGGTAGGCAAATTGAGAACACGTTCTCATTTACAATTGCGACCTGGCCAAGATAAAGCAAAGCAGTTCGACACATACAACAACACATAGTTACACATGGAGTAAAACAAACATACAGTCAATAATACAGTGAAAATAAGTCTATATACAATGATGGCATAATTGTGATACATTATGCTGATCTATGTCAGCTCAGCTAAAGATCCCAGTTATTCAGAGACCTGTTTAGGCTTCCAGTCTTTTCTGAGCGGCGCAGTAGGTTAACCCGGCACTGTGTTAGCTAGGAACATTTGTATTGTGGGTGCTATGTACAAGCATTGTTGGCCCAGGAATGCACAGCTTGGCTGTGAAATGCACAGCAGGCCTGTGACTCATTGTTCCTTCTAACAAACGTCTCCAACAAACCAGTTTCCCTGTTCTAAGACCCTCCCTATCTACACAGGTTAGACAAACCCTCTGTTACGTGCTGCTTTTACTTATTTATTGAAAAGAGTCAGTCAAACAATGATGTATGCCTATTCAATACCGGAGCAAAATATTTACATCAGGGTGTAACTCCTCTGAATGTGTCACCAGACCAAACAAAATATTGATGGTACACTATATATACAAAAGTATGTGGACACCCCTTCAAATTAGTGGATTCGTCTATTTCAGCCACACCCGTTGCTGACAGGTGTACAAAATTCGAGCACACAGCCATGCAATCTCCATAGACAAACATTGACGTAGAATGGCCTTACAGAAGAGCTCAATTACTGTCAACGTGGCACCGTCATAGGATGCCACAGTTCCAACAAGGCAGTTCGTCAAATTTCTGCCCTGCTGGAGCTGCCCCGGTTAACTGTAAGTGCTGTTATTATGAGGTGGAAACATCTAGGGGCAACAACAGCTCAGCCACGAAGTGGTAGGCCACACAAGCTCACAGAACAGGACCGCAGAGTGCTGTAGGGCGTACAAATCAGCTGTCCTAGGTTGCAACACTCACTACCAAGTTCCAAACTGCCTCTGGAAGCAAAGTCAGCACAATAACTGTTTGTCAGGAGCTTCATAAAGTGGGTTTCCATGGCGGAGCAGCCGCAACCAATCCTAAGAGCACCATGCGCAATGCCAAGGAGGAATAATTGTCTGAGGCTGTTTTTCATGGTTTGGGCTAGGGCCCTTAGTTCCATTGAAGGGAAATCTTAACGCTGCTTCAAACAATGATATTGTAGACAGTTTGGGGAAGGCCCTTTCCTGTTCAGCATGACAATGCCCCTGTGCACAAAGCGAGGTCCATACAGAAATGGTTTGTCAAGATCGGTGTGAAAGAACTTGACTGCCTGCAAAGAGCCCTGACCTCAACTCCATTGAACACCTTTGGGATGAATTGGAACGCCGACTGTGAGCCAGGCCTAATCGCCCAACATCAATGCCCGACCTCACTAATGCACTAGTGCCTGAAGGAAGCAAGTCTCTGCAGCAATATTCCAACATCTAGTGGAAAGTCTTCCCAGACAATTGGAAGCTGTTATAGCAGCAAAGGGGGGACCAACTCCATATTAATGCCCATGATTTGTTTGAGATGTTCGACGAGCAGGTGTCCACATACTTTTGGTCATATAGTGTAGGTCTGCAAAAATCACTAAAATAGAACACAGTAAGGAATAAAGTGGAAGTAACCTAAACTGCTTTTCCAAATACTCAATGCACTTGACATTTGTATTAAGGGAACTCATCTCATTCATTGCCAATGTGTAGATATTCAGCCAAGTTCTGCCTTAATTTAAATATTTGGTCATTTCCAAACACTCTTTGCTGGATCACACACTCACACACAACTACCCTGTTCTCACTAGCTGTGTCCTCAGCAGTGCTAGGGCCTGAGAGGCTGCCTTTCCTGGTCAGCCCAGGGTCTGCATCCTAATGCTGAGTGACACTGGCAGCAGCACTGCAGTCAACCCAGCCAAGGGTTGACCCTGTCCCTGGGACATGGCCCGAGGACCCAAGTCACCTGCCCAGAGAATTGGTTCTGTCAGGGCCAGAGGGCAGAATCACTGCTGCCTGGGCTGGTAGCACTGACTTTCCTTAAAGCTCAGGGCTCAGGGGAGATATGCTCTATCCATCAAGACTCAGTCTGTTCCCGCCCTCTCTCATGTTCGCTCTCTTCATCTTGGGGACTGCATTGTCTTCCCATTCCCTTCATTAACACACCAGCAATCCTATTAGCTTAGCTGTCCCTGGCAAACTTCCACTGTGCCAGCCAGCCCTTTACGCTCATAGTCAACAACACATCCCCCAAGCAGTTCCCTCAAGCAGAGTAGGCCAAAGACAGCCCTCTTGTTTTTCTTTCGACAACAGAGCCTTCGGTTTTAAGATGTTCATATTGTTTTGCTTGAGTTCAAAGGCTGTCATGACGAGGAATAGCTTTTGCTCCCCTACTTCCTTTAAGTGATGTCATAGAGATTCTAAACCCAGAGATGCAACATCGCAAGACTCCCAGGAACGCTCTCGAAGCAGACCAAGCCAGAGTTTGGGGTTTGAGGAGTCAGTGAGGGAAGTGAAAAGTTATTCCTTAGTTATTTTTCTCAATCTAAAAGCACAACCTAAGATTCGAGCTTATGTCTTAAGTCCAACCTCGTGAACGTGACGAATGGACACGTTTTATTTTTATCCAAAACGACTTTATAGCAAAGGAATGCCTTTGATTTGACGGCATGCACATGCGCAATTCAGCGCGGGATGACCATTAGACACGATTTACGTGTTTCAGCGCATGAGCTTAGCTAGCCAACGTCACCTGCAACCGTGATCGGGGATTTCTATTGGAGTAGCAGTTTCTGATAATCTTCATACTGTACTGTCTTTTGGTGACATCATACATACACTTCCTCAACCACAAGGTCATATTCATTTTCAACTATGAGATTTCTGCCACGAATGGTGTATTTCAAAATGTAAATTTTTGCACAACACAATTAAAAACCACTTAGTTATGTCCATCAACCGCAAGCTAGAGAGCACACTATTTGCCTTCAACGTAACGTGTGGCCGCTGCATTGACAGTCAGTTGACAGACACTCATTCAACACCTGGCTGTGGCAGTCTGGTGGCCTTAGGCTGGTGAGAGGAGGAGGTGGCCTGCACAGGGCTGGGCTGTCCTGCCTTAGCCGATGGAGTCATGTTTCCCACTCTGGCTGCCTGGCTTGCACACAGAAATGAGAGCTGGGAGAAGGAGAGAGAGAGAGAGAGAGAGGCAGTGCCATTCCTGGCCCTGCTCGAGCTGGTGCCCCTGGGGGCCCTGTGAAGAGCGAGCATGCCATTAGAAAAGGGGGCCCATGCAGAGGTAGTCCTACAGTACTCTTTCCAACAGTCAGCCTAATTATGATCGTGTGCTTACATGTTCCAAGCCTGGGGGTGATATCCTACTAAGAGAACAGGACTCCATTGATATGCAGCCTGTTTCAGCTTTTGTTTATTTCAGAAATAGGCAAACATTTGGGCTAGTTTAGCATATCTCCAGATATTCTTTGTCTGGATCAGGTTGAATGCAAAGCACTTGCACATCCAATGTTTTCCCTAATGGATACATTTCTCATTTAGCCTACTTCCATGGGAATTAGGCCCACCAGTTATGCTTTGTGTCAGAAAGGTTTAAATAATGATTGGTGCCTTGGTCCACAGCTAATTCAGTCCTCTCATGTCCCAGGGAACCTTATAGTAGACTAGAGCCATTACAGATGTGTGCAGCATTGCTGCATTGTTGTCTTTTTACAGCACTAAGGGTCTGGGTTTTGACAGGCCCTCTCGTCATCGTGTCAAGTTGGTTGGCAGCTTGTAATTAGGCTAATTGCATTTGTGAAGTGGACCGCCGTTCAGTCTTGACAGTGGTTCTGGTGTAGCATGTACTAGTGACTGTATTTCTCCTCCCCCACACTAAAAGGGTTCTGTTAAATGAGGCAGGACCCTGGTGTGTCTGGGTAGGATCATCTAAAGCACTTCTATCACATTCTAGTCTACAAAGACGTGTGGGGTGCACCGCTGTTCTCAAGGATATGTTCCCTTTTTCATTCACACTCTGTAGATCAGCCAGGAGAGAGGTAATAAGAGTGAGACAATCTGAGAGCGAGGGACAGCAAGCTTGGGGACTGGTAGAATGGTGTCGGCAGACGGGGAAGGTGGTGCGTTGGGAGAAGAACAGAATGATTAGTTCTGTGAGGGTTTATGCTGCTTTAGCTGACCTGGTTTACTTTTCCCTGATTCCAGCCTACCTTCACAGGGTATGTTCTCTCTGACTGGCTTCGCCACACGTGTTTTTAGGTCACCATCCAAGAAAGATGGGTCTAGGTAGGTTACAAGGTAGATGCTGAGCCTTGCAGTTCTGCTCTAGATCCTGTTCTTCCTGTGCCAGCCTCTCTTCCTCCTCCTCCTGTCTGCCTGGCTGACTGAAGCAGCAACACATCCTCCCCGTTCTGTACCTGTTACTAGGTGATACATAAAAGCAGCTGCCACTTGTTTCCACAGGGCTCTCAGGAGAGCCTCACTTCAGAGAAACATGGAGCTGAGCAGCCAGGAGAGGAGAGGCTTGGTGGGGTGCAGCCAGGAGAGGAGAGGCTTGGTGGGGTGCAGCCAGGAGAGGAGAGGAGAGGCTTGGTGGGGTGCAGCCAGGAGAGGAGAGCCTTGGTGGGGTGCAGCCAGGAGAGGAGAGGCTTGGTGGGGTGCAGCCAGGAGAGGAGAGGCTTGGTGGGGTGCAGCCAGGAGAGGAGAGGCTTGGTGGGGTGCAGCCAGGAGAGGAGAGACTTGGTGTAGTGTGCAATGAGGAGCTAAGTTCAGGGGCGTGTGTGTGGCATGTACTTACTATGTGATTAGAGACAGTCAAGCCTCACGGGCATGGAGGGGATATTTGAGTGTGTTTGTGTAGAGTTCAGAATTTGGCAGGGAAATGGAGCTAATATCTCTATTCTGAACCTCTCTTGTTTGTCTCCTCCTTGGGATGTACTTGATGAGGTAGGCAGGGTGCAGCAGAATAAATGAGCAAGGCCAGCTTTTTAAGCCCAGTCACACTCCACTGTTTTCCCTCTCTCCTCTCATCCCTCTGGGCTTGGTGTCAGTTTTGCAGACAGGTCAGGGTTTTCTCTGCTGCCATGGAAAGTTTCCCTCCCCCCTCTCTGCCTGTGAGTGCAGCCTGCCTGTCATGGGCATTGTGTCAGTGCTCAGAGATTCAGTGTCAGTGCTCTCTATGGAGGATAGACCCTACTTTCTGTGTTCTGTTTCCCTTATCCCCCTCTCTATTACCCATTTCAGACCGAAGATGTAGCAGCATATATTACCTGCAAAAATATAAGGCAATGTTTATATTGACCCCCTTTCAAAGAGACCCTTATTTACCACTATCTTGCAGGTATACCTCTTTTTTACATCAGTGGGTAACTGGCAAATTGGGTGTGGTGGAGCGTGTTGTTAAACCATGGAATTTTTTTGCATTTCAAATTAAGGAGGTGTTTAACAGTGGAAGTGTTTAGGAAGTTTCCTGACAAAAAACAGAGAACCATTCACACAGACCGATACCTGTATTTTGGTTACAGGGCCTGTGAAAATGCAGGAATTATGACACGGTCTTTAAGTGGCTTTTAATTGATCATATGTGTTACCCCCTACCCCTTTCAGATATACCAAGAAGTTGGTATAAAAAGCACACATAATGACAGGGATTTTTGTCTGTATGAAAACAATATTTCAGACCAGGAGTCCCTTCTGGATCAGCCATTTTCTATGTTTTAATTAACTCATGCAAAGAAATAAAACCCTGGGTTATGTGTAGTGTGTTTTGTGATGGCATCAATATGCTGTTTTATAACGTGTGTGTCTTTGTTCCATTCCTATGATCAGGCAGAAAGTAGGCTATGTTGGGCAGAGTATGAGTGTGTTCTATTGAGATCCATGTTGTGGCTCTATGTGGACAGGGAAAGTGTGAAAGGCCCTCTATAAGCCGCGTGGTGAAATGTTATACCATTACCATCTTACAGGGATCCCTCTTCCTGCTTTAATAAGCCACTTGCTCTTATATATTGCACTCAGGGCTCACCTTACGGGGCTTAAATGTCCCTCTGTGTTTCCACTGGCCTTAGCACCCTCACTGAGTGCTATGCTAGCTGGAGCTAGGCTGGTATGTAAGCTGCAAGGCTGTTGTCCCTGTGTTGTGTTGCCCATCTCTGTCTGTATGTGGAGTGTTTACGTGAACCCCAGTCATTCTGGACCCGAGCCAGTTCGGAGGCATGGCCCCAGACTTTTACAAGCTAACAGAATTCTATTAGGCCTATGTCAGGCTTTCCACTCTGGGCTTGTTGTATGGGCCCAGTAGATATGGCAACATCCCCCTGTTCAATTTGCTTGTCACTAAGGGCTCGTACAATGCAATCAGCAGTAGGCCACAAGTAATGGTCTAATGTCGGCGAAGGCTTGTGTGGAGTTTGTGCACAACCCCCACCCCTTACATGTTCCGCCCCTCCCTCTTGAAAAATAAGTTATTATCTCGAGACTAACCTGGTTGACCCCAATTAGTCCACTGGTCGATTGCTGTTGGTCGACCGAGATTGTTTTAGTTTGATTTGAACATTTTTGAAAATGTTTGTGTGTGTACTAGGCTATTGGATTTAATTTATATATGTTAGAGCACTTTGGTTTCACTAATAAATATGTTGAAATGGAACCAAATGACCAGTTTCTGATAGATGGGCTATATGGTATAGGTTGAATGTGATAGTCTACCTATAACCAGCCTGAGTAGGCCTGTAACTCCATTCCTATTCTATTCAGAGTAGAGACATTTTATCAAATTGGAAATGAGCTATTATCAGGCTGGTTAATTCAATGCATGTCTGTTGAATTTGGAAAGATCCACTTGCACTTGGCCCCGCCCCACCTACTCAGGCCAATCCTATATATTTCACATGTTGGTGCTCATGGGTTGTTTTGAATGGAAATGACCCATAGCCTCGACTCCAATGTCTATGGCATGACAACGATAGAGGAGTTGACTAAAGCATACTGATCTGGTACCAAGCTAAGACGAGCCTAAATAAAGTAGTTATGACTAGACATTTGACCAGAGTTATACTCTTACACCTTATTCAGCTGGCCTCTGCCTCTTGCATCCCTAATTAGTGTGCTCTTCTCTCAGGCTCAGATCAAGTTCCCCATCGACTATCCCTACTCTCCTCCGGCCTTCCGCTTCCTCACCAAGATGTGGCACCCCAACATCTACGAGGTAAGAGAAAGAACAACACTCACCCTATCTGTCATTACACAATCACCTTTCTTTAGCTTTTCCCCTACATAATAGTTCAACGTCTTTTTGTCTCTGAATAGCTTTAACTTGTTATCTTCTATTATAAATACTTTCAGACTCTGTTGCTATCATATACTTTAACAGTGGCCTAGTGTATGTATAGAGAAGGGGTGTCAAACAATTAAGACCTAGACAACCAGGTGAGGGCAGTTCCTAACTAATCGGTGACTTCATTGATCAATACAAATTGCTTGGTTGGGCTGATGAGACAGTTGATTGTGCAGTCCAATGGAACAGAGTAAATTGGCATCTTAACGTCACAGATTTAGCCGGTGGTAACTTGTGGAATAGACATCGGCTGGAATGTGGTTTTAACTAATCAGCATTCAGGATCAGACCCACCAGTTGTGTAATGTATAACAATCAAACTTAATAGACTTTTTAAGGAGGGTTTATAGCAAGAAAAACAACAGAACATAGGTGTTTTGTCAATTAAATAATATGGATTTTAAAAAACCAACACAAACCCTATCTTCAACACAAATCAGAAATAAAATGATAACAAAATAACCCCCACAAATACTATAATTTAAATGCATAGTTTTAGCAAACACATCCAAATATTCAATAACCGTCGCAATGACCAAATAACCTTCTTTTGGTTCAACTCAAGTTCAGATTCGGCTATAAAAGCCTATTGAGTTTCGCCCAACCAGGAAATTATTAATTTATAAGTCTGTTCTTTATTTTCCCCTTTTTGATCCCCTTTAGTTAATTCAGTTCAATTAATAGTCTTTGCGGATTGAAATAATATTTCCCCCCAGCAAGCAAAAAGATAGCCAGCAGTGGATGATCACAAAAACAATGAGGGGGGAAAACGACGGATCTCCCCGAAGTTTAGAAGTCATGTCCACTCATTAAACTTTCTCTGTGATCCATTTAGTTAATCCCCAACAAGGAAATAATCACATTTTAGGAACACGTTCCCAGTGCCAAACAATACATCCCAACAAAGGAAGGCACGGACTGTGTTTTGCAGGCTTCAGTTCTCGTCTTGCAATTTGTAACTGGTGCCTATGCGGTTTATCCGGTGTCTTCATCTCCCAGGTACGCTATGGAAAAACCCACCTCCCCTCTATGTTCCGCAATTCCTCATTCATACCTTTTTCAGCTGCCCTTCTTAAAGCAGTAGCGCTCTTTTTAGGCCACAATCTCTATCGTCCATACAGAATGGAATTATTTTAACATATGACAGAATCATTGCCGGACCGGACCACTTCAGCGCAAGCATGGACGAGAAATAGTCAGAGGCTTTAGAAAGTGGACGTGCCTTTAACCAGACCAAATCTCCCGACAGGAAGTGTGCATGTTTCTTGCACGCGATATAGTATTTGGTTTGTCTCGCCAGGCAAATGCCCACTCTCCATTTTACTTATTTTGCCATTGCCTGCTGTCTCTGAGTTGTATTGCGGCTGGTGCGGAGATGGAGCTGTTGAAATCATCCTCTACAGAGGCCCTTGGAGATTCCTCTCCATGGAAAGCTCAGCAGGGATTTTTCCGGTTGTTTCATGTTTTGCTGTGTTGATAGCATAACGAAACTCAAAAATCCATTTAGGCCAGTTCTGGTGGCGATCTTTTACAAAAGAGGCAATCAGAGTCTTGATGGTACGATTGTGTCTCTCTGTAAGATTGGCTTGTGGACGGCAACTTGTGGTGAACTTGTGTGTCACCATGACTTACAAAGATCATCCATAACCGTTCCTGTGAACTAGGGTCCACAATCAGATATGAGGTACTGAGGAACTCCTGAGTGGGTGAAGGTGTGTATTGTTGGCAAACTGTAACGGCCTTCACATGTTCCCATACGTCCTGGCAACAGATAACCGCCAGGCAACCAAGATGGCAGGCCAGTGGAAGGTCATAAAAGTAATCCAGATAAAGGGAGTCAAGGCCTTTTGGTTACCACAAGTTGATATTTATTGACTTCTCCTTTTAACAGGGATCCTCCTGTACAGGATTCCTTGGAGTACTTTGAATCCAATCCGACCTGGACGCTCACTGGAAGCTTATTTGTTCTTACTAAGGTCACTAACCTCTTGGTCCTGAGCTAGATTTTCACGTATCTCAGCAATAGAGGTGGGAAGAATGCAAAGGCTTTGAGTGGTGGTGCCTGCAACATATGCTACTTGGCTTGCTGCTGGAGCCACTGCTCTGGACAGAGCATCAGGAACAATGTTCTTATGCCCATTCCGGTAATTCACTCTGAACTGGAATTCCTGAAAGCGCAACATCCAGCGTGTGAGCCTGGAAGACATTTTGGGGCTGTTGAACACCCATGTAAGTGCCGAGTGATCATTAAATACATCCGACTCAACCCCCTCAAGATAATGCCTCGCCTTTTCGATTGCCCACACCACTGTGAGGCACTCCTTTTCCGATGTTGAGTAGTTGCGTTCAGCTACTCTAATGCCGTGAGGCATATGCAATGACTCTTTCTCCACCTTCCATCAGTTGAGTGAGGACCACACAGAATCTACATCACTGGCATCCGTTTGGACTTGGAATGTCTGCGATAGGTCTGGCTGAGCCAACACTGGTGCATTAACAAGAGCCTGCTTCAAATGCTCAAAACTGTTCTGCCAGCACAAGAAACCTGTGTAGACTTTTGAGGTCATGTAGAACCGGATAGTCCGTCATCACTGTCGTTTTGGCTGGATCTGTCTCAACACCTCTCACAATGTGACTCAAGAACTTCAGCTGGTCTTTGAATACCTTAGCGTCATAAAGCATTGAGAACACAGCATCCAAGTCTTTCACAGGTTGCTCTGGGTTGGGAGAGAACACAGTCATATAACAAAATGTAGACAAAACAGATCTGTACTCTCAGGTTCCCCAGAACTTTCTCCATAAGGCGCTGGAAGGTACCACCGGCGTTCTTAAGCCCAAACGGCATCGCTTTGAACTGATAAAGGCCTATCTGAGTGATGATCGCTGTCTTGGCCTTTCTCTCCTCAACCATTGCTACTTGACAATACCCTGACTTCAGATCCAGGGTAATGAAACCGGAAGCTCCATGTAGAGACTCCAGGAGGTTGTGCATGATGGGCATAGGATAAGACGCTTTTGCGTCTTTGCATTCATCCCTCTGAAATCAGTGCAGAACCTCTGGGAACCATCCGGTTTCCCCACCAGCACTACAGGAGCAGCCCAAGCAGATTGTGAAGGCTCAAGGATTTTGTCCCATTTCTTCCACTTCATCTACAATAATCTTTCTCTTGTAGGGTGACACTTTGTAGCCCCTGCAGCAGACTGGGACTTTGTCTTTGGTGTAGATCTTGTGTGCCTCAACCATGGTTTTCCCCAGTCGACCAGAACACACAGGGCCGTGATTGGAAGAGGAATTGAACCTCAGACTGCAAGTTGGAGAAAATAGCAGATCACTGGATCTTCTAGGAGTGTCGAGGGTGTAGTAGGCACAGCCATGTACAGTCGTGGCCAAAAGTTTTGAGAATGACACCAATATTAATTTTCACAAAGTCTGCTGCCTCAGTTTGTATGATGGCAATTTGCATATACGCCAGAATGGTATGAAGAGTGATCAGATTAATTGCAAAGTCTCTCTTTGCCATGCAAATGAACTGAATCCTCAAAAAACATTTCCACTGCATTTCAGCCCTGCCACAAAAGGTCCAGCTGTCATCATGTCAGTGATTCTCTCGTTAACACAGGCGTGAGTGTTGACGAGGACGAGGAGTTCGATTAACAGACTGGAAGCTTCAAAAGGAGGGTGGTGTTTAGAATCATTGTTCTTCCTCTGTCAACCATGGTTACCTGCAAGGAAACGCGTGCCGTCATCATTGCTTTGCACAAAAAGGGCTTCACAGGCAAGGATATTGCTGCCAGTAAGATTGCACCTAAATCAACCATTTTATCGGATCATCAAGAACTTCAAGGAGAGTGGTTCAAATGTTGTGAAGCAGGCTTCAGGGCGCCCAAGAAACTCCAGCAAGCGCCAGGACCGTCTCCTAAAGTTGATTCAGCTGCGGGATCGGGGCACCACCAGTACAGAGCTTGCTCAGGAATGGCAGCAGGCAGGTGTGAGTGCATCTGCACGCACAGTGAGGCGAAGACTTTTGGAGGATGGCCTGGTGTCAAGAAGGGCAGCAAAGAAGCCACTTCTCTCCAGGAAAAACATCAGGGACAGACTGATATTCTGCAAAAGGTACAGAGATTGGACTGCTGAGGACTGGGGTAAAGTCATTTTCTCTGATGAATCCCCTTTCCGATTGTTTGGGTCATCCGAAAAAAGCTTGTCCGGAGAAGACAAGGTAAGCGCTCCATCAGTCCTGTGTCATACCAACAGTAAAGCATCTTGAGACCATTCGTGTGTGGGGTTGCTTCTCAGAGTGGGCTCACTCACAATTTTGCCTAAGAACACAGCCATGAATAAAGAATGGTACCAACACATCCTCCGAGAGCAACTTCTCCCAACCATCCAGGAACAGTTTGGTGATGAACAATGCCTTTTCCAGCATGATGGAGCACCTTGCCATAAGGCAAAAGTGATAACTAAGTGGCTCGGAGAACAAAATATCGATATTTTGGGTCCATGGCCAGGAAACTCCCCAGACCTTAATCCCATTGAGAACTTGTGTTCAATCCTCAAGAGGTGGGTGGACAAACAAAAACCCACAAATTCTGACAAACTCCAAGTATTGATTATGCAAGAATGGGCTTCCATCAGTCAGGATGTGGCCCAGAAGATAATTGATAGCATGCCAGGGCAGATTGCAGAGGTCTTGAAAAAGAAGGGTCAACTTCATATAATTGTCAATAAAAGCCTTTGACACTTATGAAATGCTTGTAATTATACTTCAGTATTCCATAGTAACATCTGACAAAAATGTTTAAAGACACTGAAGCACCAAACTTTGTGGAAATTAATATTTGTGTCATTCTCAAAACTTTTGGCCACGACTGTACAGACTGACTTGGATTGTTGTTCCATATTTGTGTGGTCTTGTTTCCCCGGTATGACCTAACTGGGCTTGATCCTCAAAGGAAGAAAAAAGATAAAAGTATTTTCTTTGATTCCACAACCCATACTTATTTTCCCCAAGGTCTATTATTGTTTTGGTCTTGGTGAGGAAGTCAAGACCCAAGATGATAGGAAACGCCAAATGGTCATCCTCTAAGATGAACATTTCCAAAGACCACATGCTGTTATGCCAGTTGTAAAGGAGCTGAACTTTTTCCAAAGCACCATGCACTTGCCCATCTGCCAGCAGAGAACTTTGGTTCTCACAAAACTGCTCTCCTGGACATGTGATATTCTGCCAGAGGCTTTTCTTCATCCGGGTGAAAGTAAACCCTGTATCAAGTACCGCTTCATATTGGAAATTCCTGACCCCCACTGTTCCTCTGAAGCAGACCGCCACCCGAGGGTTACAGTTGAGAATTCTTCTCTCCAGCTCTGGTTCTGTGATGTTAGGCTTCCACTTCAAACAAAGTACCCGGAAATCATAAGCAAAGTCCCTCAGACTGAGTTGTAAGTTGAACCATATCTCTTAGTTTCTTCTCTACCTCTGTTAAGTAGTCAGTTGGTAAAAATTCTACCTGGAATGCCTCTTTGAGCTTCACCCAGGTGGTGATTTTCTTATTTTCTGCCATCCACCGGCTCCTGGTTGGTCCTTTGAGAACATTAGATAGGGTCCCCATCAGCTCAGGGTTTGATATAGGTCTCACGGATAGGAAATTGTCACATTGCTCCAAAAAGTTCAAGATATCTGAGATCTCCTTGAAACCATCAAAGCGAGGGAACTCCATGCAGATTGGAGGCGTGGAGAAATGATTGGCACGTGACGCATGACCTTGTGAACCAGCCAGGGTGCTCAGACCTGGGGTGCCTAGGCCAAATGCACCAGGAAAACCAGTGGTAGTTATTGAGTTTATGCACCTCATTCTTCCATTTCTCATCCCTCCTCAAGGTGTATTCAAACACCCCTTGTTCCAGTTGCTTTATGGAATCCTTTGTGGTTCTCGATTTCGTCAGTTTTTGCATTGACATTAGCCTCTCAGGCTTTCCTCTCTATTTATGGCACTCACCAATGAGTTCTTAAAATCATCCACAAGACCATTAACTGTGGTTAGTCATTTATCAAGATTATTGCCTCCCTCACAGTAGGCTGATTTGGGTGGCTCCTCACTCTGTTTATCCCCGCTTTCCCCCTCTTCATGGTCTGAGATGTACAGTGAGCTGAGCAATAAAGTTATTTCCCCCACAGGATTTCTCATTGTGACGAATGAACCAAAGATAGGCGTAATAGGATAGGGACACCCGAGTGCTGTTGGTTCATGTCCTCAGAGCCTAGTTCATGACAGGGACCATTTGGCAGAAGGGTTTGCATCTCCGCCTGAGACATTTTCTTGATTTGCGCACTGTTAGATATGTGGCAGTGTCACAAATGTATTGCTGGTAACTGACCTGTTTGTGTTCCTGTAGAACGGGGACGTGTGTATCTCCATCCTGCACCCCCCAGTGGACGACCCCCAGAGCGGAGAGCTGCCCTCTGAGAGATGGAACCCTACACAGAATGTCAGGTACTCTATGCACCACACCTTTCCCTCACACAATGATAATTCTCTCACTCAACCCCTTCTCCCCAGCTTTGATATATGGTTGACTATTAGTATAAATGTGGAATTTATCAAACATAAAACAAAATCTATAATATATTTTCACTTGATTCACATACTTTTTTCACACATTTAATCTTACTTTCCATTGTCTTCATTTTTTTCTCTTCTTTTCTCTCACTCACTCCACACACAGCAGGATATATAATTACTACATTGGGTCTCCTCGGTGGCGCAGCAACTACTGCAAATAAAAATGGCCTCACACGTCTTTGCCCAGAGAGCAGTTTTGTAGTGGTCTCGAGACCACATATTGAGTGTCTCAGTCTGGATACATTTGTACTTTGTCTTGACTAGGTCTCAGACAGTGAGGACTCATAATTTCTTCCCGAGACCAGCCAAGAGCGGATTAAAAAAACTCAATTATCAGCTTCCATTCAGGGAACGCATAAAACTGCTTCGCCAGGCCAAATGTATACACTCCTTTCTTGAAACCTTAATGCAGTATCTTAAAACCCTTTATACCTATTATATACATGTTTGCACAGTGGCGAACCTGTAGGCCTTCAGTGTGTAACAGGCAACCATAATACCAGCATACTCATGTAGGAGAGTGCACTTTTTGTTAAACACAAAGGGCCAGAGGTGTAGTGGAGGGTATCACTTACTTCTTAATTAACTTCTTGACGCTACGGATCCCGTTACCGGGATCATTTTCCTAAACAACCACTGAATTGCAGAGCGCCAAATTCAAAAATAATCCTAAAAATATTTATAATCATGGAATCACAAGTGAAATATACCAAAATACAGCTTAGCTTGTTGTTAATCCACCTATCGTGTCAGATTTTGAAAATATGCTTTACAGCGAAAGTTGAAGCATTTATCTAATGTACCTTCGTTAGATTTTAGCTCATCTTCCTTTAGCTAGCATTAGTTGTTGATCTTGTTGTTGTTAATGTGCATAACAGAGGGAGTCTACCTTTTCATGGTTGTTTGATCAATAGGACTGTAAAGTTCCCAAATGTAAGAGGACTACTGTTGTATTTACATATTTGCAAAAATCCATTCAGGTGTATTTCGTGGTGTTTGGCAAATGTGTTCTAATAAACTAAAGTTGCGCTGTTGCAACTGCCTGTAAACACACAGTCCAGTTCAAAGTGAATGATGGTAGGCCGGTGTGGCAAATTGCTTGTTTGTATGAAGGCCTACTGTAGCTCTGATTGGCTATAGTGCACGGGTCTGTGTAGACTCCGGTACTGGACAACACATACGTTTTTATTTGGTTTTATTCACTGCAGTGTCTATTAATTGTCCAAACGCATGGCTGCTTTCCCACTCTATTTTGCTGTAGAAGTTTCACAAATGCCTTAGCATATGTAATTCCCAAACATTCTATGAATTCATGAAATCTTGAAAATGACCATATCCAAGTACAACAGGAAGTGTGCTGCAATAAGAAACACAGTTCCACTCACCAGATGATGATAATTTGAAACTTAACTTCTTGTTGAAAGTTATTCTTGAAAAGGGAGAAGCTAACAAATGATCAACAAACTCTTTGATATCACCTGCTGCAGCCAATGCAAACTAGCCAACAACAAAAGCTAGAAGGGGTAAGTTTCCATACATTTTGGTAAAAAACTGTCCCACCTTTTAAGTCAAAATGTGATTGGTTGATTCCACTGTCATTCCAAAATGTTGCCCTAATGCAGTTGAATGGCAGATGCCTTTATCTAGCTTCTGATTGCCTAGCTGATGGCTGACTTACCTAGCTAGATTTATCTCCCCAGAGACCAGCAAAGGAAAATCCTGATTGGATATCTTTTTCTCTTCAGTGTTAACCCCTTCTTTTCCAACAAAAATTGATGCGATTAAATCAGAACATCATTGAAAATATTATTATTATTATTATGTTATTATAATCATTTTATTAATCCTTAGCCCTTCTCTGAAGGCGTAGAAGGCCAATTGTTCCCCACTGTGTTTGGGTTAGTAATAATTTGTATAGTGGCTCTATTTTTCCTCAGCATGGATTTTTTTCACTATTTCAAATGTCTAAAGAATCTATACGTTGTTCTGAAATATGAATACAGAAATACTGGACATTTTGAATTCTTATGGTGGTAATTTGACAAAATGACAATCATGGTCTTGAATTTGTGTTTTTCTGGTCTTGTCTTGAATCGGTTTCTCTTTAGGTGAAACCGGGTGTGAAAAAGGGTGGGTCACGGGTGTGGGGAGAGGGGAGAGGGAGGGTCACGGGTGTGAAAAAGTTGGTTATGAATAGATGGTATACAGCTGCAGATGGAAGTGACACAGAAATTGAAATTTTCTCGTCATGCGATTTGGAGGTTTTCGTAGTTAGAGAGTTAGGTTAGTTAACTACCTGGTCCCTAGGCGATGACAGCAAATTTACTTTAAGCTAACTTTTACCCATTCATCCGTGAAGACCGCTAGCTAGTGTTCATATGGATGTCACCGTGACATGCCAATTAACTAACGTTACTGCCCTCAGTTAGCACAACGACAAGGCAAGCCGGTGCTAATGCTTTCCACTTGGCAGCTGTTTCACGGTGTCGCCGGCGGTAGCTTGTAACGTGGTCAATTGTTTCTCCCTCCCAGGATTATATTTCAAGTAGAATGGCAGCCTACACAAGAAATAACTAATATAGAAAATGCGCTGTAGATTTCAGGTTGTCTTGGATACATATTTTGTGGTTGAAAAATACTATCAGTTTTTATGATACTGATAAAGATGGCACCTCTAAAGACATATCTAACTGTGCATTCTCTCAAGATGCTAAAATAAATCATATTTCTCCACTCCTGAGTCAAATTTTTGCCTACATTTGGTGTATAATTTTACTGCAAGAAATGCTTAATTATGCAGGAGTTAATATTAAGGTTATGTGAGAGGTTATAATAGACCTACAGTCAGTTTCCAGTTTTCAGGTTCCATTCAACTCATCTGAACACAGGCAGGTCACCCGTGATACAAGTCAGTATTCAACATCCTGAACAGAAGGCTACAGTTCCCTTTATGTGCCATAGGCCTATTTGAATTCCCATCTTGTGACTGTCGAATTTGTATAGCTCCTCATAATCATCATAGTCGGCACTGCTATCATCCTCTTTTACCAGTTCGCATTACTTTTCTGCCCTTCACAGCTATTTTTTTGTTATGGAATTTAACTTAACACCACAGAGACATTGTCCTATTTTCCTCCGTGGGTTACATATACTTTTTCTGCCTGTTCCCAAAAGCGATTGTTGTGTAGGCCGTTTGGCGTGCGTAGACTACAGTTAGTGCATCAGCCTAAGCTTTAGGGCCTAATGTCAACCTAAAATAATGAAAGAAAAACCTCAGTTGCCTGTTTTTAAGGTATTATTTTTCTCTTTATTCAACCCACCCACCCTTCATCCACACAATCAATATTCATTGACCCTAATCACACCCGCCCCGCAGATATAACTGCGGGTTATGCCTCAACCCTCGCATCACTAACGGCAACAACACTTGTGTCCTTCGCTCCCACTTGCCAACCACTTCTGTCCCGCAACTGCATGGGAAGTAGATAGGTTAGTGTAGCCAATATCAGGGGTGACAATCACAGCAAGCACACGCATACAAGCAACATTACACTCATCATTAGTACTTTCATCAAAAATAAACAATTGTACAGTTTAAGTTAATAAAACTGACAATTATTTTGTTTGTAAAACTAACAGTGAAACCACTGCTGAGCAAATGGACTGGAGCTTACCCGATTTGTCTGCCTGTCTTCCAATAACCCTGGTGTTTACTTCTCACTCTCACACACACTCAATCATAGGCAATTCTAGGTCTTGTGGCATATTTTGGTTAAACTATCCCCAATTCAATGGAATTGCAACCTTGTGCATGCTTAGTGAGTTCTTCCATCACATGTGCAGTGCGCTTCCATCACATGTACAGCTGATTCTCAAGATCTTGCACACTAATGAGATGCTATTGAGCCCACACTACTACACTGTCTGAGCCAAGGACTACATGCTTTCTGGTAAGTTTTGATTACAGTACTGGGTGGGGGGAATATATTTTATATGACATGCATGATTTTTTTGTTAACTAGTAAATAGTAGCCTAAAGCAAAGTGTGTTTAAATAATTTCTAACTTGTTAATTTCTGCTAGTTAGTTTTTGCTACCATGTGGGTTTTAGCTTGCTTGAGCCTACTATCTGAGGAGTGTCAATTCACCTGTTTCCATACATGTTTCATTGTAAACAACTCCTTTGTAAGATAAATGTTTTATCTAACTGCTTAACTATTTATCTGTACATGGAATTGTGTATTGTTTATTTTTTACTCTTTTTCCCCCTACTCTTTACAGGAAAATGCCACAGGCACTATCTGATGTGTGGAGACATTTCACTGCAGCTAATGTGGAAGGAAAAGCAGTGTGCAAATGCAAATACTGTGCCAAATCATATGAAACAAATGCAACAAAGATGCAGAATCATCTGGCCAAGTGCATAAAGTTCCCTCAGCGCTCACAGCAAGCAACCCATGACAAAAGTCCCTCTACTTCTATTCGAGGTGAAAATTATGAATCAGACACCTTATCGATAGCAACAGCTCATGGTCCTCCTGGAATCAGAAGTTATTTTGACTCAATGGAGGAACGTAGTCAAAAGAATGCTGATGAATGTCTTGCTCAACCTGTGTCTTTAACTGGTTCACCTCTGAAGCTCACAGGCAATGTGTATTGGAAGAGAATTCTGTATGTTTCTTCCCCAGCATACACCGCTCCAACCAGACATGGTTTATCTACTAATATGCTGTATGCAGAGTTCAACAGAGTTCAAGTGAAGGTCAAGCAAATCATAGAGAAAACCGACTATTGCAATCATCTCTGATGGGTGGTTGAATGTTTGTGGGCAAGGAATAATTAACTACATCATCTCCACCCCTCAACCAGTATTCAACAAGAGCACAGACACAAGGGGAAACAGACACACCGGTCTCTACATTGCAGATGAGCTGAAGTAGTCAATGACCTTGGACCACAGAAGGTATTTGCACTGGTGACAGACAATGCTGCGAACATGAAGGCTGCTTGGTCTAAAGTGGAGGAGTCCTACCCTCACATTACACCCATTGGCTTTGCTGCTCATGCATTGAATCTGCTCCTCAAGGACATCATGGCACTGAAAACAACAAATACGCTTTACAAGAGAGCCAAGGAAATGGTTAGGTATGTGAAGGGTCATCAAGTTATTGCAGCAATCTACCTCACTAAGCAAAATCAGAAGAGTAAGAGCACCACATTGAAGCTGCCCAGCAACACCCATTGGGATGGGGTTGTCATCATGTTTGACAGTCTCCTGGAGGGGAAGGAATCTCTCCAAGAAATGTCCATATCACGGTCTGCCAATATGGACAGCCCCATCAAGAGGAACCTCCTGGATGATGCATTTTGGGAGAGATAGGTAAGCAGCCTGAAACCTATAGCAGTTGCCATTGCACGGATTGAAGGAGACAATGCCATCCTGTCTGATGTTCAGACTCGGCTTGCAGATGTAAGAGAAGAAATCCGTACTGCCCTGCCCACTTCACTGTTGCTCCAAGCAGAGGAAACTGCAGTTCTGAAATACATCAACAAGTGTGAAGACTTCTGCCTGAAGCCCATACACGCCGCAGCGTACATGTTGGACCCCAAGTATGCTTGCAAGAGCATCCTGTGGTGCAGAGATCAACAAGGTCTATGGTGTCATCAATACCGTGTCTCGCCACCTTGGCCTGGATGAGGGCATGGTTCTTGGCAGTCTGGCGAAGTACACTTCCAAGCAAGGGCTTTGGGATGGAGATGCAATATGGTAGTCGTGCCAACATATATCTCATCAACCACCTGGTGGAATGGACTTTGTGGATCTGAGGCTCTTTCCCCTGTTGCCTCCATCCTCCAAATCCCACCAACATTAGCCGCCTCAGAGCGCAACTGGTCCTTGTTTGGGAACACGCACGCAACATGCTGACCAATGCAAGGGTTGAAAAATTGGTGGCCATCTGGGCAAATTTGAGGCTTTTTGAGCCTGACAACGAGCCATCCTCAACAAGGTTGGAAAGTGACGGTGAAGATGAGGCCTCAGTCTGATGTTCAAGAGGTGTACATTGAGGAGGTCCAGGGAGAATACATGGAAGCCTGAGAGGGTACAACCAAAACTTTAGTTTCTAGACTATAATTTTACAGATGTATGTTGAAAACGTTTTTGGGAGACACTATGGATCATTGTTTATCATTCAATATTCCCTTTATTTTGTTGTTCAGTGAAATCATCCCATGTGAAGAGGCAACTAATTTAATTAAAGTTCAATTCGTAACTAAAAAAAAAAATTTTTTTTATTTCTAATGGAAGGATTTAATAATTTGCAATTATGTCTACTTATGATAAGGTAAAAGGTTGATGTTTCTGTCTCCATATGATATGGTAAATATATCCAATGCAAAAAACATCTGCATTTAAATGGTATTAATATTTATTCCCGTTAATTCCCACGGAAAGTTTCCACCTCTGAATATTTCCCAAAATGTTCAACCCTAGTTGTGACCCATTTTTTGTTGGTTGTTTTGTCATAGTTGTCTCTAGGGGGGCATATTTGGAAGGGAATAATGTGGGCTGAGAGTGTCAGGTTATTGTCTAATTCTGGCATTTAGGTCGCCACAGACTAGTACATGTCCCTGAGCCTGGAAATGGTTGATCTCACCCTTTAGGATGGTGGAGCTGTCATCGTTAAAGTATGGGGATTCTATTGGGGGGGATATACAGTTGAAGTCGGAAGTTTACATACACTTAGGTTGGAGTCATTAATTAAAACTCGTTTTTCAACCACTCCACAAATGTCTTGTTAACAAACTATAATTTTGGCAAGTTGGGGACATCTACTTTGTGCATGACACAAGTAATTTTTCCAACAATTGTTTACAGACAGATTATTTAACTTATAATTCACTGTATCACAATTCCAGTGGGTCAGAAGTTTACATACACTAAGTTGACTGTGCCTTTAAACAGCTTGGAAAATTCCAGAAAATGATGTCATGGCTTTAGAAGCTTTATAGGCTAATTGACATCTTTTGAGTCAATTGGAGGTGTACCTGTGGATGTATTCCAAGGCCTACCTTAAAACTCAGTGGCTCTTTGCTTGACATCATGGGAAAATCAAAATAAATCAGCCAAGAGCTCAGAGAAATAATTTGTAGACCTCCACAAGTCTGGTTCATCCTTGGGAGCAATTTCCAAACGCCTGAAGGTACCACGTTCATCTGTACAAACAATAGTACGCAAGTATAAACACCATGGGTCCACGCAGCCATCATACCGCTCATGAAGGAGATGCATTGTCTTCTAGAAATGAACGAACTTTGGTTCGAAAATTGCAAATCAATCCCAGAACAACAGCAAAGGACCTTGTGAAGATGCTGGAGGAAACGGGTACAAATGTATCTATATCCACAGTAAAATGAGTCCTATATCGACATAACCTGAAAGGCTGCTCAGCAAGGAAGAAGCCACTGCTCCAAAACTGCCGTTAAAAAAAGCCAGACTACGGTTTGCAACTACACATGGGGACGAAGATTGTACTTTTTTGAGAAGTTTGGAGGGTGTCTCGCTGTTCTGGGCGGGCTGTCCGTTGCTCCTTTGTGAGATGCTTGGGCTGTGGTTGAGGGTGACGTCCTTCAGGGTCCTGGCAGAAGTTGGAATTGCTGCCTTGTATAGGTGGACCTGGTTGTAAAGGCTGTTTAAGTCCAGGGTGGAGTGGTGGGCAAGGTAGACAGGTTTTGAGGCACTTCCATTCACCTGCTGTATGGTGGCAAGGTGAATGTCTTTTCGTGGTTGTAGGGTGGGGATAACCACTTGTGCGTTGGGGAAAGTGGAAGAAGCTTTTTCAATCACTCCCTTGAGTGCTGTGGCCACCCTTTCCTGCTGGGCCATCAGGTTGTTTGTGGCTGGGGGACCCTAGACTGTCCTCTGACAACAGATCTAGGGCATGCTTAGTGTTTGGGCACCAGAGTTTAGCCACTTTATGTGTTTGGAAAAAGTTTATTCTCTTGAATGTGTTTGCCATTTGAGTCAATGAGGAGCACAATTTCTGGCGTTTGTGTCCTCAGTGGATGTGGGGGGGTTGTCAGGGGAGCTGACAGGGGGGCTGTTAGGAGGGGGTGGGGTCTGTTGGGTTGGTAGGTCCTGTTGTTGTGCTGGTCTGTTCTGTTTGGATTGTGTAGACTAGCTCTCTGAGCTCCACCATGTCTCTCTGTGAATTTATCCCTCTCAATTGTGGAGGAGCAGTGCAGTTTTGGGACCTGGGTGTGTTCAGTGCCGGGGGCGGGGATGACTATCCTCGTTTGCAGGACAGTTTGAAGAGGTGTGATCAAACTCACTCAGGATGGGGGAGTTGTCACCGAGAGAGAGCTTTTCCTGCTGTGCTCTCTTTGATCCCGTAAAAGTCCTGCTGGAACTGCTTGAGGATGCCTGTACCATCACTGTCCTAGACTTGTACACGTTGCCAGAGGTTGTGTCAATTTCCTCCTATTCTGAGTTTCCTTGCTCTTGACAGTGCTCTTATAGCATTGTGCCATTCCAGGGGATGGTCTGTGTGGAAAATTAAGTTGCTTACATTCCCCTCTTTGTATCAGTCAGTTTTCACACATCTCACTTCACACTTCAGTGCTAATTGAAGTTGCAGACAGGTATGTTATGTCCTAGCAGCTTGGTATCTTTGTAGCCTTGTTTACTAAGCATTATATAACAAAATTACCTAGAAATCGTCTTTTACTTTTTGACTTCAGAAGGAGGTTCAGACTGAACAAAACTCACTCAGTCTTGTGTTGGATGGTGTTTTCAGGTTTCTGCTGTTTCTTCTGCAGGTTTTGGTTTGTTAGAAGTTTATATCCTGGGTAGTATCCTGTATAAGTCCTTGTGAAAAAATCCAAGTTTTTCTACATTTATCCAACTTTAATTAAATGTATTTTCAGAAGAACTCAGGAGCTCATGGCCTCTCTTTTTTTCTCTGTTCCTTCACTATCGCTCTCCCTCCCTCCTCTCTCCCTTCCTCTTTCTTCATTTCTCCTCTCTCTCTCACTATCACTCTCACTCACTCTCTCTCGCCATATCTCCCTCCCTCCCTCAGGACGATCCTTCTGAGTGTCATCTCTCTGCTCAACGAGCCTAACACATCCTCCCCGGCCAATGTGGACGCCTCCGTCATGTACCGCAAGTGGAGGGACAGCAAGGGCAAGGACAGAGAGTTCACAGAGATCATCAGGTGGGCACACATACAATCACCCTCACACAGATCATGGCCAGGCACAGAAAGAGCGACGAGATTATCAGTTAGGTGGACACATGCGCACATGGACACATCAAGGGTGAGAACAGGGTGTATACATTCAAACCATCAGGTACACCCTGTACCACTTCCACAGTTAACCCTTTATGTCTCTTCACTGTCTCTCTTAACAGGAAACAGGTCCACGCCACCAAAGCGGATGCTGAGCGGGACGGTGTGAAGGTGCCAACCACCCTGGCAGAGTACTGCGTCCGGACCCGTGCCCCACCCCCAGATGAGGGCTCCAACCTCTTCTACGACGATTACTATGACGATGAGGACTTGGAGGACGAAGACGAGGAAGATGGCGAGGACTGCTGCTATGACGAAGATGACTCGGGAACCGAGGAGTCCTGACAACCTGCCTCCCCACCCCTTCCTCACCCCCCTGTCACCACACCCCCCTTAAACTGAACTCATACTCCACCCTTCGTCTATACACCCTTACAGATCCCCCCCCCCCCCCCCCCCCCCACAGCAGTGCACATCTGCACGTTAAACCCAGATGCGTTTAAAAGCTACGGAGTTAGTTTGTCCATTTGTTTCTGGTGTTTTTATTTTCCTGTTGGTCAGTGGAGTGTTAGAGAGATAATGTTAGATCTACATATTATTCACATGGTTTGCTCTTCATGGCGACGCCCCTCAATTCTTATTTACCACCTTCTTTTGAAAGTTTTGAGTAAGGCCTCTGTCTCCTGTAGTGTGTCTGTACCCAGACAGAGGCAGGCAGGCCTGAGCTAGTGATGGTCATCTTAGCTGTGTGACCTCTCACCTGGTTGACAGCCGTGTGAAGCTAGCCTCCCTGGCACACAAGGCTAGCTGAGGCTAGGGGACGCTGACAGTTCACTCTTGGGGACCCTGACATTTCACCTGTCTGCCTCAGGTCAACTTAGCTCAAAAGCCAAGTCTTACTGAATGAATTGACGGCATGTAATGATGAGATGGGTGTATTGCAGATGGTTGATGTTATAATACTGATGTACTCTTTCGGAGACCTTTGCACCCTTTCATACACATTTGTTACGGTATGTTAATAAGTGGCAGTGGTCTGAGCTCGGCGTCTTTACCCATGGCCTGAACAACCGAGTTAAACACACAGCTCCTAATGCTGATCACCACCACATGCTTTTTCATAAGTCCAACACCACGTGCTTTCATCTCATGTAATTCCTCACCAGCCACCTCAACTGCTCATTTAAAGATGTGAGTGAGGGATAGTGTCTCAATGTGTGTCTATATGGGTGTTTTGGTGGTGGTTCATTATTTTATTCAAATGTAGTGCAGAAATGCTTTGCAGAGAAGTGAGTTAGACACCTCCCTCTGGCAAGTCTGTGCAACAGTGATGGCCTCGCACAGCAGCCATCTTGAAAAAGCTGATTTGTTTAGATTACATCCTCAGTCAGTCACTTCCCCAAACATTTCACATGACTAGAAGTGCTCGCAAAACGAGTAGCTCCATCACACAGGATTTGACACACTGACTAAATACAAACTATTTAACAGTATTCACACCACCCCACATTTCTGTTGCTTCGGTAGTGTGTAAATGTTCATTCATCGTTACAACATGACTATTTGATGCTACGTTTTAGAGATGAAAAGTGCATTTCCCAGCTGATGCTTGGGATGTGGATTGGGAGGTCAGTGGTATATTTTAGGAGCAGGTCATACAGCCAACCCACTAGCATGTTGGGTGGTATCAGGCTCGGCATAGTGCGGTTGGGAAACACTGTGATGATTGAGAATGGGCCGAGGGCTCCCCTTTTGGTTCTTTTGATGTAGTCTTTTACTTCAGACTTAAGGTGTTAGCAACTATATTTTTTCCCCTTACATGTACCAAGTGCAATGATTCTCAGCCTTTTTTGTTTTAAACACCATGTCATGGGGGTTATTCATTGGACTTATCAGTACATTTACCACCCGTTTGTTTTCGATACAGAAACATTCAGGTATTCTATTTTTTTCAATAGAGAAAAACAGGTGATTACTGAACACTTGTACTCTATGTCATGTTAACATCTTGAGTATGAAGCATGTACACATCAATCCACTCATCATGAATTCATATAACTGTTTTACATTCACCATATACAGCTGTTACGTTATGTGAATAACCCCCATTTTTGTTTTACTGTAATGTTTGGGGCAATTGGAATTTTGTGAAGCTGCCGATTTTATCATGTAATTTCCCTCCCAATGTGCTACCTTCCCATCTATACAGACTTTCTTTTTGGTGGCAGCATCAGCGAGGGACCCCCGGCTGTTACCAAAATTCCTCAGGAAAACAAAACCACTAACTTTTTCACATCAGAGTGAATCTGACCGTGTGTGTGTGTGTGTGTGTGTGTGTGTTGTGTGTGTGTTGTGTGTGTGTTGTGTGTGTGTGTGTGTGTGTGTGTGTGTGTGTGTGTGTGTGTGTGTGGACAACTGTTCTCTGCAACGCTGTTCCCCCAAACCTATCACCTCTGCTTCAAAGACTGTTTATAATCTTTACCTTGATATTAATATGCACATGTGGATATTTCAACAATAATTTGATGTATTTTTGTTCTTGTTTG
Source organism: Salvelinus fontinalis (assembly GCF_029448725.1). Lineage (NCBI taxonomy): Eukaryota > Metazoa > Chordata > Actinopteri > Salmoniformes > Salmonidae > Salvelinus > Salvelinus fontinalis. The sequence continues at coordinate 12,476,470 of NC_074669.1, forward strand.
TATTTTCTTTTCTAATGTTTTGTACATCTATTTAAAACCTAAATAAAGATCTTTATTAGAGTGTTGAGATGTTTCTTAGACCAGGAGTGAATGAATGTATTCAAACAGATGAGAACTTAGTTATCCATCCTTTTTATGGTCTATTAATATATTTTGATTGACTAACAATAATTTGAATAAGATTCTGAACTGGCTATTATTCATCCCTATTTTGTGTTCTCTTAGACACTGTGGGAATGTATGACTCAGGGATAACTCTTGAGGTAAGACTGTTATTCCTCTACTCACTCTTATCCTGAGTGTTGAATAAAGCCACTGGCTCAGTTATGGAACCCTTGTGATGTCAGAGGTCAGGCGACCCCAAAGTGGATGAGGAAAGTTGATGAGATCTGTACCCTGCAGTCACCTTTAGAGTTGGGGATGTGGCAACTGTTAATAAATAATTAAGAACACATTGTGTACTATAGCATTTATTTATTACATTCTCTATATGTTCTCTTACAGACACCATGGGGATGTATCACTCAGGGATAACTGAGGTAAGACTGTTTTGCTTACTATTCTCATAGGCAGTGGCGGACTTACCTTTAGGCAGAAGTGGCAATTGCCTCAGGCCTCACATCATCAAGGGGCCTCATGAGCTGGGCAAAAAATAATAAAATAATTTATTCGCTTGATGCTCCCCCATGCTACGATCAGAGTGGGGCTGAGAAAAGAATAAGAAAGAAAGATTTAATTTTAACAGAAAAATGACCTAAGCTAACACATTTCTTAAGTAAAAAGTCAGGTGCTGCTAATAATACTACCATTGTTGCCAAGGCAGAGGACATGTATCTGTTGCCCATGTATCTGATGCTGTCTGGCCAAAAAGAGTATGGCATATCAGATACACCAAAAGTATGTGAACACCTGCTCGTTGAACAACTCATTCCAAAATCATGTGCATTAATATGGAGTTGGTTCCCCCTTTGCTGCTATAACAGCCTCCGCTCTTCTGTGAAGGCTTTCCACTAGATGTTGGAACATTGCTGTAGGGACTTGCTTCCATTCAGCCACGAGCATTAGTGAGGTCAGGCACTGATGTTGGGCGATTAGGCCTGGCTCGCAGTCGGTGTTACAATTCATCCCAAAGGTGTTCAATGGAGTTGAGGCAGGGCTCTGTGCAGGCCAGTCAAGGTCTTCCACACTGATCTTAACAAATCATTTCTGTATGGACCGTGCTTTTTGCACAGGGACATTGTCATGCTGAAACAGGAAAGGTCCTTCCCCAAACTGTTGCCACAAAGTTGGAAGCACAGAATCGTCTAGAACGTAATTGTATGCTGTAGCGTTAAGATTTCCCTTCACTGGAACTAAGGGGCCTGGCCCAAACCATGAAAAACAGCCCCAGACCATTATTCCTCCTCCACCAAACTTTACAGACGCCACTATGCATTGGGGCAGGTACCGTTCTCCTGGCATCCGCCAAACCCAGGTTCGTCCGTCGGACTGACAGATGGTGAAGCGTGATTCATCACTCCAGAGAATGCGTTTCCACTGCTCCAGAGTCCAATGGCGGCATGCTTTATACCACTCCAGCCAAAGCTTGGCATTGCGCATGGTGATCTTAGGCTTGTGTGCGGCTGCTCGGCCATGGAAACACATTTCATGAAGCTCCCGACAAACAGTTATTGTGCTGAAGTTGCTTCCAGAGGCAGTTTGGAACTTGGTAGTCAGTGTTGCAACCGAGAACAGATGATTTTTACATGCTTCAGCACTCGGCGTTAGTGTTTTGTGAGCTTCTGTACTACCACTTTGCGGTTGAGACATTATTGCTCCTAGATGTTTCCCTTCACAATAACAGCACGTACAGTTGGCTGGGGCAGCTCTCACAGGGCAGAAATTTGATGAACTAACTTGTTCGAAAGGTGGCATCATAGGACACTTGTCAGCAACGGGTGTGGCTGAAATAGCCAAATCCACTCATTTAAAGGGTTGTCCACATACTTTTGGGGTATGATCCACTATTGCTAGAGATCCTCAGGAACAACCACACGAACGTGACAGAGGAAAGAAAGGTAAACTCACAATGTAATGGAATGATGCAAAATGTAAGGAAACTAACACTGAAGTCGGTGACAGTTATAAATGTACAGTATGTGGGTATAACTGACAGTGGCTACAGATAGCGTAATCATCCTTGTTTCCATGTCATTTCAATGAAATTACGTTGAACCAACGAGCAATACACGTTGAATTGACGTCTATGCCCAGTATAAAATCAACCCGGTAGGTTTGGCTCAGTACCGTCATATCCGCATGACTACAGAAGTCTATAGCTTGGGTCTCCACATTTCATCCCAAGTTATAAGGCAAGCATTTCATGAACTTCATTGTGGAAAAGATGATATGTTGATCAGTGGAGAATGCTGAGGGGAGGACGGCTCTTTATAATGACTGGAACAGAGCGAATGGAAATCAGATGTTTGACGTATTTGGTACCATTCCACTGATTCCGCTCCAGCCGTTTACCATGAGCCTGTTCTCCCCAATTAAGGTACCATCAACCTCTTGTGATGTTGATATGCTTCAGTTTGCTGCCACATGACTGGTTTCACTTCTTCAGCAATAATAAGGTAAAATAGATCTAAAACTGTTTATTTATATATCCAAATGGCCTATTCATTTACCTAGCTCTTATCAATATCTCTTCTCAATGTGTAGATTACAGTGCATGGAGAATGTTATTTCTATCGGGAAAAAATAAAGTATATGTTCCACTTGGAACCAACAAGAAAAGTTGAAGATGAGATCCGTACCCTGCAGTTACACTGAAAGATAGGGTGGTGGCGACCTATAGGATTTCCTGATGCTCTCATTGGCTAAGCTTTTCAAACATGCCTTCATGCCGAAAATGGATGAGCGATAAACTAACATGGTTCTTCAAACAATAGCCTTGTAAGAAGAGAAAATGTATGTTGGTTCTGTAAATAACTCTTATTAGGTTGGTGTTTTCGTTCCTCAAGGGGGCAGCATTACATTACCTTTCCCTATAATCTGGAGTAGATAACAGTGGGGAGTAGACAACTAGTGTCTGTTTACACATGGTTTCAATCTGCTGACCCAGTAAAACTGCTTTACATTCAACAGTAAATGTTACACAGACAACTGACCTTAACTTTCCACCACAGTCCTATCTTAACTTGCAGAGTGAAATAAAGGTTCAATAAAATACACATGTAAAATAATTGTTGGCAGGTGGTTCTCTTTCAAAATGTCTCCTATTGCAGTAGTGTGGGCAACACACCAAAATAATGTGTACGCAAATAGTTAAATTGAAACATCAAACCGTTTCAATTTGATTATCTGATGGTTCTATGTCATTGCAAAGGCTACCTCACCTGTTGGGCATCAAGAGAGAAGACCCCATCCTTTTCTGATTAGAGATCAAATGAACCAGTTGGACCATGTCTTAACTTCAGAACACACACACAGAGAGACATGAGTCACATGACTGACAAACACTTTTTGCATTTTGAAGTCTTAGAACCCCCTGGTGGAGATGACCCATTTCACATCAATGTGGTTTTCATCTGCCACAATCCAATGAATCACAACTCTCTTTCCTCTGATGTCAGAGTAGCAAAGACACCAGCACCCTGTGCCTCAGTATCACCATCACATTGTACTTCAGACTATAGTTATCATGACCACTTTTTCTCAGCCTTAGCTCATCTTTGTCTACTCAGATCACTCCTATTCCCCAGCAACACACTCTCTACCCTGCAGTGTCCCCCATTCACTCACCCACACCGAACCTGCGCTCTGCCCTGTATGTGACTGAGTGGTGGACGGAGGTCTGGTCCTTGTGAGTCATATGTTCTCACCTCTCAATGGCTGACTGCTACAGAGCTCCATATGAGAGGCCCTGAATCACAGCTCTATACCATAGTCCTGCTGTTAGACTGGTGGGAGAGGGAGAAGAGTAGGGCCTGGTGGGTGGTGGTCCGTGTGTCAGTCCTTTCCTCATATGAACTGAACTGTCACAGATTGGAGAGGTGAAAAGTGCTCCTTCCATACGGTGTGTCTGTATGTGTCAATTATATAAGTCTGACGTGTGCGTACATGTGTTGTGGGTGGCAGGGGGAAACTTCTTGCCTTACTGTATGTCGGGATATGCAAAGCTTGGTCTCAAAGGCAATTAATGGGGATGGGGAAGAGAGAGAGAGATGGTAACAATAATAAAAAATCATAAAAATGGACTGTGTGACGTGTAATGCCTCTGTTGACTCCCCAGCCGTTGTGTCCGTCTGTGAGGGTGAATGGAGCCGTCCTCTATGCAGCACACAAACTTTAACAAGTGCTGTGCTGCGGCTTCCCGGCATGTTAGCTCTCCCACTGAGCCTTTGTACAATTCTGTTCAGTCAGAGGGTTCTGATCGGTTATTTCTGCTGTCTACTACTCTGCTCTCCTCTCACTTCCTGTTCTTCCAGTGGTCCAACAGACTGGTGTGGGGCTGTGACACAGAGGACTTAAAATACTGGGTCTCAGTCAGGACACAGTCATTGTTTGACTCCCTATGGTCTCTCAAAGATAATTGGCCACTTTCCAACTCTCTGAATTACATGTCCTTTCCAGGAGGAACAAGGAAGGTGTACCATTAAATCGTGTCTGTGTGATTTACAGGTATGGCCAAGGGCATGAGCTTGTTCCCTCTGGTTTAATAGATGACTTCAGTGTTCTTCACATTCTCAAACGGATAGAGATGCTGGCCATTAGCCATTTGCCTGTGTATCTGCCACTCTGTCTCTGTCTCAGCCTAGATCTTAAGAACCCTTGTATCTATCGCCTCATTTGAAAATGAATTGGCTTACCGACTAATATGGAGAATATAGTGTTTGGGTGGGTGGGTGCGTGTCTGTGAACACCACTGTACCAAATAGACTCAGTAGCTAAGATTCCATCCAATTTGTGACCAATTTTCATGCAAATATTCTCATCTGCCTAAAACAATATGCGCATTTTCTCACCAGAGATGTATTTCCATCTAACAAGCTTTTTAAATATAAAAGGCTGTGCGTGATGATGTAGTCCACATAAAAATAACTTTAAAAAATCATATGTACCGAATGAAAAATGCAAGTAAAAAAAATGGGTTTCCATTGCATTTTTAATTTTACTGATGGTTTTGTCACAAAAACTGTTGCATTATATTGCTAATGTTCTCACTCTGGTTTTGGCACATGCGCTCTAGCCAACAGCTTGCAGATAGTGCAGGTTGGCTACCTACATTATGGCTATTTGTCAAACAGCAGCCAAGCATCAATCATCATGTCAACAGAATAAGACCCTCGATATTTATTGGAAAGGAGCATCAAGCTCATCACCTTCACTTTCACCACCCTGTGAAGTTCATCGTTTATTTCATCTGTAGCCTAATAAACTGCATAGTTTCCCGAGTCGTAGTGTGAGGACCACGCAACATATCATCGCGTGACTTTAAGTTTACTTCGATATGATGGTTATTATATAAATATTTGCTCATAAAGGCGTTTCCACTGCCGTTTCGCGCATAATACATTTTACTGACAAATTGTCTCGGGATTTATAAAATTGTACTCGCATTTCATCAGCCTGGTCGTGACTTTATTCGTGCATAAGGTAATTAATCTGCATGAAATGGTTGTATGTCAACCAGGTTTCCATCCAACCTTTTAATGCAAGTAAGTAGGCTAAAACATGTCATGACAGGCCTGATGGAAACTTACCAAAAGTTGACAAAACAAAATACGCTAGACAAGGTGGGATCTTTTTGTGTCGGTAAAATTAATTATGCGAGAAATGTCGGTGCAAACGCTTGGGATTCACGCGATGACATGTTACGTGGTCCTCCCACTACGACTCGTTGGGAAAACATGCGGTTTTTTAGGCAACAGATGAAAATACAGTATGAGTGCTGTTGGCTAGAGCACATAATATCAGAGTGGCACACACTATATAACGCAACCGTTTTTTGTGAGAAAGCCATCAGTTGGGAAAAAAACATTTAACGTGTATTGGTAATTTAACCGCAAAAATATACAGTATTTTATGTACCCTGCGTCATCACGCACAGCCTTTTATATACAATAAGTCAATTTGATGGAAACATCTCTGGTGGGAAAATGTGCATATTGTTTTTATGTGGATTTTAGAATATTTGTATGAAAATCAGATTGCTGTACACAAGACTGTGACCATCTCAAAGACCTTAAACGGTGTTTTACCAAGTGACTGGGTAAGAGTTCTGCAATCCATAATAAATTAGTTGGGTTATGTAATAAAAAATGACACTGGCAGTGGACTGTAACGGTTTGACGTGGTTGCAGCAAAGCATACAATGATAGTCAAAAGCTAAGATGTTTGTCATGCTATATGCTCTAAAAGTTAGGGGTTCCGCAGGGGTTCTTCTACCATCCTCAAAGTTCTTTGAAGAACCATAGGTTTCCTGGCACTGAAATCTTCCAAGAACCACATAGGAGGTGGGGTTCATCGAGGAAAATCCTTAGATGGTGGGTGTTCTTGCAGGAACCTGACTGCCCAACTGATAAATTTGGATTTGAATTTGAAAGGATAGCAGGTGCAGGCACTTAACTGAAAAATGTAAAGATCTCCTCAATGCAAGGTAAGGTTTGTCCCTTGTATGATCAAAATGTATATTGTTTTCTGATTATACCATCTATCTTTTCACATTTGTGCAAATCTTTCTATGACAGAAAATGGACACAATTCAATGGATATCAATCAACAAAGCGGTAACAATATGTAGGCTATAAGAATATGTTGAAGGCTATCTGTATTGGGTGCAGATGACTCATTTTTGTGTCTGTCTGCAGGTATACAGACGAGAACGCATACATAGGTACAGTATGTCAATTGGTATTGGTATGTTATGCAGATCACATTTACCATCCTCCTTCCTTACCTCTTCAGTGAATATCCCATAGGCCTCTACGTTATGGATAAGGTATATGTATGAAAACCATTATCAAAACAGTTTTTTTTTTCATTCACATTTACCACAAAACCAAGGTATAAATACTGTTGTGTGCATGTTTTGTTAATCATCTGTATAATTACACTTTTTTTGATTCACAGACTTTACCCTCCCTACATCTCTGAATATAACAGAAAACCTATTTGATCACCATCCACTGAAAAATCATTCTGGCTATGGATACGGAGAACATCAACACATTAACATCAACACGCCAGAGGATACACCCATTGGACTTGGGGCTCTGCTGGGAGTTTACCTCGTATTTGGATTTTTTAATTCTGCTTTGCCACTAAAATCATAATAAACACTGACAACTAAAATATTGTGTTATTGTTATTTTTATGCATATTATTATTATTATTCATAATAATACTTGGTATTGGTATGTTACGCAGATCATAATAATAATAATAGGGGAGGGAGGTAGTTCAAATATTAACCCCAAAAGATTCTACAAAAGGTTCTTTGAGGATCCATTAAAAGAGGTAATTTGAAGAACTGTGGGGTTCCCACAGAACCCCTAAAGGATACTCCATGAACCTTTTTATTTTTAGAGTGTACATTTGTTTACCTCTTCAGAACAGGTTGAGTCATGAAGTGTCAGAGTTAAGACTGTATTTGTCATAAGGCCAGTCTACCTACCTACAGCCTTAAGTTCTGTCTCTTCAGTGTCTCTGTTAAAGCTTCAGGTGTGTTATGGTTAAAGAGACTGACAATTCCAATTAAAGTCTAATCCAATTGTTAATTTACTATAGGGCCTCCTGTTTGTGTGTCAGCACCCAATTCAATTAGGTGCCGGACAGATAAAGGGCATCGTCTGCCCCAGGAGTGTCTGTGTGTCTGGCTATAACTCTCATAAACAGGTAAGGAAGAATAGAAGCAATGGTTATATTTTGGGAGAATAAATGACATGCTGATGAAATGTTCATTGTATTTCACAACACAATTCATGGGCCACAGAGTGGCACCTCTCTGACAGTTGCGAGGCCTTTTCAGAAAATAAACTGACAACTATAATGAGTGGCCAAAGTGAAAAATGCAATAGAAAAGGTCAAACTGAAATGTTTATGAAAAGTGTCTAGCAGTAAGTCACTGACATTTTGGTCAGGATATTGTGCTGCTTTCAAACCTAGATTCTTTGATAAAACAATTTGTGGGCCTATGTGCCTTCGCCATCATCCACCTGATCTTTTCTAAAGAGTCTTCTGCCTCCCATTTTTAGATACAGAAAATCTATTTGTTGCTGAGGCAAGGTTTCCAGGGAAACAGATGGGTTGATCTAAACCTGAAGAAGGACCAAACATCTGTAAATTAAATCATACAGCCAGCTGCACTGGGATATGCTCCACTGAGTTCACATTCTACTGCTGTAGGTATACAGTTGCCTATATCACAATAAATGTCTAAACATATTTGGTTATGTCAAATCATGTTCCATTGAGAGTTCCAATATGTAAAACAGCACTTGCCCAATGTCTGGAACTCTAGATCACGGAAATGTCTGCATTATACAGAAAGTGAAAAACGGATCGAAAAAACTGTAAGATGGGAGCCACATATGAACCATTTAGTCATTTTGCTGTTGTTTTCCCGTCTCATTTCCACCGGTGTAACATATTTTTATTTTAAAGCCGATATGGTTTTGACTGATGCTGGAAATTGGTGCAAACTATTTGATGTTGCAGTGTATCTGATATAGATTGTTGTTTTAATTGTATTTGTCCCCATCAAATAAATTAATGGCCACTCTTCACACTAACTAAATAGGGTAATTACTCATGAGGGATGATCAACTGGTCAATTATTGATGCCGCTTGCCGCATGATGCGATCTAAACACAACAAGAGCAACTTAATAAGTTTATACTCATGTCCAAGCTTGTGTGCTCAAAGCCTGTTGATTCCTTCATATATATCATGTAAGCACGTCCTGTAAGAGTATATCTTCTGACTAATTCACGAGCTTCAGTGATTGTGACTGGCTCTCTTAAAAGGATCTCATCATTTTCTCTTATTGGTCGGCCCCAACATCGCCAGGGAGAGTGTTTAAAAAGCATCATATTATTCCATCTAGCGCAAGTCCATCTCGAGGGTGCGGAGGAGACTATATAGTTCTGCAAACAGTGCGCGATCCAGAGGAGGCGGGAGAAAACACCTGTTACGGAAGAATCAATTCGACAAAGCAGCCTCCACGTCTTCGGTAAGTTTATTAAGCTGAATTCAACCAGTGTCTAAAATTGAATATTTGTCTCACTCAAGAGCGCATAATGAAATATATTTCGGCACCGAGAGCATATAAACTTCTACTTTTTACTCGTTGCACTTTATTTCCGCGTTAAGATAGGCATAGGCTAATGTAAACTACTACATTATTTACTTTTAAATAATACATTGACTTTCTTCCAGTTCACCACGTTTTGCTCAAATCAAAGGAGATCCGTCTTGATTCTCTATAAAGGCAGAGTTATTATAAATTCAAGCTTGTGCAAATTCATCACAGACCAGACCTGCTTTAGCCTATAATTTTGTCCGTATCTTCCATATCGTAGTTAATATGCACAACATGTCATTTAAATGTAACTTAACTGAATATAATACAATACAATATAATAACATGACGGTTAATAAAGTGGATTTCAATGTGCTTATGAAGGGTGTTTATTTTTACGTAAAATTTTAAAACGAACCAAATCAAACCTCAACTACCTTAACTGTGGTTCTAAGATGAATACATGTAATCTATTGAAAAATGAATGAGTGAAGGATACATGTGGTATTCTGACTAATGCAGCAGTCTTTATTATTCCACAGGAACATTATGCTGTGCAGCATGTTGACATATACTCACTGCTACCTAGACAACATGTATGAATGTACTACTGTATGAGTACAAATAATAGTGTTTTCTTAGCCTTTGTAAATCAATCATGTGCTAACATTGCATGTATTCTTTCAGGGATGCAAACTAGTCACCTTTCGGCGAAATTCGGCGTTTTGAATCCAGAATAGGTGACCTGCGTGATTCGTGTAACCTAAAATTTACTGTCGTTTGGAAAGTTTGAGGTGAGGGAGAAAGTGTGGTGGAACAGGTATTCGCATTATTAAGTATCTTGCTAGCTGGGTTGAATTCTCCGTTAGCTAGCCAGAGAAATGTTGAGCAACATTAGCCAACTTATCTGATCAAATAATTGAGTTCATGGTGTGAAAAGTAGCGTGGTAATAACGTAGACAGCTAGCTAACGTTACAACAACAAATTAGCTAACAATACTGTAACGACCCTGGGTTTATAAGCGCGGAAATCGACTCTGCCGCTTTGAGCATTCTTTTGCGGCACAGTCGATAGCGCGCCGGACCTCGGGCTAGAAGGTCGAGGGTTTGAGACCTGCTCCCTGCCTGTTTCATTACAATACTAACCTAACCAATTCTATATAGTATTAACTGGTATAGACACTTTGCCGTTGTTGTGCCGAAAATCTCCCCCTGCCTGTTCTATAGAAAGTATTTGACTCTGATGTGTGCCACAGAAAGTATTTGACTCTAGCCACAAAATTAAGGAAATTAGAAGGGAGGGGGGGCAGGATTTCGGCAAGGCCTGGCACAATACAGAATCGTTTTGGTAGCTCATGTTGACCAGTAGTGTGTGCCACATAAAGCATTTGACTAGCCACAAAATTAAGGAAATTAGAAGGAGAGGGGGGAGTAACATTTTGGGAAGCAATAAACATTTCAGAACAACTACTAGTTGAATAAGACATGGAGAGATTACATATTTTGGCAAAGAGATTTATTTATAGACTAATACACTTGAAACAAATAGCCAAACCGAAAACTGCAGACATTACTTGCTCCTCCCCCGCGATCAAACCGACATAAAAAATAAAATGAAACGCAGCCTAACGTGATCAGAAATCACAACTAGCAAGCAAGTCGCAGCAATGAAGAATTGAGTGCGTGCGCGTTCACACGACGGGGGGATTCTGGCAGGTGGGAGATTTTCGGCAGAACACCGTTCCTCAATTGTTGGAAAAATGACTTGTGTCATGCACAAAGTAGATGTCGGAACCGACTTGCCAAAACTAAATAATGTCTTTATTCAACAGCTCTATAATTAAGCAATAAGGCACGAGGGGGTGTGATATATGGCCAATATACCACAGCTAAGGGCTGTTCTTATGTACGACACAATGCAGAGTGCTAGGACACAGTCCTTAGCCATGGTATATTGGCCATATATCACAAACCCGAGGTGCCTTATGGCTATTATAAACTGGTTACCAAAGTAATTAGAGCAGTAGAAATAAATGTTTTGTCTTACCCGTGGTATACTGTCTGATTTACCACAGCTTTCAGCCAATCAGCATTCAGGGCTCGAACCACATAGTAGTGCCTAAGAACAGCCCTTAGCCGTGGTATATTGGCCATATACCACACCCCCTCAGGCCTTATTGCTTAAGTATACACTTGACACATTGGGGTCAATTTCATTGATTTCATCGTTTTTAGATTCAGTTAACCATTTCTTACACAGATATAGCAACGGTTGCAATGTGATTTACTCAGTGTGTTAATTCATGTATTTCATAACTGCTGCCATGTTTGTGCTTTTGCCTCCAGACAGAGAAACACCCTTGTATCCCACCTGGTGAAGCCCAGTGGGATAATGTGGGTTCTGGACAAGATCCGTGGGTCAGTAGAGACCACTGTTCTCCGGCGGGGGGAGAATGGGGACAAGGACGGCAATACTCCAGTCTACAGCAACGTCCTCACCCCTGATAAGATCCCTGACTTCTTCATTCCCCCCAAGCTGGTCTGCTGCCCCCCAGAGCCTGAGACCCTGGACGTCGTCAAGCCCAAGGAGGGGCTGCGGCCCTCGGCCTCTGAGCAGACCATTGGCAGTAAGAAAATCAGCAGCCCTCGCAGCCCGCGTCTGGTTGCCAAGCTGGCTGGAGACACCAAGAACCTGTTGAGGGCCGCCAACCGTCACATTATCCAGATAGAGAGCGCTGATGACGTGGTGGCAGAGGACACAAACGCTGACCCTCAGTCTCAGACCGCTATGTCACTGCCCTACGTCCCCAAGACCCAGACTTCCTATGGTTTTGCCACTTTGATGGAGAGCCCCCACACCCGCCGAAAGGAGTCCCTTTTCCATTGTGACCAGACCAGCCCCCTGACCTCTCCCAACTCCCAGAGGAAGGGGAAGAGCAGCGTTAGCGAATGCAACCACCTCAACCCCCCTGACTTCAACGCCTCTCACAACCCGTACCGCTACTTTAGTGGAGGGGAGAGTGATACCTGTTCCTCGGCTGAGTCCTCTCCCTTCAACTCCCCACTTCTCTCCCGCTCTGCCTCGCTGCTCAAAGTCTTCACCCACGAGACACAGGCCAAGGTGGTGAAAGCCAAGAGGACGTTTGCCCGCCACAGCTCCTTGTCCACAGACGAGTGCAGCTCGACCGAGCCCAGTCCCAACGTGCTGCGGCGGCTCCACTCCTCTTCACTCCATGGCGGTGGGCCGTCGGACCGGGAGCACACAGTCAACCTACACAAGGGTGGCAGGGTGAGGCTCAGCGCCGACTACGATGCTGGCACGGCCCGCCTGCGCATCCGCATTCTGGCTGCCGAAGAGCTCTACGACAAGATGTACGACATTAAGAGTATCAACTGCTGCGTGTCACTGTACCTCAACCCTGGCAAGCTGCAGAAACAGAGGAGCACTATCATCAAGAACAGCCGAAATCCTGTGTTCAACGAGGACTTCTTCTTTGACTCTGTGACCTCAGTGCAGGTGAAGAACCTAGCAGTGAAAATCAAGGTGGTGAATAAGGGCACCAGCCTGAAGAGAGACACTCTGCTGGGGGAGAGAGAGATCCCTCTGGGGAAGCTGCTCCATGGCCTCTAGGTCTGTCCTGGCGATACAGAATAGTACTCTGACTGACACAGAATGAGACTATGAATGATAATGTGCATGAAAAAAATATATATAACTGGGGTTAGATGTTTGCTTGGTCTCCCCTATATTCACATAGAACTGTCTGAAAGGAACAGTTCATTTCCAGTCAATGTCTGGTCTGGTCTAGCAGTTTGTCTCTTAGCTGGTCACCTCCTCAACCTTCTGTTTTCTGAACCTGAAGCCCTGCACAGCCCAACTTGTAGATCAGGTGGTTGACAATCGAATATGGCACAGGTCAAAAAACACCTGCTCGTTTGAGAGACTCACTTTTTGTACTCTCTTGATCTCGACGTTGAATGTCGCATGGTTGCAATTACATGTGACTCAGACAATACAGGATGCGAGTCTCTATGATTCCGTTTTTATTCAGCACTACAATGCTTTTATGGATCAGGGGGTCTTTGATGTCGCCACTATAACTTGATGTGCAAATTATCCTTTGATCCTGATTGTTGTTGCAATCCACAGTAGCCTACTACCAGAAGGAAGGCTAGTCTGTTATGTGACCACAATGTCCAAAACCTGGAGAATAGAGATCAGACGTCACCATCTGCTTCCCGTGCGCTTGGCATGAATATGTAAATGCAGTGATATGTTAGCAGTTTGTACTTCAGTTTCATAACACCCACAAGCCTTACCAAGAGTGATAGATAGACAGAAAGAGAGAGAGAGTGAGAGAGGGAGGGAGGGAGAGAGGGTGTATGCATTACATTTTAAAGAGTGTGACATTATTCAAAGGTGTTTTTATTTCATACATAGATGTTGTATTTGTATGAGAAATATGCTTCAGTATGTGGACACCTACTCGTAAAACATCTAATTCCAAAATCATGGGCATTAATATGGAGTTGGTCCCCCCTTTGCTGCTATAACAGCCTCCACTCTTGTGGTAAGGCATTCCACTAGATGTTGGAACATTGCTGCGGGGACTTGCTTCCATTCAGCCATTAGTGAGGTTGGGCACTGATGTTGGGCGATTAGGCCTGGCTCGCAATCGGCGTTCCAATTCATCCCAAAGCTGTTCGATGGGGTTGAGGTCAGGGCTCTGTGCAGGCCAGTCAAGTTCTTCCACACCGATCTCAACAAACCATTTCTGTATGGACCTCGCTTTGTGCATGTGGGTATTGTGATGCTGAAACAGGAAAAGGCTATGGAGATTGCATGGCTGTATGCTTGATTTTATACACATGTCAGCAACGGGTGTGGCTGAAATAGCTAAATCCACTAATTTGAAGGGGTGTCCACATACTTTTACAACATTATGACTTTGTAAATTATGTACTGCTCCCTGCTGGAGAGTGAATGATTAGCAGCCCCCTGACCCTGAAAACCTTATAATTTGCTGATTTCATTATTATGATGCTGACCTGTGTTTTCCACTCCTGGCAGTGTAGACAAGCCACTAGGCCAGAGGACTGAGAAAGGAAAAACATTTACAATATGTTTTTTACAATAAACATTATTTGACATGAAGGATAGTCTTCTACTCTCTGCATGTGCTCTGCTGTCCTTTAAAATGAATTACAATACATCTGATCTGATTGCAATTTCAAGTAGGAAACAGAGGAAAGAAGCAGAGGTTGTTTCTGCAGATGGTTAAAGGGTCACCACACACATTCATCTTTGAGATATGGAGTCATTTAATCATGTCAAACATGACTATTTTACAGAAAATAGCCATTGTTTTTGTGAGTTACATTCCCTGTCATGTTTGAACCTAGACTATACAATAGAGCTCTCTACAATACCATTGCGTTTCTCCAAACTTATACTTTATATAACTTTATTTTGCTCTAACTATGAGGATTTTGTTATTGTGTAAAATCTGTAATCTGCTACGATACTATTAAATGATTGATCTGTGTGTGTTCAATGCTCATGCTATGCCTGCTGTACATGGGTGCGTGCTCACTGAGTTGTAACCAATCCCTTTTTTGGCTTACATCGGCATGACTAAAAAGCAAAAATATTGTCAGTAGATTTTATAATACTTCATTGTAGTAGGCAGGGTCAAAATGTAGCCTAAGTGCTTTTATGATGAAAATTTAATTAAATCTAAAAGTGAGTAGTGTATTTTCGTGATTGCCAACTATTTTTGTAATTGATTGTCTTTTCTAGTTTCTCATCTACAGATGTAGGATTTTAATTTGAGCCAGTTTTCTACAGCAGTAAATAATCCTGTAGCAGCAGGAAATTTGAATTATTATGTGGATTATAATTAATGGACATTTTTGTGGGCTTTGATACATTTTTCGTTACGGCAAATCAAGTCTGAAATTTCAAAGTGGAAATTACAATCTTTAGAATCCTTTTAAAAACTCAAATACACGACAAGTTTGCATTTCCTACTGTGCAGGAAAATTCTCAGCAACAAAAGAGTTATCAAATTAAGATCTTACATCTGTATTTAAAAAAGACAGCCCAATGTACATTTGAACTAGGAATAATTCTCCTGAGAAATGAAAACTGTGCTGCAAGCTATCTCACTACGCAATTAAAAAATAAAAAAAAGATCATCAAAAAATTCAAATGGATTCAATTAACTTTCTCCTCATGACTGTGTTTTCAGTTATGCTATGATTTGAAGTGCTTTAAATACTGTAGGTCACACCTCCTTGCTGATTATCTTCTATACCAACCACAGGGTTAATTATCCTGGTTGAATACACTGTAAATATATATATCTTACTAACTAGGCTGCTTATGGTGCCCAGGTGTGTTGTTTTGTGGGATGCCAGTGGGAGGGCTTGCTGTCAGCTGAATAATGGATAAATATATGCATTATACATGCAGTCATGTATCAAATGAATACAGTGGTTTTAGATCTGAGCACCTGATTTCTAACAGTGGAGGAATACCCACTATCCTCTATGATGTGTGTTTTTCTCTGTTTGTTATGGGGAAGCCCAACATCTCTATTGGGAGTGCAGAAAACCTGCAGATGTATAATGTATATAGCCACTTTAAATGGGTTTGCCATCATAGTATGGACTTGCTTTTTAGAATTAGACCTCTGCTTGATGCATTAGATACACAGTTAGCCAATTTGATTGCCAACCTTGATTTAAGTCTCTGAGGGATTGCCAGAATGAACTTTACAATTAGCTAGCTGTTGGTGTTCGGAAATCCTTCCTCGTTATTCTGTGCTAAATGGCTATTTAATTACACAAGCTAAAAAGTTCTGACTGTCAATTTTTTTAAATTATACTCTGAAGACTCTGCTTATGCGAAATAATGAAAGTGGGGATGATATTTATTTCAGTGATCTAATTTCTGCAGTGGAGAGGAGATGTTTAATATGCTGAACTTGTTCTGTTTCTCAAGAAAATGAAACAAGTGCCAATCCGTCATACTTGATGCCAAATTCTTTAATTGTTATCTCAAGGTGTTAGATAAATGATGGATACTAGTTAGTTTCTATCTACTGTATTGTTATTGTTGGTGTGAGTACGTATGTCTTTTATACTGTGATGTCATTAGTAATGGACACCTGTGGGTTTTCCTGCCTGTTCCTTAAACTGTGTTGATATAGGCCTATGTATGACTATGAAATGCCTTGATTAAAAGCAAATGTATTGTAGATTCTTCATGTCATCATTACTACTTTGTTGACATAATGACATTATACAAATCAGTGCTATAGCAGTGACCTTCTCACATTGTGTTAATCATCAGATCTGATACAACAGTGATTCTCATATTAGGGCTCTATTCAATTGGTATTGCGGAAATTCAGCTTTACAGTGTGATTGAAAGTTAAAGGCAATGTTCCCGTGTTAGCGGAGACTGCGTTCACGGTAAACGCTGCATATGTCGGCTCAATCGGAAATTACCTTGCCATTCCTAGCGTGCAATCTATAACGATTCAGTGATACTGATTGAATAGAGCCCTTAGTGTGCTAGTCAGAATAAGAGTTCAGAGAATACATTACTAATAATGATTTTAGAGTCCCAAAGGCACATGGCTCCATTATCTCCACATAATTGTACACCTCTGCCTAAGAATATGTCTTCTGTGTGAATCAGTAGCGCACCTAATCAGAGAAGGTTCTAATGAAGCAGCAGTCATTAAAGCAGCAATCCTCTCTACAGTGTCTAAGGGTCAGTCCAATTACTGCAGTCACCCACTGTCAGCTCTTTATCACATGAACTCATGGAGTCAATTAGATCCTGGATTGTGCCAAGGAAACTCAGTCTGTAGTGTCCCGTATCTTATCAACATATGCTTCGCAGCTGTAATATGTGTCCTATAACTCCTTATCTGATCTTCTTTGATGGCAGTTTAAGTTCAAATTATAATCACTAAAAAGTATTTCACATTTTGTTATACTGTCCTGTGAGTGTGAACTTTTTTAAGGTATTATCCGGCGAGTGGTCAGGTTCCTTATTAACCTCTAAAAATCTAAGCCATTGGCGGAATTGTTTTAAGATGGTCATATCTTAAAACAATCGATTGTTTAGCTATTTGATTTTGAATTTTAGGAACCCTTTAGGTATCCCCCAAAAATAAAATCAAAATATTTGATAAAACATTTAATTTGGCCTTTACTGCTATTACCTATAGAAACGCATTGAATAACACATTCATAAATGACACAAAAAAAAATCATAAGTGTCACGTTCCTGACCTGTTTTCTCTTGTTTTATATGTCTTTATTGGTCAGGGCGTGAGTGTTGGGTGGACAGTCTATGTTTTCTATTTCTATGTGGGGTTTTGTGTTCGGCCTGGTATGATTCTCAATTAGAGACAGGTGTGTATCGTTTGTCTCTGATTGAGAGTCATACTAAGGCAGCCAGGGTTTCACTGGTGTATTGTGGGTGTTTGTTTCCTGTGTTAGCGTTTGGGCCACACAGGACTGTTGCAGGTTAGTCACGTTTGTTGTTTATGTTAATTTGTAGTGTTTGTTGGTTTGCCATTAAAATCATGAATACCTCCTACTCCGCATCTTGGTCCGATCCATGCTCCTCCTCGTCTGAGGAGGAGAACGACATTGACAGCCTTTACAGAAACACCCACCAAACCAGGACCAAGCGGATTGGAGAAGGACGGCAAGAACCAAAGCAATGGAGAGAAGAGGAATGGACTTGGGAGGAGATCCTAGACGGTAAAGGACCCTGGGCACAGCCAGTGGAGTGTCGCCGCCCCAAAGCGGAGCTGGAGGCAGCGAAAGCGGAGAGGCGGCATTATGAGGCGCTGGCAAGGCAGAGTGGCTGGAAACCCGAGAGGCTCACCCCAAAATTTCTTGGGGGGGCTAAAGGGGAGTGTGGCGAAGCCGGGTTGGATACCTGAGCCAACTCCCCGGGCTTACCGTGGAGTGAGAGGGCGTCGTACTGGTCAGACACCGTGTTATGCGGTAAAGCGCACGGTGTCCCCAGTACGCGTGCTTAGCCCAGTGCGGGCTATTCCACCTTGCCGCACTGGGAGGGCTAGGTTGGGCATCGAGCCGGATGTCATGAAGCCGGCCCAACGTATCTGGCCTCCAGTACGTCTCCTCGGGCCGGCGTACATGGCACCAGCCTTACAGGTGGTGTCCCCGGTTCGCCTGCATAGCCCAGTGCGGGCTATTCCACCTCGCCGCACTGGCAGGGCTACGGGGACCATTCAACCTGGTAAGGTTGGAGAGGCTCGGTGCTCAAGAGCGCGTGTCCTCCTTCACGGTCCGGTATATCCGGCGCCACCTTCCCGCCCCAGCCCAGTACCACCAGTGCCTACACCACGCACCAGGCTTCCAGTGCATCACCAGAGCCCTGTTCCTCCTCCCCGCACTCGCCCTGAGGTGCGTGCCCTCAGCCCGGTACCTCCAGTTCCGGCACCACGCATCAGGCCTATAGTGCGTCTCAGCCGGCTAGAGTCTGCCGTCTGCCCAGCGGTGCCTGAACTGCCCGTCTGCCCAGCGGTGCCTGAACTGCCCGTCTGCCCAGCGCCGTCTGAGCCATCCGTCTGCCCAGCGCCATCTGAGCCATCCGTCTGCCCAGCGCCATCTGAGCCATCCGTCTGCCCAGCGCCGTCTGAGCCATCCGTCTGCCCAGCGCCATCTGAGCCATCCGTCTGCCTAGCGCCGTCTGAGCCATCCGTCTGCCCAGCGCCGTCTGAGCCATCCGTCTGCCCAGCGCCGTCTGAGCCATCCGTCTGCCCAGCGCCGTCTGAGCCATCCGTCTGCCCAGCGCCGTCTGAGCCATCCGTCTGCCCAGCGCCGTCTGAGCCATCCGTCTGCCCAGCGCCGTCTGAGCCATCCGTCTGCCCAGCGCCGTCTGAGCCATCCGTCTGCCCAGCGCCGTCTGAGCCATCCGTCTGCCCAGCGCCGTCTGAGCCATCCGTCTGCCCAGCGCCGTCTGAGCCATCCGTCTGCCCAGCGCCGTCTGAGCCATCCGTCTGCCCAGCGCCGTCTGAGCCATCTGTCTGCCCAGCGCCATTAGAGCCATCCGTCTGCCACGAGCCGCTAGAGCCGTCCGTCAGTCAGGAGCCGCTAGAGCCGTCCGTCAGTCAGGAGCCGCCAGAGACGCCCGCCAGTCAGGAGCCGCCAGAGACGCCCGCCAGTCAGGAGCCGCCAGAGACGCCCGCCAGTCAGGAGCCGCCAGAGACGCCCGCCAGTCAGGAGCTGCCAGAGACGCCCGCCAGTCAGGAGCTGCCAGAGACGCCCGCCAGTCAGGAGCTGCCAGAGACGCCCGCCAGTCAGGAGCTGCCCGCCAGTCAGGAGCTGCCCGCCAGTCAGGAGCTGCCCGCCAGTCATGAGCTGCCCTCCAGTCATGAGCTGCCCTCCAGTCATGAGCTGCCACTCAGCCCGGAGCAGCTGCCCCTTATCCCGGAGCAGCTGCCCCTTATCCCGGAGCAGCTGCCCCTTATCCCGGAGCTGCTGCCCCTTATCCCGGAGCTGCTGCCCCTTATCCCGGAGCTGCTGCCCCTTATCCCGGAGCTGCTGCCCCTTATCCCGATGCTGCCCCTTCATTTAGGTGGGTTGAGTTGGAGGGTGGTCATTGGGAGGGGGATACGGAAGCGGGGAGTGACTATGGTGGGGTGGGGACCTCGCCCAGAGCCTGAGCCACCACCGTGGTCAGATGCCCACCCAGACCCTCCCCTAGACTTTGTGCTGGTGCGCCCGGAGTTCGCACCTTAAGGGGGGGGTTATGTCACGTTCCTAACCTGTTTTATATGTCTTTATTGGTCAGGGCGTGAGTGTTGGGTGGGCAGTCTATGTTTTCTATTTCTATGTGGGGTTTTGTGTTCGGCCTGGTATGATTCTCAATTAGAGACAGGTGTGTATCGTTTGTCTCTGATTGAGAGTCATACTAAGGCAGCCAGGGTTTCACTGGTGTTTTGTGGGTGTTTGTTTCCTGTGTTAGCGTTTGGGCCACACAGGACTGTTGCAGGTTAGTCACGTTTGTTGTTTTTGTTAATTTGTAGTGTTTGTTGGTTTGCCATTAAAATCATGAATACCTCCTACTCCGCATCTTGGTCCGATCCATGCTCCTCCTCGTCTGAGGAGGAGAACGACATTGACAGCCTTTACAATAAGGAATAAGGTTTTGAAGTGTCTGTCCTATATCTAAGGGAAATAATAAATATACATATATTACTATTTAATGAAACTGCCAGTTGAGGATTTGTGAGGTGTCTGTTTCTCAAACTAGACATTCTAATGTACTTGTCCTTTTGTTCAGTTGTGCACCGGGGCCTCCCACTCCTCTTTCTATTCTGGTTAGAGCCAGTTTGCACTGTTCTGTGAAGGGAGTAGTACACAGTGTTGTACGAGATCTTCAGTTTCTTGGCAATTTCTCGCATGGAATAGCCTTCATTTCTCAGAACAAGAATAGACTGACGAGTTTCAGAAGAAAGGTCTTTGTTTCTGTCCATTTTGAGCCTGTAATCGAACCCACAAAGGCTGATGCTCCAGATACTCAACTAGTCTAAAAAAGGACAGTTTTATTGCTTCTTTAATCAGGACAACAGTTTTCAGTTGTGCTAATCTAATTGCAAAAAGGTTTTCTAATGATCAATTGGCCTTTTTAAAATGATAAACTTGGATTAACTAATACAACGTGCCATTGGAACACAGGAGTGATGGTTGCTGATAATGGGCCTCTGTACGCCTATGTAGATATTCCATAAATCAGCTGTTTCCAGCTACAATAGTCCTTTACAACATTAGCAACGTCTACACTGTGTTTCTAATCAATTTGATGTTATTTTAATGGACAAAAAATGTGCTTTTCTTTCAAAAACAAGGACATTTCTAAGTGACCTCAAACTTTTAAATGGTAGTTTATATACAGTACTAGTCAAAAGTTTGGACACACCTACTCATTCAAGGATTTTTCTTTATTTTTACTATTTTCTACATTGTAGAATAATAGTGTAGACATCAAAACTATGAAATAAGACATGGAATCATGTAGTAACCAAAAAAGTGTTAAACAAATCAAAATATATCAAGAGTGCCGTTCGGGTAGTTTGTACCGTGAGAAGACAGATTTTCAGGATGTCTCATGGTCTGACAAACACATCTGTAGCTCGGCCTCCTTCCACCGTAGATGTGGAAGGCCGACATTGGCGAATGCAGAAATCGCTCTGCCATTTCCAGGTTGCTAAAATTCTAATAGTTGGCCTAATTTCAGTTTATGTGACAAAATAAGCAGTCATTGTGTAGAGAATCATTGTATCTAAACCACTGTGAAATATATTTTCCATTACCAAGAATATTGTACTTTCTGCTGTTTGAAGCTTGATCACATAACCGAAAGTTAAAGACGCAAAAACAAAACTTCAGAACGGGAAGTATAGAAATAGCACACATAGAACAGATCTACTGCTTCTTAGACTTGCTTCAACTGTGAATTTTTTATGATACTTAGATTGGCGCATGGGGCTCCCTTCCCAAATGCGCGCGTTTTCTCTCTCTCTCTCTCTCTCTCTCTCTCTCTCTCTCTCTCGCTCTCATAAATATACATTATCTAATCTAGCTGTATGGCAGCATGGCACACCTGTTCCTCCAAATTAGGCCCAGACCCTGTACCTGTCTCTCCTTACCCGGCTGTGCCTTCTATGAAGGAGCCCCAGTCCCCTTCTGTTTTTTTTGGCTACAGGCTGTTTCCAACCATCCATAAACAGCAACAGCAGATCTTGTTTCTGTTTAATTGTCAGTTTCAGTTGACATATTCTAAAGTCAAACCATTTGTTTGGAAGTGTAGAACCAATCTTGGCAGCCACATCAGGAGGGGGGGTGAGTGGGAGTTGGTTCCAAGACAGCATGCAGGAGAAAACAGCTGGTACAAACATGGATACAGATGGTAATTGCTGTCATGGCAGAAACCAAAAAAGAGATATCAAATGAAGTAAATAGAAACAAACAGTCAGAACATACAGATAACTGTCTAAATCATGGAATCACTTGAGTAAACGAGGGATACAAAGTATATTAAAAGTCAGTGCTTCCACACAGGTTTATTAACATACAATCATGCTTATGGTCATGTATAAAAATGCTGGGCAGGCCATTATTTTGGTTATCATGGCTATGCCCCCATAGGATGACAATGTCCCCATCCACACGACATGAGTAGTAACTGAATGGTTTGATGAGCATGACAACGATGTAAATCATATACCATGACCGTCTCAGTCACCAGAACTCAACCCAATTGAACACTTATGGGAGATTCTGGAGCATTGCCTGAGACAGTGTTTTCCACCACCATCAACAAAACACCAAATTATTGTATTTTTTGTGGAAGAATGGTGTCGTATCACTCCAATAGAGTTCCAGACAATTGTAGAATCTATGCCAAGGCATATTGAAGCTGTTCTGGCTGTTGGTGGCCCAACGCTCTATAAAGACAGTTTATGTTGGTCTTTCCTTTATTATGGCAGTTACAGTTAAAGTCAGAATGGTCATTAAAACTCGTTTTTCAACCACTCCACAAATGTTTTGTTAACAAACTATAGTTTTGGCAAGTCGGTTAGGACATATACTTTGTGCATGACACAATTCATTTTTCCAACAATTGTTTACAAACAGATTATTTCACTTATAATTCACTGTATCACAATTCCAGTGGGTCAGAAGTTTACATACACTAAGTTGACTGTGCCTTTAAACAGCGTGGGAAATTCCAGAAAATGATGTCATGGCTTTAGAAGCTTCTGATAGGCTAATTGACATCATTTGAGTCGATTGGAGGTGTACCTGTGGATGTATTTCAAGGCCTGCCTTCAAACTCAGGGCCTCTTTACTTGACATCATGGGAAAATCAAAAGAAATCAGCCAAGACCTTAGAGAAAAAATTGTTGACCTCCGCAAGTCTGGTTCATCCGTGGGAGCAATTTCCAAACGCCTGAAGGTACCACATTCATCTCTACAAACAATAGTATGCAAGTATAAACACCATGGGACTATGCAGCTGTTATACAGCTCAGCAAGGAAGAAGCCACTGCTCCAAAACCACAATAAAAAAGCCACTTTTTGGAGAAATGTCCTCTGGTCTGATGAAACAAAAATAGAACTGTTTGGCCATAATGACCATTGTTATGTTTGGAGGAAAAAGGGGAACGCTTGCAAGCCGAAGAACACCATCCTAACCGTGAAGCACGGGAGTGGTAGCATCATGTTGTGGGGGTGCTTTGCTGCAGGAGGGACTGGTGCACTTCACAAAATAGATAGAATCATGAGGAAGGACAATTATGTGGATTTATTAAAGCAACATCTCAAGACATCCGTCAGGAAGTTCAAGCTTGGTCGCAAATGGGTCTTCCAAATGAACAATGACCCCAAGCATACTTCCAAAGTTTTGGCAAAATGGCTTAAGGACAACAAAGTCAAGGTATTGGAGTGGCCATCCCAAAGCCCTGACCTCAATCCTATAGAACATTTGTGGGCAGAACTGAAAAAGCATGTGCGAGCAAGGAGGCCTACAAACCTGACTCAGTTACACCAGCTCTGTGAGGAGGAATGGGCCAAAATTCACCCAACTTATTGTGGGAAGCTTGTGGAAGGCTACCCGAAACGTTTGACCCAAGTTAAACAATTTAAAGGCAATGCTACCAAATACTAATTGAGTGTATGTAAACTTATGACCCCCTGGGAATGTGATGAAAGAAATAAAAGGTGAAATAAATCATTCTCTCTAGTATTATTCTGACATTTCACATTCTTAAAATAAAGTGGTGATCCTAACTGACCTAAAACAGGGCATTTTTACTGGGATTAAATGTCAGGAATTGTGAAAAACTGAGTTTAAATGTATTTGGCTAAGATGTATGGAAACTTCTGACTTCAACTAGTCAATACATTTCACTGGCTGTCTGCTTTTCCTCCTCATCAAAACCTCCATCCCTAATTTACCAGAGAGACTGTTAGGTTTCACATAAACAGCAGTGGCAATCAACAGGCGGGCCACCTGCACAGATAACACTGCCATGCTGCTCGAAATGTTTTCACATTTTCTTCATCTGCCCCTGTACATTTCCATCTCCCCTGGTTTGTAAATTGATTTATAATGTTGTCTCTGCTGAGTGTCGGGGGTGGATGGTGCTGGCATTAGAATACAATGGAGCAGGGATTCTGACTGAATGCTTCACTCCCTGTATATTTTTTAACTATGAGCCTCTATAAAATTCAATTGTGGCAATTTCCATCCCTGGCTTCCTAGACTTTAGGGAGTTAAGGTTGAGGGCTATTATTGGCATTCAGATTACTATGGCAACCACAGAACACGAAATCCAGAGATGGGTCTGAGTGAAGGAATGAGAGCGAGAGAAAGATTTTATGTTATGAAACTCTTTTCCTGTAAAAAAGAAAAACAGCTCAAACGATCAAGAACAGATTCAAGTCAACACCCGGCTTCCTTTCAGGCCTGATCAGAAAGTGACTGCACACTGATCATCCCTACATACCAATGTAGACGTAATGGTTTAAAAAGACTTATAGAGCAGGTGTGTTACCTTGTTATTATAGAGAAGGTGTGTTACCTTGTTATTATAGAGAAGGTGTGTTATCTTGTTATTCTAGAGAAGGTGTGTTATCTTGTTATTATAGAGAAGGTGTGTTACCTTGTTATTATAGAGAAGGTGTGTTATCTTGTTATTCTAGAGAAGGTGTGTTACCTTGTTATTATAGAGAAGGTGTGTTACCTTGTTATTCTAGAGAAGGTGTGTTACCTTGTTATTATAGAGAAGGTGTGTTATCTTGTTATTATAGAGCAGGTGTGTTATCTTGTTATTATAGAACAGGTGTGTTATCTTGTTATTATAGAGCAGGTGTGTTATCTTGTTATTATAGAACAGGTGTGTTATCTTGTTATTATAGAGCAGGTGTGTTACCTTGTTATTCTAGAGAAGGTGTGTTACCTTGTTATTATAGAGAAGGTGTGTTATCTTGTTATTATAGAGCAGGTGTGTTATCTTGTTATTATAGAACAGGTGTGTTATCTTGTTATTATAGAACAGGTGTGTTATCTTGTTATTATAGAGCAGGTGTGTTACCTTGTTATTCTAGAGAAGGTGTGTTACCTTGTTATTATAGAGAAGGTGTGTTATCTTGTTATTATAGAGCAGGTGTGTTATCTTGTTATTATAGAACAGGTGTGTTATCTTGTTATTATAGAGCAGGTGTGTTATCTTGTTATTATAGAGCAGGTGTGTTATCTTGTTATTATAGAACAGGTGTGTTATCTTGTTATTCTAGAGCAGGTGTGTTATCTTGTAGGCGGAAAGTAGGAACAGAGAGACATGATCTGATTTGCCCGAAGTGGGGACGAGGAATGACTTTGCACCCATCACAGATATTTGTATATATACTGAACAAAAATATAAACACAACATGCAACAATTTTAAAGATTTTACTGAGTTGCAGTTCACATAAGGAAATCTGTCAATTAAAATAAATTCATTAGGCCCTAATCTATGGATTTCACATGACTGGGCAGGGGTGCAGCATGGGTGAGCCAGGCCCAGCCAATCAGGATTAGTTTTCCCCCCACAAAGGGGCTTTATTATTAAATACTCCTCAGCACCCCGTTTGAGGTCGTTTGGACATACTGCCAAATTCTCTAAAATGATGTTGGAGGCGGTTTATGGTAGAGAAATGAACACTGAATTATCTGGCAACAGCTCTGCTGGACATTCTTGCAGTCAGCATGCTCCCTCAAAACTTGAGACATCTGTGGCATTGTGTTGTGTGATAAAACTGCACATTTTAGAGTGGCCTTTTATTGTCCACAGCACAAGGTGCAACTGGGTCATGATCGTGCTGTTTAATCAGCTTCTTGATATGCCCCACCTGTCAGGTGGATGGATTATCTTGGCAAATGAGAAATACTCACTAACAGAAAGGTAAACAATTGTGTGCACAACATTTGAGAGTAATAAGCTTTTTGTGCATATGGAACATTTCTGGGAATTCGTTTTTCAGCTCTTGAAACATGGGACCAACACTTACATGTTGCATTTGTATTTGTGTTCAGTGTACATAGTCCAGCAAGTTGTTTCCTTTCGTGTGACAGGATACATGTTGGTGATATTTTGGAAAAATGTGTTTTAAACGCGCTTGGTTAAAATCACCCGCAAATAAAGACTGCTTCCGGGTGAGAGGATTCTTGCTGGCTAAAGTTATTTTACAGTTCGCTGAGGGCCGCCTTGGTGTTTGCTCGTGGTGGTATGTACACAGCTGTGATAACAACACACATTAATTCCCTCTGCATATGGTGGGGTTAGCATTTTAGCATCAGAAACTCCAGGTCGGGTGAACAGGAGCTCGAGATGTTTTCAACTTCGGTACTCCAGGAATTGATGAGGAATCATACACCTCCCCTTACTCTTACCAGAAGCCACTGTTCGATCCATATGGGAAATGAAAAGCTGGTTGAATAGCAGAGTCAAGTGTATTGTCCGTAAGCCATGTCTCTGTAAAAACAAAGACACAGCATTCCCTGATGTCCCTCTGCGAACGAAGCCTTGCTTTGAGTTCACAAAGTTTATTTTCCAGCGATTGGACAATAGCCATCAGGATACTAGGAAGAGGAGGCCATGTAGCCCACCTTTTCAGCCTAGATTGGAGTCAAAAAATACCATCAGGTTTTTATTTGGGGCCTCTGAGAGAAGGTAAGTAGGCTTCAGAGTTCAAAAACCCTGTACAGTGTACTCTTAGAAGTAAAGAAGCCTCTAATAACCTTTAGGGGTTCAAAAGATTGCCCCTGTGGGGGAACCGTTTCAGGTTAAAAAGGTTCCCTGAAGAACCCCTCTTAAAAGGTTACTCAAGGAACCCCTGTGTAAAGGTTAAAACAGGAACCCTTTTGTTATGGGAGGGGTTTGGTCGATGGTAAATGTCATTCTTGTTCATCAAGTTTGTACAATGAAAATTTAAATTCTCCTTGAAAATGTATGCAAATTACATATTGTAATATAATATTAATAATATGAACATTGCTGATTGCATATTGTACCGAAGTGGTAATTATTCCAACATCGGTATTTGTACAGGCGCTTAAGGAATTCATTCATCTCTGTAAGCCTCATTGAAGCTACAAAACTGTCAGTGTTCAACCTTATCATGAGATGACAATACAACAGAACAGATTAAAATAAATGACATTTACTCTCACTGGTGGCCAAAAATAACTATATGAAGAACACGCCCCTACTAAGCCATGTCTTAATAATCTAGCATCAATAACCCAGCATCAACAACCCAACCTGGCTCTTTTTAAAGAAAGCAACCCAACTAAGTGACCCAATGCCTGTAACTCAGCAGTTGGGTCATCCAAACAACCCAGCATTTTTAAGTGTAGGTTAGGTTGAATATACTGTAGCTAGCTAGCGACCTAAGCTAACACCTAATAATTATCATATTTTCCTCTTCTTCTGAGTCTGGCAGCACAACAAATCCAAGTGCTCTGTACACGCCAGCAAAAAGGTTTCTACCCTTTGCTACATTAAAACATTCAAGTTTTCTCCAAGAACCCATCAACTAACCAAAGGTACACATATGAACCTATTGACCTCTGGTTCCTTGAGGAACTCCAGGGTTCCTTGAGAGTCTCCAGGGTTCCTCGAGTCACCCCTAATTCTAAGAGTGTACAGTATGTTATCTCAAATAATCAGTCAGGAACAAATTTCTTCACAAAGTATCAGAAAATACTGGTAAAATGAATAATGTGTTTGTCACTGACACTGTCATTGTGTAATTCATCAAGACAAACAGTGTTATTTGTATGACGCTTTGAGTAAATATTAGTATCTGTGTTAGTATTGGTGTATTGGTGTTCCTGACATTTTTAGTTGCATAATGCTTGAGGTCCTTGTGTCATGAAGTGGTCTTCATTTCCTATGGTAACCTTGGGAACCCGTGGGGACCTTTGACCCTAGACAGTCTGTGATTGAGGGGTAGAATGGGAAGAAATTATGTGTTTATTATCATGAACCGTGAGTGTTTTCTCATGGATGGACTGACAGATTGGATTGAACAATGTATTCCCAATATCCTGGTTAAGCCAGAGTAAGCGAACACCACACAGCAGGCATTGTTTGTTGTCCAGATTAATCAGTACTGATAAAATGTGTGTGTGTGTGTGTTTGGGGGGGATTACATGGCATACCTTGGAGTTGCCATGGTGACAGGCAGGACATGGACAGACACCTGTGAATTAACATTAGGCTGGCTGGGGTAGCAGCTCACCAAGCTCCCAGCGCTGTTTTAATTACTGGAAGGCAGGCGGTGGGAGCGGAGACGAGAGGATAGGATAAGAGAGGAAAGAAGAGGTGAGGAGAGGAGGAGAGGAGATGAGGAGATGAGAGGAGGAGCGGAAAGGAGGAGAAGAAGGAGATGAGAGCGGGGCACTCAACAACCTGTATTATTCCAGCCCTTTATCAACACACTGCTGCCATAAAATCAAAGGGAATTATCTTTGAAATAGACAGGTGTCCAGGGAGACAGAGTTCTCTGCGAATGAAGGGGCTCCACCGGGGCCAGTTACTCAATCTGATTTGGTTAACCAAGACACTGAACTGTACTCACCGTCACACCTCCTGATCCATTCTGGGAAGTGACGCTGATTTCCATGGAAGGCTAAACACAGAGGACTATGTGTGCATATTAAACGCTGGTTCATATTCAGTCTAAACACCTGACTCACCTAACAAGGGCACACGAAATGGGGCTAATATTTTTCAATTGACTTTCATGGGAGAAATATGACTCATCTACATACAGTATCTCTATCATTTTCTTTGTCAAAAATTGAGGACCACTGATGTGTGTGTGTGTGTATATATATACAGTCGAAGTCAGAAGTGTACATACACTTAGGTTGGAGTCATTAAAACTCGTTTTTCAACCACTCCACAAATTTCTTGTTAACAAAATATAGTTTTGGCAAGTTGGTTAGGACATCTACTTTGTGCATGACACAAGTTGTTTTTCCAACATTGTTTGCAGACAGATTATTTCACTTATAATTCACTGTATCACAATTCCAGTGGGTCAGAAGTTTACATACACTAAGTTGACTGTGCCTTTAAACAGCTTGGAAAATTCCAGAAAATGATGTCATGGCTTTAGAAGCTTCTGATAGGCTAATTGACATCATTTGAGTCAATTGGAGGTGTACCTGTGGATGTATTTCAAGGCCTACCATCAAACTCAGTGCCTCTTTGCTTGACATCATGGGAAAATCAAAAGAAATCAGCCAAGACCTCAGAAAAAAAATTGTTGACCTCCACAAGTCTGGTTCATCATTGGGAGCAATTTCCAAACGCCTGAAGGTACCACGTTCATCTGTACAAATAATAGTACGCAAGTATGAACACCATGGGACCACGCAGCCGTCATATCGCTCAGGAAGGAGACGCATTCTGTCTCCTAGAGATGAACGTACACTGCTCAAAAAAATAAAGGGAACACTTAAATAACACAATGTAACTCCAAGTCAATCACACTTCTGTAAAATCAAACTGTCCACTTAGGAAGCAACACTGATTGTCAATAAATTTCACATGCTGTTGTGCAAATGGAATAGAGAAAAGGTGGAAATTATAGGCAATTAGCAAGACACCCCCAAAACAGGAGTGATTCTGCAGGTGGTGACCACAGACCACTTCTCAGTTCCTATGCTTCCTGGCTGTTTTGGTCACTTTTGAATGCTGGCGGTGCTCTCACTCTAGTGGTAGCATGAGACGGAGTCTACAACCCACACAAGTGGCTCAGGTAGTGCAGTTCATCCAGGATGGCACATCAATGCGAACTGTGGCAAAAAGGTTTGCTGTGTCTGTCAGCGTAGTGTCCAGAGCATGGAGGCGCTACCAGGAGACAGGCCAGTACATCAGGAGACGTGGAGGAGGCCGTAGGAGGGCAACAAACCAGCAGCAGGACCGCTACCTCCGCCTTTGTGCAAGGAGGTGCACTGCCAGAGCCCTGCAAAATGACCTCCAGCGACCGTGTCATCATGCACTGCACCTGGCCCGCCACAGGAGTTGCTAGTGCACGATGGGACAATGACATCCATGCCAGGCAAGCTCTTCCCTAACCCAGACAACACTGGGCCAATTGTGTGCCCCCACATGGGTCTCCCGGTCGCGGCCGGCTACGACAGAGCCTGGACCCTAACCCAGAATCTCTAGTGGCACAGCTATCACTGTGATGCAGTTCCTCAGACCACTGTGCCACTCGAGAGGCCCTCATTGTACTTTTTTCAACCTATAAGGTGCTTTTTTGAGCTCTCCTAGCTGTGCCCTTGACGAACTAGAGCAAGCACACTTGTAGCTGTTTTTTTGGAACTCATCCCTGCATCACCGCCTTTACACAGTTACTGTTGTTTTACGCTATCAAAAAATTTCCCATTATAAATTGCAATCTGGATCAGGTGGGGAAAATGTGAAAGCTTGTTCTATTGCCAACATGACTAGCTAAATTGCAAAATAGGATCTTACAGTGTTAGGCTTTCACAAGGAAATTCAGAGAAGCAGATCCTAATTTTGGTGCACATAGAATGGAATCATAAGTAAATTCAGATGCGTGGTCTACGGCAACATTTCTTTACATTACAACAACATAGGCTCATTCTGTTCAGGAAAACACAGGGTCTAATTCCATGTCATCTTGTAACTGTACATCACACATAGTGATCATAAGCATAGCCTAGTGGTTAGAGCGTTGGACTAGTAACCGAAATGTTGCAAGATTGGATCCCTGAGCTGACAAGGTACAAATCTGTCGTTCTGCCCCTGAACAAGGCAGTTAACCCACTGTTCCTAGGCCGTCATTGAAAATAAGAATTTGTTCTTAACTGACTTGCCTAGTTAAATAAAGGTAAAATAAACATTGAAGCTGTATTTTACACTTGCGGGTGTTTGGCTTGCTTGTATCACAGCGATGTGCTATTTATTATAATCCTCAATGTCTCATCTTTCAAAATTTGCTATAGTTTCCCAATTAGTGGGAGGGATGGGGGCAACTTCTTGATGTGCACGTTGCTCAAGTTCACAATGGCTGTCAGTCAAAACCCATACAGCGCTGGGAAGCGCAGAGCCAGAGCTCTGACGGCATGTATAGCATGTTACTGTACAGCCACTGCGTTCCAATTTAGGCGCTTTTCAGTGTCCAAATCGGCCATTTTCAACCCGTATACAGGCACAACCCACTGGGCACAGACGTCAAATCAATGTCTATTCCATGTTGGTTCAACGTCATTTCATTGAAATGGCGTGGAAACAACGTTGATTCAACCGGTGTGTGCCCAGTGTGGAGTGTAAAGGGCCACCAAATGGGGTTTTAAAGCTAGCCTGAGCTGGCGTGAATCTATTCCAAACACGTGTTGTCTGCCTTCCTGCTGGGCTCAAACTGGTTGAGTCAACGTGGTTTCCACATAATTTCAATTAAATTACTTTAAACAAACGTTGAATAGATGTTGAATTGACGTCTGTGACCAGTGGATTTTTACATTGAGAAGAGGCGAAGACAATCATGGTGAGGAAATAGAGTCTATTTAAATGATGAACATCTATTTTAAAATCACTATTACTCTCCTCCCACCCTAAATCGACTCTCCCCTCACTTGTCTCTCTTTCTCTCTTTCTATACATTTTATCTATCTCTCTCTGGCGCATGTAAATGCCCCCTAATTTCTGAAGGCACTTAGTTATAATGCTGTGCCTATACTATGTCACATCTTTTTCTGTGGCAGCAAATCCATTTTTTCTGCTGTTTTCTGAAACATGTAGAAAGCCTCTGCCTCGCATTGTATTGTTCTCTGTGATGTTGGCACGATCTGTTGGTGTAATCCCCCATTTGTTCCAATGCCAAAAGTCCATGAGACCAAGAATATCTCATATTTTATATTGTTACAGTAGCCATGTAACATGCCATTATATTTGAAAACAGCAGTTGACTCAATTTTGCAAGAACACTATGATACTGTGAGTCTGGTAGTGATGGGAAAGTCCCAGTCACCTAATTGTAACGAGGGTGAAATTCAGTCCTAACAAACTCTCCTATTCCTCCACAGGTGGATAAAGAATTAATCATATTTTTTTTATTATTTCTATCATGGAACATGGACAGTCAGTGTAGAGCACCTAATGCTAACCCTTCTTTTTAATGAGTCAGAGGAGACAGTTTAAATTGACACAAAGCTCCTGTGGAGATGGTTTTCATGGAAGCGCAGAGAGTGATACGGCCGCTTAATAAGATGGGTTACATCTGAAGAAAATAGGTAGGGCTATTAGTCAGAGTTTCTACAGAGGCAAAGAGCAAAGAGCAACTTGGCATCTCTAAAGAGCATAACATTCAAAATCTCTGCTGTGAATGTGAATTAGTAGACAGTATTGTTTTACCTCTTATTATTTGTTGATGATCAGGAAATTATTAATAGATGGGGTTTTCTATGCCAGTGATAGAGAGATGGGGTTATCTATGCCAGTTATAAAGAGATGGTGTTTTCTACGCCAGTTATAAAGAGATGGTGTTTTCTATGCCAGTGATAGAGAGATGGGGTTATCTATGCCAGTTATAAAGAGATGGTGTTTTCTACGCCAGTTATAAAGAGATGGGGATATTCCTATGCCATGGATAGAGATGGGGTTATCTATGCCAGTGATAGAGAGATGGGGTTATCTATGCCAGTTATAAAGAGATGGGGTTATCTATGCCAGTGATAGAGAGATGGGGTTATCTATGCCAGTTATAAAGAGATGGGGTTATCTATGCCAGTGATAGAGAGATGGGGTTATCTATGCCGGTTATAAAGAGATGGGGTTATCTATGCCAGTTATAAAGAGATGGGGTTATCTATGCCAGTTATAAAGAGATGGGGTTATCTATGCCAGTGATAGAGAGATGGGGTTATCTATGCCAGTGATAGAGAGATGGTGTTTTCTATGCCAGTGATAGAGAGATGGGGTTATCTATGCCAGTGATAGAGAGATGGGGTTATCTATGCCAGTGATAGAGAGATGGGGTTATCTATGCCAGTGATAGAGAGATGGTGTTTTCTATGCCAGTGATAGAGAGATGGGGTTATCTATGCCAGTGATAGAGAGATGGGGTTATCTATGCCAGTGATAGAGAGATGGGGTTATCTATGCCAGTGATAGAGAGATGGGGTTATCTATGCCAGTGATAGAGAGATGGTGTTTTCTATGCCATGGATAGAGATGGGGGTATTTATGCTAGTGGTCAATGGTGAAGGAGGTATTTATACAGCCCAGTCTTTTATTTTTTGTTCACCTTTATTTAACCAGGTAGGCTAGTTGAGAACAAGTTCTCATTTGCAACTGCGACCTGGCCAAGATAAAGCATAGCAATTCGACACATACAACAACACAGAGTTACACATGGAATAAACAAAACATACAGTCAATAATACAGTAGAACAAAGAAAACAATAAGTCTATATACAGTGAGTGCAAATGAGGTAAGATAAGGGAGTTAAGGCAATAAATAGGCCATGGTGGCGAAGTAATTACAATATAGCAATTAAACACTGGAATGGTAGATGTGTAGAAGATGAATGTGCAAGTAGAGATACTGGGGTGCAAAGGAGCAAGATAAAAAAAAAAATACAGTATGGGGATGAGGTAGGTAGATAGATGGTGTCACGGCTGTTGAAAGGAGAGGAACAAGGTGCAGCGTGGTGAGCGTACATTTTCTTTATTTAATCAAAATGACGCCGAACAAAACAATAAACACTACAAAAACAAACCGTGAAGCTCAAAGGCTATGTGCCCTAAACAAAGTCAACTTCCCACAAAGACAGGTGGAATAAAGGGCTACCTAAGTATGGTTCTCAATCAGAGACAACGATAGACAGCTGCCTTTGATTGAGAACCACACCCGGCCAAACACAAAGAAATAGAAAACATAGAACATCGAATACCCACCCCAACTCACTTTCTGACCAAACCAAAATAGAGACATAAAAAGGATCTCTATTTGTCTCACATTTGTGGCCTGCTGTAGGTCATTTTGCAGGGCTCTGGCAGTGCTCCTCCTTGCACAAAGGCGGAGGTAGCGGTCCTGCTGCTGGGTTGTTGCCCTCCTACGGCCTCCTCCACGTCTCCTGATGTACTGGCCTGTCTCCTGGTAGCGCCTCCATGCTCTGGACACTACGCTGACAGACACAGCAAACCTTCTTGCCACAGCTCGCATTGATGTGCCATCCTGGATGAGCTGCACTACCTGAGCCACTTGTGTGGGTTGTAGACTCCGTCTCATGCTACCACTAGAGTGAAAGCACCGCCAGCATTCAAAAGTGACCAAAACATCAGCCAGGAAGCATAGGAACTGAGAAGTGGTCTGTGGTCACCACCTGCAGAACCACTCCTTTATTGGGGGTGTCTTGCTAATTGCCTATAATTTCCACCTTTTGTCTATTCCATTTGCACAACAGCATGTGACATTTATTGTCAATCAGTGTTGCTTCCTAAGTGGACAGTTTGATTTCACAGAAGTGTGATTGACTTGGAGTTACATTGTGTTGTTTAAGTGTTCCCTTTATTTTTTTGAGCAGTGTACAATGGAACATAGTGTATTGTTATATTTGTTTCAGACTGTAAATAGCTACTGCCAGGGCTGTAGCTAAATATGGGGACCCAGAGGTCTGGAAATAAATATATATGCTGTATATATCCACTGAGTGTACAAAACACTAGGAACACCTGCTCTTTCATTACATAGACTGACCAGGTGAATCCAGGTGAAAGCTATGATCCCTTATTGATGTCACTTGTTAAATCCACTTCAATCAGTGTAGATGAAGGGGAGGAGACAAGTTCAAGAAGTAGTTTTAAGCCTTGATTCAATTGAGACATGGATTGTGTATGTGTGCCATTCAGAGGGTAAATGGGCAACACAAAGGATTTAAGTGTCTTTGAACGGGGTATGATAGTAGGTGCCAGGTGCACCGGTCTGAGTGTGTCAAGAACTTCAACGCTGCTGGGACTTTCATGCTCAACAGTTTCCCGTGTGTATCAAGAATGGTCCGTCAAAGGACAACTAACCAACTTGACACAACTGTGGAAAGCACTGGAGTCAACATGGGCCAGCATGCCTGTGGAACACTTTCGACATCTTGTAGAGTCCATGCCCGACAGAATTGAGGCTCTTCTGAGGGAAAAAGGGGGTACTCCTAATGTTTTCTACACTCAGTGTACTGTATATACATTTTGGAATTCAGTTGGGGTCTCAACTTACTGTTAACTTCTTGTCAATACGGGGGCGCTGTTTTCACTTTGGAAAAGATCGTGCCCAAATGAAACGGCCTCGTACTCTGTTCTAGATCATACAATATGTATATTATTATTACTATTGGATAGAAAACACTCTCAAGTTTCTAAAACTGTTTGAATTATATCTGTGAGTAAAACAGAACTCATTTGGCAGCAAACTTCCATGCAGGAAGTGAAAAATCTGAAAACGAGGCTCTGCTTCAGGGCCTGCCTATTCAACTGGCTTTTATTTATCGATATGCATGCACTACATACGCCTTCCACTAGATGTCAACAGGCAGTGGAAGGTGGAATGGGGTGTCTAGCTTGATCTGAGGCCGAACAAGAGCTTTTGGAGTGACAGGTCCGGTATTTTCTTTGTCTTCGACGGCGCACGAGGGACCTCGACATTGTCTTCTGAAAAGCGTTCGGTATACACGGCGAATATCTCCGGCTCTGATTTTATTTGATACATATGATAATAACATCATAAAGTAGGTTTTTTCAACTGAGTTTTATCAGTTTATTCAACATTTATTGGGACTTTTGGAGTTTTCCGTTCTTTGCGCCAAGAGAGGATGGGAATGTTAGCAACCTTGGCTAGCATTGTGGCGCGAATTCGACAGAAGAAATGGACATTCTAAAACCAAACAACGATTTATTCTGGAAATAGGACTCCTTGTACAACATTCTGATGGAAGCTCAGCAAAAGTAAGACATTTATGATGTTATTTCGTATTTCTGTGTAATATGTTGATGTCTATTCTCCGCCGTGTTGGTGAGCACTGTCTCACAATAACCCAAGCTGTATGTTGTGGTAAAGTTATTTTAAAAAATCTAACACAGCAGTTGCATTAAAAACCAGTGTATCTTTCATTTGCCATACAACAAGTATTTTTATGTAAAGTTTATGATGAGTTCTTTGGTCAGATTAGGTGAGTGTCCAAAATATCTCCGGAGATTCTGGTGAATCGTTGCTACGTATTCACAATGTATAACCAGGATTTGTAGCTATAAATATGCACATTTTCGAACAAAACATAAATGTATTGTATAACATTATGTTATAAGACTGTCATCTGATGAAGTTGTCCAAAGGTTAGTGATTAGTTTTATATCTTTTGCTGGTTTTTGCGAAAGCTACCTTTGCGTTTGTGTGTTTGGCTATTGTGGTAAGCTAATATAATTCTATATTGTGTTTTCGCTGTAAAACACTTAAAAAATCGGAAATATTGTCTGGATTCACAAGATGTTTATCTTTCATTTGCTGTACACCATGTATTTTTCATAAATGTTTTATGATGAGTATTTATGTATTTCACGTTGCTCTCTGTAATTATTCTGGCTGCTTTGGTACTATTTTTTTATGGTGGCTGCAATGTAAAACTATGATTTATACCTCAAATATGCACATTTTCGAACAAAACATAAATGTAATAGGCTACACTCTTAGAAATAAGGGTTCTACTACGGGGATAGCCAAAGAACCCTTTAAGGTTCTAGATAGCACCTTTTTTTCTAAGAGTGTATCTATCCAGTGACTCAACTCATTTCTAAAGTGTATGAAACGCCATGACATTCAATCATCTTTGTAGAGTTCCACAAGTGGCAAGATACATGCATACCAATGTTCTGATGTAAATGGGAATTTACATACGCACACACACACACGCATACACCCCAGTGGTGGACAGTGACGTTTACGATGAGCATGGCCTTATTTCTATTACAGCATATTGGATGACTGTCATTCAATCCCATTCACCCAGCTCAATGTAACATCGATAGGTTTAGGTTTATACCCATCATTGCTACAACCTAGCTTATCAATGAAGGTTTATAACAGGTGCACAGGTCAAGAGAAAGATTTGAGTAATCAAGGTGACAGAAAGTGACACATTCAATACAGCCTTGCACACTCTTGCCCGTATCTAGCTGATCTAGGGTGTAATAATTAGTCCAACAGTTGCAAACAATAGTTTCTATTGGACAAATTCAGGTGTTTATCCCGGTTTCGTTTGATTCCATTTAAGAAACACTTTCCAAAAGAATCGGCAGAATAAATACAACCCTGATCACATGCAAACACAGTTCACTTTCATAGCAGCCACATACAAACAGTATGATCATTTTGCTCATTGTAAAATTCCTTGTCGCGTCTACGAGTTCTCCTAATCTCACCTTTTCCCTTCGCTTGTGGACTTCAGTGCACAACACAAAACTTTCCAAGCCAAACCTTCATATCATACCCACTAACCGCTACATACAACCTACATTGTTGTCACTCACCACATTAGCTAACGTCATAGTCAACATAGCTACTCGAACTAACGCGTTAGTAAACCCGCTACAATCATGCAATACATTGTACAGTCAGCAAGCAGTTTAGCAGTTACACTAGCGGGCCCCAGTAGCAATACATTTATTAAAAAAATATATAGTATATTTTTGTACATTTTATTTAACTAGGCAAGTCAGTTAAGAACAAATTCTTATTTACAATGACGGCCTACACCGGCCAACACTGGGATAATTGTGCACCAGCCTATGGGACTCCCAATCATGGCCGGTTGTGATACAGCCTGGATTCAAACCAGGGTGTATGTAGTGACGCCTCTAGCACTGAGATGCAGTGCCTTAGACTGCTGTGCCACTTGGAAGCTTACCCAGCTAGCTAACACAACATCCCTTTCTGTTTGAGCTATGTGTTTGAGTAGGCTAAACTAGCTAGCTGCATTTGCTAGCTAAGTGAAAGTGAAAAAAATACAACAAAATATATCTCTCTAGCTTCTCCTTAATTTTTAAAGAAATGGATTGGTTCAAAACTGTTCAACTATTATCTTTCTCTCTCTTTGAGTCAACTACTCGCCACATTTTATGCACTGCAGCGCTAGCTAGCTGTAGCTTCTGTTTTCAGTACTATTCTCTGATCCTTTGATTGGGTGGACAACATGTCAGTTCATGCTGAAAGAGCTCTGATAGGTTGGAGGACGTCATCTAGAAGTTGTCATAATTACTGTGTAAGTCTATGGAAGGGGGTGAGAAACATGAGCCTCTTAGGTTTTCTATTGAAAATAATGTACCCAGTGGAGGATGGTAACTAGCTGTCCTCCGGCTACACCATGGTGCTACCCAACAGAGTGCTGTTGAGGCTACCGTATACCTTCATTGCAAAACAGTGTTTTCTTTGGAGACGTGAATATATTTAGTGTAGTTTACATATATCCTGTTGAGGACAGAGGGCGCTGTTTTCACTTTGATGGAAAATCGTGCCCAATTTAAACGGCCCCGTACTCAATTCTTGCTCGTACAATATGCATATTATTATTACTATTGGATAGAAAACACTCTCTAGTTTCTAAAACCGTTTGAATTATATCTGTGAGTAAAACAGAACTCATTTGGCACAAACTTCCTGACCAGGAAGTGGAAAATCTGAAATCGATGCTCTGTTCTAGGTCCTGCCTATAAATGGGCATGATACGTATTAGTATACATGCACGTCATACACCTTCCCCTGGATGTCCAGAGGCAGTGAGAGAAGAAATGGAGTG
Source organism: Salvelinus fontinalis (assembly GCF_029448725.1). Classification (NCBI taxonomy): domain Eukaryota; kingdom Metazoa; phylum Chordata; class Actinopteri; order Salmoniformes; family Salmonidae; genus Salvelinus; species Salvelinus fontinalis. Next base: position 12,515,680 of record NC_074669.1, read on the forward strand.
TTTATCTTGGTCTGAGATGGAATAAATCCTCTTGGAATGACGTGTCACCCATTTCCTGTTTTCTGGAAAGCGCGAGGTTGGACCTGGAATTGCCTTCTGAAAAGCTTTCGTTATAGGCGACTACTATCTCCAGCTTTGATTTTATTTGATACATGTGACAATATCATCGTAAAGTATGTTTTTTCAATATAGTTTTATTAGACTATTGAATTTATTCGGGACGTTAGGCGTGTTGCGTTGTGTGCCTTTGTTCAGGAAGGAGAGCTTCGAGCCACTTGGCTAGTGCGCTTGCTAATTCAAGAGGGAAAAAGGACGTTCTAAATCCAAACAACGATTGTTCTTGACAAAGGACCTCTTGTACAACATTCTGATGAAAGATCAGCAAAAGTAGGACCCATTTTATGATGCTATTTCATATATCTGTCGAACTGTGTACTATTAGTTTTGCGCCCAGGTTTTGGGCACTCGCTCGCCATAACTAAGCCTTATGTCACAATGAAGTTATTTTTAGAATTCTAACACGGCGATTGCATTAAGAACTAGTGTATCTATCATTTCCTATACAACATGTATTTTTTAGTTATGTTTATGAATAATTATTTGGTCAGAATATGTGTGTCAGAAAAAGTGTCAGAAAAATATCCGGACGTTGTGGGAAAAAGTAGCTACGTTAGCACAATGTATAACCACTGATTTCAGCTCTAAATATGCACATTTTCGAACAAAACATAAGTGTATGTATAACCTGATGTTATAGGACTGTCATCTGATGAAGCATATCAAGGTTAGTCAAAAATTATATATCCTTTGCTGGTTTGTTACGATCGCTAACTTTTGCTACTGGGAAATGGCTTGTGTTTCTGGCTATTGTGGTAAGCTAATATAACGCTATATTGTGTTTTCGCTGTAAAACACTTAATAAATCGGAAATATTGGCTGGAATCACAAGATGCCTGTCTTTCATTTGCTGTACACTATGTATTTTTCAGAAATGTTTTATGATGAGTAATTAGGTATTTGACGTTAGTGTCTGTAATTATTATGTCTGCTTTCGGTGCAATTTCTGATTGTAGCTGCAATGTAAACTATGATTTATACCTGAAATATGCACATTTTTCGAACAAAACATAGATTTATTGAATAACATGTTATAAGACTGTCATCTGATGAAGTTGTTTGTTGGTTAGTTTGGTTGGTTCTTGGTTAGTTAGGTTGGCTTTGTGCATGCTACCTGTGCTGTGAAAAATGTCTGTCCTTTTTTGTATTTGGTGGTGAGCTAACATAAATATACGTGCTGTTTTCGCTGTAAAACATTTTAAAAATCGGACATGTTGGCTGGATTCACAAGATGTGTACCTTTCATTTGCTGTATTGGACTTGTTAATATGTGAAAGTAAAATATTTCTAAAAAATATATTTTGAATTTCGCGCTCTGCCTTTTCAGTGGAATGTGGGAGGAATTCCGCTGGCGGAACGCCAGAGCAGTACAGGATAACATGTTATAAGACTGTCATCTGATGAAGTTGTTACTTGGTTAGTGACTAATTTTATCTCTATTTTGTCGGTTTTGTGAAAGCTACCTATGCGGTGGAAACATGGTGAAAATATGCGGTTGTGTGTTTGGCTATTGTGGTTAGCTAATAGAAATACATATTATGTTTTCGCTGTAAAACATTAAAAAAATCGGAAATGATGGCTGGATTCACAAGATGTTTATCTTTCAATTGCTGTATTGGACTTGTGATTTCATGAAAATTATATTATATGATATCCCTGTCCCGTTAGGCTAGGCTATGCTAGTCAGCTTTTTTGATGAGGAGGATCCCGAATCCGGGAGGGTGATGTTAAGGGTTAGAATAGTAGAATACACAAGGTGCAATTTCTAAACTTGGTTGTGCATCAGCGGTTTTCCTCTTGTTATACAGTATGTCACTCACTGACAATCACTCAATTGCTTTCTCGGAAACAGGCCCAGATCCCCGTGATTTGCGTGAAGTGGAGGTGGAAGGGCCAGAGGTGGATGGGCCAAAAGGGGCCAGAGGGCGGGCTGCCTTCTGAGAATTCGTAGGCAATCGAATAAACCCCCACTTCCTTCTATTCTGCTAGCAAACGTGCAATCTTTGGAGAATAAAATAGATGACCTACGGGCAAGATTAAACTGCCAACGGGACATTCAAAACTGTAATATCTTATATTTCACGGAGACGAAGCTGAACGACGACACTATCAACATAGAGCTGGCTGGTTAATTAAACGCTGTACCGGTAGGATAGAACAGTAGCTTCTAGTAAGACAAGGGGTGGCGGACTATGTATTTTTGTAAATAACAGCTGATGCACGATTTCTAAGGAAGTCTCGATCTATTGCTCACCTGAGGTAGAGGATCTCATGATAAACTGTAGACCATACTATCTCCCTAGAGAGTTTTAATCTGTATTTTTTGTAGCTGTTTACATACCATCACAGTCAGAGGCTGGCACTAAGACAGCATTGAATGAGCTGTATTCCGCCATCAGCAAACAGGAAAACGCTCACCCAGAGGCGGCGCTCCGAGTAGAAGGGGATTTAATGCAGGGAAACTTAAATCCGTTTTACCAAATTTCTATCAGCATGTTAAATGTGCAACCAGAGGAAAAGAAACTCTGGACCACCTTTACTCCAGACACAGAGACGCATACAAAGCTCTCCCTCGCCCTCCATTTGGGAAATCTAACCATAATTCTATCCTCCCAATTCCTGCTTACAAGCAAAAATTAAAGCAGGAAATACCAGTGACTAGATCAATAAAAAAGTGGTCAGATGAAGCAGATGCTAAGCTACAGGACTGTTTTGCTAGCACAGACTGGAATATGTAGCGGGATTCCTACAATGGCGTTGAGGAATACACCACATCAGTCATTGGCTTCATCAATAAGTGCATCGATGATGTTGTATCCACAGTGACCGTACGTACATACCCTAACCAGAACCAATGGATTACCAGCAACATTCGCACTGAGCTAACCCGAAAGCTCATAAGAAATCCCGCTATGCCCTCCGACGAACCATCAAACAGCCAAAGCGTCAATACAGGACTAAGATCGAATCGTACTACACCGGCTCTGATGCTCTCCGGATGTGGCAGGGCTTGCAAACAATTACAGATTACAATGGGAAGCACAGCCAAGAGCTGCCCAGTGACACTAACCTACCAGACAAGCTAAACTGCTTCTATGCTCGCTTCGAGGCAAATAACACTGAAACATGCATGAGAGCACCAGCTGTTCCGGAAGACTGTGTGATCACGCTCTCCGCAGCTGATGTGGGTAAGACTTTTAAACAGGTCAACATTCACAAGGCTGCAGGGCCAGACCGATTACCAGGACGTGTACTGCGAGCATGCACTGACCAACTGGCAAGTGTCTTCACTGACATTTTTAACCTCTCCCTGTCCGAGTCTGTAATACCAACATGTTTTAAGCAGACCTCCATAGTGCCTGTGCCTGTGCCCAAGAACACTAAGGTAACCTGCCTAAATGACTACTGACCTGTAGCACTCACGTATGTAGCAATGAAGTGCTTTGAAAGGCAGGGTCTACAGTCAATCACGGATTACAAAAAGAAAACCAGCCCCGTCGCGGACCAGGATGTCTTGCTCCCAGACAGACTAAACAACTTCTTTGCTCGCTTTGAGGACAATACAGTGCCACTGACATGGCCCGCTACCAAAACCTGCGGACTCTCCTTCACTGCAGCCGACGTGAGTAAAACATTTAAACGTGTTAACCCTCGCAAGGCTGCAGGCCCAGACGGTATCTCCAGCCGCGTCCTCAGAGCATGCGCAGACCAGCTGGCTGGTGTGTTTACGGACCTATTCAATCAGTCCTTATCCCAGTCTGCTGTTCCCACATGCTTCAAGAAGGCCACCACTGTTCCTGTTCCCAAGAAAGCTAAGGTAACTGAGCTAAACGACTACAGCCCCGTAGCACTCACTTCCGTCATCATGAAGTGCTTTGAGAGACTAGTCAAGGACCATATCACCTCCACCCTACCTGACACCCTAGACCCACTCCAATTTGCTTACCGCCCCAATAGGTCCACAGACGATGCAATCGCAACCACACTGCACACTGCCCTAACCCATCTGGACAAGAGGAATCCCTATGTGAGAATGCTGTTCATCAACTACAGCTCAGCATTTAACACCATAGTACCCTCCAAACTCGTCATCAAGCCCGAGACCCTGGGTCCCCGCCCTGTGCAACTGGGTACTAGACTTCCTGACGGGCCGCCCTCAGGTGGTGAGGGTAGGTAACAACATCTCCACCCCGCTGATCCTCAACACTGGGGCCCCACAAGGGTGCGTTCTGAGCCCTCTCCTGTACTCCCTGTTCACCCACGACTGCGTGGCCATGCACGCCTCCAACTCAATCATCAAGTTTGCAGTGGACACTACAGTGGTAGGCTTGATTACCAACAACGACAAGACAGCCTACAGGGAGGAGGTGAAGGCCCTCGGAGTGTGGTGTCAGGAAAATAACCTCACACTCAACGTCAACAAAACAAAGAAGATGATCGTGGACTTCAGGAAACAGCAGAGGGAGCACCCCCCTATCCACATCGACGGGACAGTAGTGGAGAGGGTAGAAAGTCTTAAGTTCCTCGGCGTACACATCACGGACAAACTGAATTGGTCCACCCACACAGACAGCGTGGTGAAGAAGGTGCAGCAGCGCCTCTTCAACCTCAGGAGGCTGAAGAAATTCGGCTTGTCACCAAAAGCACTCACAAACTTTTACAGATGCACAATCGAGAGCATCCTGTCGGGCTGTATCACCGCCTGGTACGGCAACTGCTCTGCCCACAACCGTAAGGCTCTCCAGAGGGTAGTGAGGTCTGCACAACGCATCACCGGGGGCAAACTACCTGCCCTCCAGGACACCTACACCACCCGATGTCACAGGAAGGCCATAAAGATCATCAAGGACAACAACCACCCGAGTCACTGCTTGTTCACCCCGCTATCATCCAGAAGGTGAGGTCAGTACAGGTGCATCAAAGCAGGGACCGAGAGACTGAAAAACAGCTTCTATCTCAAGGCCATCAGACTGTTAAACAGCCACCACTAACATTGAGTGGCTGCTGCCATACATGTAAAAAATGTATCACTAGCCACTTTAAACAATGCCACTTAATATAATGTTTACATACCCTATATTACGCATCTCATATGTATATACTGTACTCTATATGTTGTTGTGAAGACCCCACCCCACCCACCCCCTGGCTACAGCATGGTATTATTAACTGTATCTATGCAACCAATCCGTGGAGTATTAGATAGCTCATGAAAGGTTGCAGTTTCCTTATGTGTGGTCTGGCTAGCCTCGGCAGACAATGAGCATTGTTTTTGTTCATCTCATTATATCCTCACTATGTGCTTATTTTAGTCCTGGCTGCTCATGCGGCTGGAGAGAGGAGAGGAGTGTTGGACAGTGATGAGCGGGAGTGATATGAATGCTGGGAGAATGATTACCACAACAAAGAACCTGATGGAGAGAGAGCCAGTGGAGAGCTCCTCTAGACCTCACCTCTGCTGACACACAAACACACACACATACAAACCGTCTACGCTAGCTAGGGCATTTTTAGCAGCAGGATCATCAGTGGTCCCTAACCGTAGATCTGTTCTTATAAGGGTTTGGGCAGTCAGACAAGTATTGCAGATCATTGTGATCTGTATTTAATAGGACAGATATACTGCAGCTTGTGTTGTTTGCTTGCATCTGTTTGTCTGTCCCTGGATAACAGGGGGAGTAAGGAGAATAAGAACAACATTACCCAGTTGTGACTATTTCTGTCTGATGGTATATGCAGGGCAGGTGCATTTTCACTTTCTCATTTGAAACTTTATATATCTCTCCACTCTCTAATCTAAAAACAATCATCTTTCTCACCCCAGCTTTGGAAAATCTCAATTGTTGTAAAGTCACGTAGGAAAGATTTTCACACACTGCAGCAGATGAATGGAGAGGACTGTCAGTTTACTCCTCCTCTCTTCCTCTTCTCCACCTTCGCTCTCTAATTCTGACTACTGCACCTCCCTCCCTCCCTCCCTCCCTCCCTCCCTCCCTCCCTCCCTCCCTCCCTCCCTCCCTCCCTCCCTCCCTTCCCTGTCAGTCCCTGTCAGGCCGTTTGTTGCCTTTATTTCCTCCTGTCCCTCCCATCCTGTCGTTCAGCCACTGTGCTCCCCAGTGTTAGGAATAATCTCTGAGCAGCCTTAACACAGCGCAGGCAGGCAGAAGAGACTGCTGATCTGGGCTGCTGGGCTCTGAGTCTCCTAATGCATCTGGGTATCATGCACAGCCAGGGGCTCCACCTCTGTGACTGCACTGTCCCCCTCCAGCTGTCGTTATTTCATACGGCCCCATAAATCAGTATTAAGAAATATGAGTACTTATTTGTAATGCAATTAGGCTGCTAGTTCTGCACAAGTCTCAGCTCTCTGCTTACTGTCTCTGAGGTGAGGCAGAATAAAAAGTCTCCCCAGTCTGAGCACTCTCTCTCTCTCTCTATAAGCTAAAATTATATATTGTATTATTCTCTTCTTTGTTGTCATTTTACTATTCACTGCTGCAAAGTGATTCCGTTTCTTATGGTTAGTTTAGCATGCACCCGTGTCACGGGGAGCAGTTTGAAAAAGAGGAGATTTGGAGGAGGGGGATAGAGAATCTATTACTGCACCAGTAAATCTGTGTGAGGGATATGTTCTGGCTTGATATACACGTTCTACCATAGCACGTTAATTATGCCTGTGCTGATAACTAACTACATGCAGACAGAAAAGGTACAATGGCAGCACTGTCTGAGTTAATCTGTTAAGTCAGTGCATTGTATAAACAATATCCTTCTCTTTTCATTATCAATTATCTTTCACATTAACATCCCTTCAGTCTATACAGATGTAGAATCTTAATTTGAGCCAGTTTGTTACAGCAGGAAAAGAATCCTGCAGCGACAGGAAATGTGAGTTATTATGTGGATTATAATTAATGGAACTTTTTGTAGGGGTTGATACATTTTTCATAAGTGAAAATCAAGTCTGACATTTCAAAGTGGAAATTACGAACTTCAGAAGCCTTTTTAAAGCTTAAAATACACATTTTACAAGTTTTACATTTCCTGCATTACAGCAAAGTTTTCCTGCAACAGGGTGATCAAATGAAGATCTTTTTTAGTGTTTGTTGTGCTACTTCTAGTCGGTCGCACTGCAGGTAACAACAACTTATTACCATACTCTTACTGTGTTATCTGAGCTGTTAATATTAAGTGCTACCCTCTAGCCTCCTCACTCTCTCCATGATTTTTTGTCTGCTTCAAGCAAACTGCTACCGCACTAATCCCCCTCCTCCTTCCTGTCTTATCTTATCTCCCATCTCTTGATTCTGATTTGCAACTTAGGGGAGGATATGAGAGGATTAGCTTTAGATTCTCCTCAGCAGCATAAGGCCATGTGGTCCTGACTGGCAGGCTGAATGGATTTCCTATGTAGTCTGGGTAACACATTTCTGTCACTCTCAACCAACCACCACCAGCTCCCTGCTCCTACCTTTTGAATATGACGCGTGTGTCATACAGAATTATAATGTTTATTGGTTAAACTCGTCATCAGTGTATGCCTTTGCTCCAATATTCATAAATCATGAAATATTATTGGATTTGTAACAGGGTGAAACTGTTGAGTTGGTGAAAGCAGGCTTGTGTCTATGTCAGTCCCAGATGTGTGAGATTGATTGTAATTAAGGGTTGCAGTATATAATCTGGCTGTTTTCTGTCATTCAAGAAATTCTTATTATCATGAGAAGTTTGGCATGCGCAGGGAGGATGGGAATGGTGACATTGGGCTAGTCTAAATTCAGAAGTGTGTCCGTGGATCGTAGGTGCATTTATGGCAAGGTTGCCCATATGCCAGTTGAACCCGCTCTCCTTCTCCATGGGTACGCCCTCCTGAGAGTGTTGCGTAACACATGTTATTTGACTGAGTAATTCATCTGATCTGTGCCTTATCCCATGGCTCAGGCCTATATTGAATTAAATTGTGGATCTGTACATCAACTAACATTTTGTCCTGTGGAAGGGATTTTGCACCCATGAAACATATACCTGGAGCTGAGGATGAGCATGTTGTTGTTGATCGCTATACATCTGCCTATTATCCCCATGCTCCACTCCTTGATGTTAAAGAACCTGTGTACAGTGGCGTCATGCACCCCAAAAACCTGAGGGTGCACAAAGTACGTGAGTGCTGGGGAGTGGCACAGCGACTTCAAAATAATTGATTCCTTGCACGTCGTCTCCCATTTCTGAGTGTCAAGATTTGATTCCACTAGGAATCGACTCCTAAGATTCAGTATTTTTGGAACAGAGGAGACGGGTTAGCTGCCGTACTTCCGAGCACACAAACACTTGCATCTTTCATTGCAAGCTAGCAAGGGATGGTGAGAGAGGGGCACAGTATAGGCAGGTCATAATAACTGCACTGTGATTACTTCTTTGTAGCTAGTAATGAGGATGGGAGATTGGGAACCGATCTGGGCAGCTAAAGCCAACTTTATAAAATTGCTAGGTGCCTGGTGGTATACATACAGTTGAAGTCGGAGGTTTACATACACCTTAGCCAAATACATTTAAATTCAGTTTTTCACAATTGCTGACATTTAATCCTAGTAAAACCTTCCTGTCTTAGGTCAGTTAGGATCACCACTTTACTTTAAGAATGTGAAATGTCAGAATAATAATAGAGAGAATGATTTATTTAAGCTTTTATTTCTTTCATCACATTCCCAGGGGGTCAGAAGTTTACATACACTCAATTAGTATTTGGTAGCATTGCCTTTAAATTGTTTAACTTGGGTCAAACGTTTCGGGTAGCCTTCCACAAGCTTCCCACAATAAGTTGGGTGAATTTTGGCCCATTCCTCCTCACAGAGCTGGTGTAACTGAGTCAGGTTTGTAGGCCTCCTTGCTCGCACACGCTTTTTCAGTTCTGCCCACAAATCTTCTATAGAATTGAGGTCAGGGCTTTGTGATGGCCACTCCAATATATTGACTTTGTTGTCCTTAAGCCATTTTGCCATAACTTTGGAAGTATACTTGGGGTCACTGTCCATTTGGAAGACCCATTTGCGACCAAGCTTGAACTTCCTGACTGAGGTCTTGAGATGTTGCTTCAATATATCCACATCATTTTCCATCCTCATGTTTCTATCTATTTTGTGAAGTGCACCAGCCCTGCTGGAGGTCATTTTGCAGGGCGCTGACAGTGCACCTCCTTGCACAAAGTCGGAGGTAGCGGTCCTGCTGCTGGGTTGTTGCCCTCCTACGGCCTCCTCCACGTCTCCTGATGTACTGGCCTGTCTCCTGGTAGCGCCTGCATGCTCTGGACACTACGCTGACAGACACAGCAAACCTTTTTGCCACAGTTCGCATTGATGTGCCATCCTGGATGAACTGCACTACCTGAGCCACTTGTGTGGGTTGTAGACTCCGTCTCATGCTACCACTAGAGTGAGAGCACCGCCAGCATTCAAAAGTGACCAAAACATCAGCCAGGAAGCATAGGAACTGAGAAGTGGTCTGTGGTCACCACCTGCAGAACCATTCCCTTTTTGGGGGTGTCTTACTAATGCCTATAATTTCCACCTTTTGTCTATTCCATTTGCACAACAGCATGTGAAATTTATTGTCAATCAGTGTTGCTTCCTAGGTGGACAGTTTGATTTCACAGAAGTGTGATTGACTTGGAGTTACATTGTGTTGTTTAAGTGTTCCCTTTATTTTTTTGAGCAGTGTATATATATATATTTTTTTTAACAACATGACAAATTTGAGGGGGCACGTGCCCCTGTGCCCCCTGTGGGCAAGACCTCTCTGTGTGTAAGTTTATTATTGTCCCAAGCACCTCACCTCAGGCATTAAAAAGGTGGCGTAGTTTTGGATGCAGGAAATTGATATTTACGGTAAAGACCCCCACGTTACATATTAGCTTCTACTGGTTGGGTGTGAAACTTACCAACCTTTATCTTCAACATACAAAGCACAAGTAGCTATTCATCATTGTACCATTTAATTTGACTGACATGTACATGTGTTCCAAACATAAGGTGGCAAGAAAATGTATGTGAACCCTTGGAAATAACTGGATTTCTGCATAAATTGGTTATAAAATTTGATCTGATCTTCATCTAAGTCACAACAATAGACAAATACAGTCTGCTTAAACTAATAACACACAAACAATAATATGTTTTCATGTCTTTAAACATTCACAGTGCAGGGTGGAAAAAGTATGTGAACCCTTGGATTTAATTACTGGTTGACCCTCCTTTAGCAGCAACGTTTTCTGTAGTTGCGGATCAGACCTGCACAACAGTCAGGAGGAATATTGGACCATTTCTCTTTCCAAAACTGTTTCTGGAATTTCTGGTGTGAACTGCTCTCTTGAGGTCAGGCCACAGCATCTCAATCGGGTTGAGGTCATGGTTCTGACTGGGCCACTCCAGAAGGCATATTTTCTTCTGTTGAAGCCATTCTGTTGTTAATTTACTTCTGTGTTTTGGGTCGTTGTCCTGTTGCATCACACAACTTCTGTTGAGCTTCAATTGGCAGACAGATAGCCTAACATTCTCCTGCAAAATGTCTTGATAAACTTGGGAATTCATTTTTTCGTCGATGATAGCAAACTGTCCAGGCCCTGAGGTAGCAAAGCAGCCCCAAACCATGATACTCCCTCCACCATACTTTACAGATGAGATGAGGTTTTGATGTTGGTGTGCTGTGCCTTTTTTCTCCACATATAGTGTTGTGTATTCCTTCCAATTGACTCAAGTGTAGTTTCATCTGTCCACAGAATATTTTGCCAGTAGCGCTTCAGAACATCCAGCTGCACTTTTGCAAACATCAGACGTGCAGCAATATTGTTTTGGACAGCAGTGGCTTCTACCGTGGTGCCCTCTCATGAACACCATTCTTCATTAGTGTTTTACGTTTCATTGACTTGTTAACAGAGATGTTAGCATGTCCCAGAGATGACTATAAGTCTTTAGCTGACGCTCTAGGATTCTTCTTAACCTCATTGAGCATTCTGCTCTGTGCTCTTGCAGTCATCTTTGCAGGACAGCCACTCCCAGGGAGAGTAGCAACAGTGCTGAACTTTCTCCATTTATAGACAATTTGTCTTACCGTGGACTGATGAACATCAAGGCATTTAGAGATACTTTTGTAACCCTTTCCAGCTTTATGCAAGTGAACAATTCTTAATCTTAGGTCTTCTGAGATCTCTTTTGTTCGAGGCATGGTTCACATCAGGCAATGCTTCTTGTGAATAGCAAACTCAAATTTTGTGAGTGTTTTTTATAGGGCAAGGCAGTTCTAACCAACATCTCCAATCTCATCTCATTGATTGGACTCCAGATTAGCTGACTCCTGACTCCAATTAGCTTTTTGGGAATTAGCCTAGGGGTTCACATACTTTTTCCAACCAATGTTTAAATTGTATTTTCAATATAGACAACAAAAAATACAATAATTTGTGTGTTATTAGTGTCACACTGCTTTGCTTGATCTTGGCCAGGGCGCAGTTCTAAATGAGAACTTGTTCTCAACTAGCCTACCTGGTTAAATAAAGGTGAAAAAACAAATAAAATATTGTTGTGACTTAGGCAGACTCAACAGCCTTGTTTTCTCAAACGACTGCCTCGCCTGGTTCACCAACTACCTCTCAGACAGAGTTCAGTGTGTCAAATCAGAGGGCCTGTTGTCCGGACCTCTGGCAGTCTCTATGGGGGTGCCACAGGGTTCAATTCTTGGGCCAACTCTTTTCTCTGTCTACATGAATGATGTCGCTCTTGCTGCTGGTGATTCTCTGATCCACCTAACCTCCAGACGAGCTTCAATGCCATACGACTCTCCTTCCGTGGCCTCCAACTGCTCTTAAATGCAAGCAAAACTAAATGCATGCTCTTCAACCGATCGCTGCCCGCACCTGCCTGCCCGTCCAGCATCACTACTCTGGATGGTTCTGACTTAGAATATGTGGACAACTACAAACACCTAGGTCTCTAGTTAGACTGTAGACTCTCCTTACAGACTCACATTAAGCATCTCCAATCCAAAATTAAATCTAGAATCGTCTTCCTATTTCACAACAAAGCATCCTTCACTCATGCTGCCAAACACCCTCGTAAAACTGACCATCCTACCGATCCTCGACTTTGGCGATGTCGTTTACAAAATAGCCTCCAACACTCTACTCAACAAATTGGATGCAGTCTATCACAGTGCCATCCGTTTTGTCACCAAAGCCCCATATACTACCCACCACTGCAACCTGTACGCTCTCATTGGCTCGCACTCGCTTCATACTCACCGACAATCCCGCTGGCTCCAGGTCATCTACAAGTCTCTGCTAGGTAAAGCCCCACCTTATCTCAGTTCACTGATCACCATAGCAGCACCCACCCGCAGCACGCGCTCCAGCAGGTATATCTCACTGGTCACCCCCAAAGCCAATTCTTCCTTTGGCCGCCTTTCCTTCCAGTTCTCTGTTGCCAATGACTGGAACGAACTGCAAAAATCACTGAAGCTGGAGACTCATATCTCCCTCACTAGCTTTAAGCACCAGCTGTCAGAGCAGCTCACAGATCACTGCACCTGTACATAGCCCATCCAACTTCCTCATCCCCATACTGCATTTATTTATCTTGCTCCATTGCACCCCAGTATCTCTACTTGCACATTCATCTTCTGCACATCTACCATTCCAGTGTTTAATTGCTATATTGTAATTACTTTGCCACCATGGCCTATTTATTGCCTTACCTCCCATATCCTACCTCATTTGCACACACTGTATATATACTTTTTATACTGTATTATTGACTGTATGTTTGTTTATTCCATGTGTAACTCTGTGTTGTTGTATGTGTTGAACTGCTTTGGTTTATCTTGGCCAGGTCGCGGTTGTAAATGAGAAATGAAGCACTGCCGAGAGCTGCCCAGTGACACGAGCCTACCAGACGAGCTGAACTACTTCTATCCTCGCTTCGAGGCAAATAACACTGAAACATGCATGAGAGCCCCAGCTGTTCCGGAAGAACGTGTGATCACGCTCTCCGCAGCCGATGTAAGTAAGACCTTTAAACAGGTCAACATTCACAAGGCTGCAGGGGCAGATGGATTACCAGGACGTGTACTGTGAGCATGCACTGACCAACTGGCAGGTGTCTTTACTGAAATGTTCAACCTCTCCTTGTCCGGTTCTGTAATACCAACATGTTTTAAGCAGACCACCATAGTCCCTGTACCCAAGAACACTAAGGTAACCTGCCAAAATTATTACCGACCTGTAGCACTCACGTCTGTAGCCATGAAGTGCTTTGATTGGCTGGTCATGACTTACATCAACACCATTATCCCAGAAACCCTAGACCCACTCCAATTTGCATACCACCCTAACAGAACCACAGATGATGCAATCTCTATTGCACTCCACACAGCCCTTTCCCACCTGGACAAAAGGAACACCTATGTGAGAATGCTATTCATTGACTACAGCTCAGCGTTCAACACCATAATGCCCACAAAGCTCATTAATAAGCTAAGGACCCTGGGACTAAACACCTCCCTCTGCAACTGGATCCTGGACTTCCTGACGTGCCACCCCCAGGTGGTAAGGGTAGGTAACAACACATCCTGCACGCTGATCCTTAACACAGGGGCCCTTCAGGGGTGCGTGCTCAGTCCCCTCCTGTACTCCCTATTCACTCATGACTGAACTGCTAGGCACGACTCCAACACCATCATTAAGTTTGCTGATGACACAACAGTGGTAGGCCTGATAACCGACAACGATGATACAGCCTATAGGGAGGAGGTCAGAGACTTGGCCGTGTGGAGCCAGGACAACAACCTCTCCCTCAACGTGATCAAGACAAAGGAGATGATTGCAGACTGCAGGAAAAAGAGGACTGAGCACGCCCCCATTCTCATTGACAGGGCTGTAGTGGAGCAGGTTGAGAGTTTCAAGTTCCTTGGTGTCCACATCACCAACAAACTAACATGGTCCAAGCACACCAAGACATTCGTGAAGAGAGCACAACAAAACCTATTCCCCTCAGGAGACTAAAACGTTTGGCATGGGTCCTCAGATCATCAAAAGGTTCTACAACTCCACCATTGAGAGCATCCTGACTTGTTGCATCCCTGCCTGGTATGGCAACTGCTCGGCCTCTGACCGCAAGGCACTACAGAGTGTAGTGCATACGGCCCAGTACATCACTGGGACCAAGCTTCCTGCCATCCAGGACCTCTATACCAGGCAGTGTCAGAGGAAGGCCCAAAAATTTGTCAAAGACTCCAGCCACCTTATACATAGACTGTTCTATGTGTGCTACCGCACAGCAAGCAGTACTGGAGTGCCAAGTCTAGGTCCAAGAGGCTCATGAATAGCTTATCAAATGGCTACCTAGACTTCTTACATTAGACCGCCCTCCCCCCTTTTTACACCACTGCTACTCTCTGTAGTTATCGTCTATGCATAGTCACTTTAATAACTCTACCGACATGTATATATTACCTTAATTACCTCGACTAACCAGTGATTCCGCACATTGACTCTGTACCCGTACCCCCCTGTATATAGTCTCTCTATTGTTATTTTACTGCTGCTCTTTAATTACATGTTACTTTTATTTCTTATTCTTATTTGTACTGCATTGTTGGTTAGGGGCTCGTAAGTAAGCATTTCACTGTTGTATTCGGTGCATGTGACTAATACAATTTGATTTGATTTGAATATAACTCAGGACCTCAGCCTTGGAAGCCAGCTTGTCAATTTGTCGATTTGGTAGAGGAGGAAATGAGAGTTTAACATATTTTGCAACAGACACTGTCTGTTCGCTTCTATATATTGCACCGTATCTGATGTTCTTTGATAATCTATTTTTATTACCTGCTTTTTGTTGGTTGCCTACTTACTGCAATAGTGCAAGTCTGCCACTCAAACAAAAAGTCTCCATAGGTGGAGAGTCTTATAACTACTTATGTAACACATATCAGGTTTCCCATTTGTTTTTGTAGCACTAGTTACTGATGTCATAACAAATCTATGGTTGTGTTGTAAATAAGCCTGGGGCAGAGATACAGTAACTCTCTACACACAGAGATTTACATAACCAAATACTGTATCAATTATTTTCCAATTGTTTCATTCTGAACAGAACCACCATTTTTTTTGTTCTGTACCACTCCTTCAACCAGCAAAATAAAGTTCTGAACCGGTTCGAACAAAAAATAAGTAACGGTTTATATCGTTCCTTTCTCTTCTTTTTTTAACTGTGAAATCAACAGTTTTTACATTTAGTTCATTAAATGACTTCGCCAATCAGTGCGGATGGAGAGGCTTGCTATGGACCGGGCAAGCTAGTGGTTTACATGCGTGATGGACAAACAAATATAGGGCGTGAGATGCAACTGAAATTTTGCGGGTTGGGAGAGAGGGTGGAGGAAGAGGCTTGGATTGAAAGCTGGGCATCTTATTATGCAAACTGGTTTCAGAGTATTTCATATGAATCTGTATGTAAATCTGAGATACTGCATTTAGTATGATATGTTACGTTTGGTATGGTATGTATTCATTTGTGAATTTGTGAACCCATTTTGTATGAAATGCTAGGAATTACAATTCGTATGATATTTAACAAATTTGCTAAATGTACAATATGTTACAAATTTACAAAATGTACTATATGTTACTAATTTCTTATGTAACCATACCAACTGTAACATCAGGTCTAGGTCCAAAAGGCTCCTTAACAGCTTCTACGACCAAGCCATAAGACTGTTGAACAGTTAATCAAATGGCCACCCGGACTATTTACAACCCCCCTTTGTTTTTATGCTGCTGCTACTCGCTGTTCATTATCTATGCATAGTCATACCCCTACCTACAGATACAAATTACCTCGACTAAACTGTACCCCCGCACATTGACTCAGTACCGGTACCCCCTGTATATAGCCTCGATATTGTTATTGTATTGTGTTACTTTAAAAAACATTTTTTTTTAACTTTAGTCTATTTAGTAAATATTTTCTAAACTCTATTTCTTGAACTTCATTGTTTGGCTTGTAAGTAAGCATTTAACGGTACACCTGTTGAATTCGGCACATGACAAATAAAATGTTTTTTGATCATATGCATTTGAGTGTACCGGGTTTAAGTTTACTATGTTACGTCTAGTCTATGAGACCAGGCTGTGTTATGACATGTATTATGTTCTGAAATGCATTATCTAAATTATACCTACATAATTATACCTATGGAGGAACTTTGAATGTCCTCGAACCTCCGAGAGTTGGACCATTCTTAATCCATTCTTCTGTTTAAAAATCTCTCTCCCTTTCTTCTGAATCGCATTTGTAATGTCAGAGTAAATATACATAAAACACATACTGTACTGTGTTGAACTGAGGGAATGTGGGAGTGTGATCCAATGGTCCTGGTGACTGCCATTCTCACTCAGACAAGTTTACAGTCTTTCCCACGGCTGGGTGGCTAGTGTGTGTGTCATCCTCCCAGAGAGCGACAGTGTGTGTGTGTGAAACTAATTATTGTTAAGTAACTGGTTCCACATCATTTTTTTGTTTACTCAACTTTTCAGTCCAAGTGTTACCTGAACAAAAACAAAATTGTTGGCCCAAACTTAGCTCCAACTTCAGAAAACAGGCAAAAATTCAGCCAACTTAAAATTATGTTTGCTCAAATTTTCTCATGTGTCCATTCAACTAGAAATAATTAATTGGGCATCTTACCTAATAAAAGCTGTGGCACTAAACTCAGCAAAAAAAGAAACGTCCTCTCACTGTCAAGTGCGTTTATTTTCAGCAAACTTAACATGTGTAAATATTTGTATGAAAATAACAAGATTCAACAACTGAGACATAAACTGAACAAGTTCTACAGACATGTGACTAACAGAAATGGAATAATGTGTCCCTGAACAAAGAGGGGGTCAAAATCAAAAGTAACAGTCAGTATCTGGTGTGGCCACCTGCTGCATTAAGTACTGCAGTGCATCTCCTCTTCATGGACTGCACCAGATTTGCCAGTTCTTGCTGTGAGATGTTACCCTACTCTTCCACCAAGGCACCCGCAAGTTCCCAGACATTTCTGGGGGGAATGGCCCTAGGCCTCATCCTCTGATCCAACAGGTCCCAGATGTGCTCAATGGGATTGAAATCCGGGCTCTTTGCTGGCCATGGCAGAACACTGACATTCCTGTCATGCAGGAAATCACACACAGAACGAGCAGTATGGCTGGTGGCATTGTCATGCTGGAGGGTCATGTCAGGATGAGCCTGCAGGAAGGGTACTACATGAGGGAGGAGGATGTCTTCCCTGTAACACAGCATTGAGATTGCCTGCAATGACAACAAGCTCAGTCCAAGGATGCTGTGACACATCGCCCCAGACCATGACGGACCATCCACCTCCAAATCGATCCCGCTCCAGAGTACAGGCCTCTGTGTAACGCTCATTCCTTCGAAGATAAACGCAAATCAGTGAAGAGCACTTTTGCCAGTCCTGTCTGGTCCAGTGACGATGGGTTTGTGCCCATAGGCGACATTGTTGCTGGTGATGTCTGGTGAGGACCTGCCTTACAGCAGGCCTTCAAGCCCTCAGTCCATCCTCTCTTAGCCTATTGCGGACAGTCTGAGCACTGATGGAGGGATTGTGCATTCCTGGTGTAACTCGGGCAGTTGTTGTTGCCATCCTGTACCTGTCCCGCAGGTGTGATGTTTGGATGTACCGATCTTGTGCAGGTGTTGTTACACGTGGTCTGCCACTGCGAGGACGATCAGCTGTCCGTCTTGTCTCCCTGTAGCGCTGTCTCAGGCGTCTCACAGTACGGACATTGCAATTTATTGCCCTGGCCACATCTGCAGTCCTTATGTGATCATGCCACAATGCTTTTAACATAGTGTAACGGATGTGAAATGGCTAGCTAGTTAGCGGGTACGCGCTAGTAGCATTTCAATCAGTTACGTCACTTGCTCTGAGACTTTAAGTAGGGTTGCCCCTTGCTCTGCAAGGGCCGCGGCTTTTGTGGAGCGATGGGTAACGATGCTTCGTGGGTGACTGTTGTTGATGTGTGCAGAAGGTCCCTGGTTCGCGCCCGTGTCGGGGCGAGGGGACGACGTAAAGTTACATCTGTGACATTGATGCTGTTGACCCGGATCACTGGTTGCTGCGGAAAAGGAGGAGGTTGAAAGGGGGGTGAGTGTAACGGATGTGAAATGGCTAGCTAGTTAGCGGGTACGCGCTGGTTCGCGCCCGTGTCGGGGCGAGGGGACGACGTAAAGTTACAACTGTTACAATAGCGTACAATGTCCCTGTGGAACGCTTTGGACACCTTGTAGAGTCCATGCCCTGACAAATTGAGGCTGTTCTGATGGCAAAAGAGGGTGCAACTCATTATTAGGAAGGTGTTCCTAATGTTTTGTACACTCAGTGTATTTTGTAGTAAGAATATTATGGAATATAACAGGATAAAATAAATTATATTTTCCCCACACAACTTGTGTCACAGGAAGGTGTGGAACCACTGTCATATAAAGAAGTAATATTTTGAAACAGAGCCCAAGCCCATGCTTTTTTGATTCACATTTCATCTTTCCTACCCTCACTCCACTTTGGTAGGGATTAGGCATTGGGTCTTACATTGAGATGTTTCTGATTAGTGAGAGATGAGCAAACGAGTAGATGAGCTATACCACCTCCACTTATTTGCCCAGCCAAATAGCCTATTCAGGAGTTCAATGAAACAAAATCACATTGATGGAGACAAGTCAGTGAACCCTTATGAAAAAAGATTGCAATCAGAGTGCAGTATGACTGCAGTATAAGTGCAGTATGCTGCAAATACTGCTTCCAAAATAACCGTTTTTTTACTGCAGTAATTTTGCAGTGTAACTGCCATTAGAGTGCAGTATTACATGCGTCCAAAATACCACAGTCGACTGCAGTTATTGCACTTTTACTGCCATTTCAAAACTGCAATCGTTTTTTGTAAGGGAAGTCACAGGTTTTTGGTCAGGAGTAGGCCTAGGCTCTAAGCGACTGCGAGTGAAGAGCAAAATAATCAACTTGTTAAACTACATAACATGATGGCAAAATGTTCTTATAAATGAGCCAACTAGACAAGATGATAATGAGCAGCACTCAACTCAACTTAGCTAACAATCCCCCAGGCTTATTGCTGAAGCCTAACCAATATCCAAACGGAGATTCAGTGAAAACAAAAATCTGACATTGATTGATTCATCAAGACGAGACCCCACACTTAGCTCAAAGCAACGCGATGGCCCTGACCCAATCAAAACGATGCTAAAATTATCATCTAGCTGACCACATGCGGGTAGGCTGCTTCAACAGTTGGATGACTTTGGGAGTTTTAGCAAGCAACAATTTAATACATGCCTTCAATTGTACCAGCCTCATTTATTCCAATAATTTCGTACCTCAGTGATATTTATTCCCACAGTAATTCGTAGTGGTGGGCTATGTGAAAAGATGGGAGAAGTGACATGCCTAGCAACGTTTACAACTGCCAGGAGGATGGTTAACTGCCGCTGCCTAGCAACCATCAATGGTTTAAGAGGGTAGTGCGTGCCACTGCCGCCTCAGCATTACGGCTCCGTTTCATACTAAGCCGTAGTCAAAAGTTTACCGAAATGATTACTAGGTTATTAGGTGGAAAGAAAAGTTTCGGCTTTGATACCAGCAATACGGAAAAAACGGAAGAAATTAAGGTATTACGTGAATATGTGTGTGTGTGTGTGTGTGTGTGTGTGTGTGTGTGTGTGTGTGTGTGTGTGTGTGTGTGTGTTTGTGCGTCAGAGGAGGCTGGTGGGTGGAGATATAGGAGGACAGGCTCATTTTAATGGGTGGAATGGAATCAATGGTATGTATGAATTAATGGTATGTATACCATGTTTGACTCATTTCCATGTATTCCACTGCAGCCATTGCAATGGGTCTGTCCTCCTATAGCTCACCCCACCAGCCTCCACTGGTGTGCATGTAGGCGGGGGTTTTAATAAAAGGGAAATAGTCACAGTGCAATGTCAGCGCAGAGCTGCTTCGTCACACACATAAAAATAGTTAATCTTTCATACATTGCCAAAAGTACCAATGACATGAAATGATTTTGGCATATTCATGGCTGCCTGACATTTAACGAGATTGATTTGTCTACTATGGCTGCAGTGCAAGCAGGAGCCTCATGTCTGTAGTGCAAGCAGAGGCGTCATGCCCATAGGGGGCACTGGGGCACGTGCCCCCTCATATAAGAGTATTTTTGTTGTTGTTGTTTCTCTGTAATACTATTAGCCACCTAGCAATATTATTTAGTTGGCTTTAGCTAGCCCAATCTCCCAACCTCATAACTAGCTACCAAGAAGCCATTTCAGGCTATCAATCAAGTTAGAGCAGCTATAGCTTGTCGAACTGTCTAAAGTGGCATGCCTGCTGGCAAGATTGGTAGACTTTAGAAAAGCAAGCGATTACTAAATGTACTGAATCAGACTCACATTCCTTTCAATAATTTACCCAGATTTTAGCAAAGATGCAGAGAAGCATATTTATTTTCTTAAAAAAAAAACGAAACACCGGTCAGGAGGATATACACAGCTCAAGAGGTATGCTTAGATATGCAGAAAAATAAACATATTTGCTTTACATATAATTAAGTATAATGATTACGGCTCTCGATTGCAGGAAAAGCTGTTTCAGGTGTTTGGGGGAGGGGGGGGGTAGCTCATCAGATTTTTGGGGTGCATGAGTGCAAGCTAGAGTGGGATTTATAAATAAGGTGGATTTGATAGCAGGTGGGATGTACACAGCTAACTCATGAAGATGGATCTGTTTTTGTGAACATCACACTGACACACACACATACGCACAGTCATCTTCTCCTGAAATACCATTGCTATTGATTGATCCCTCTTGGAGCCAAAACTAAGCACACACACGACACAACCTTTTCCTAGCTCCCCTGTGTAGTGATGAAAGGCCTGTGTGAGGATTCTCTTGTCTTTTTCATCCCCAGCCGCACAGAACACCCTTCTAGAACACAGGTATCTTTGTGATGTGTTGTAGAGAGACGAGGTAATTGTCACAAATACCACCGAAGGTTGCCCCCCTTCCTGTTCGCGTGGCGCTCGGCGGTCGTCGTCGCCGGTCTACTAGAGCCACCGATCCCTTTTTCCTTTTCGTTTGTTTTTGTCTAATTGTTTTCACCTGTTCCTTGTTGGGGTTTTGGGATGGGTGTTATTTAAGTTCGTTTAGCCCGCTGGTGTTTGTGCGGGCTTGCAGTTATTTTGACTTATGTGGTGTTTGTGTTCTGTTGGGTTTTCGCTGCCCGGTATTTTTTAGTAACTATGGTTTTGGGTTTGTTGCACCTGTGTTTTGGGCTTCACCCGTGTTTGTAAACCAGTTACTTGACGAAAGGACATTAAAAGCGTTTTTTCCGTTTACCTTCTGCTCTCTGCGTCTGACTCCACACCCATCACTCTCCAGACGATACAGTAATAGCTCTGGCTGTTTGAGGTCTGGCTGTTTCCTGCCTTGTGGTTGTCTGTGTATTTCTGTGGGTATGCTGCTGTAGACTGGACAAGCTGATAAGAAACAGTCAAAGCCTCCCATCTTCATTAATGTCTCTCAAAGCAGATACATAGAGCATCAATCAGCTTGATAAATAATAATATTCAAGAAAATGATATATCCTTTCAAATATTATTCTTGCTAATTGATAGAAATACAATTCTTAGACTGAAAAATTGCAATTTGTAGATATTGTAAATATTCTCCTTTCACCCCCACAAAATAACATTTCAGATAATTTCCACAGAGTGAAGCAAATAAGCTTTTCTTCCACAGGTCTTTTTTCAATCATTTTCAGTGAATGGAAGAAAATTACAAATTGTTATCACCACCCAAAATGAATCAATTTGGCAGCATGGAATCAGCGCTGTGCTCTAGCCTTGGATACACCAGCTGGCTTGGGCTTTTCTACCGTGGCTTACCCCTCACTGAGACCAGAGCTGGCCTGCAGAGTGACGGAGAGCAAGGGGGAGTGGGAGAACCATCCATCTGAATACCCTGCACCGATAATCAACCAGAAGCAGCTCAGTCTTTTGTTGACTAGGAGTCCAAGCCACGCAAAAGACAGGCTGTATGTCAATAACCAATTACTGGCACAGCTGTTCCTACATTGTTCCTCCTCTGAGCAAGAACAAACCCCCACTGAAACACCATCTTTAGAAAGAAAATATTCTCTTCTAATCGTTTCCAAAAGGTCTTGCTAGACCTTGTCCATCTACTAATACCCCCTTCTTTGTTTCTTCTATTCTCCTTATATGGAGCCAAGCCTATTTATTTAACCAGGCAAGTCAGTTAAGAACAACTTCTTATTTACAATGACGGGCTACACCAGCCAAACCCGGACGACAATGGACCAATTGTGCGCTGCCCTATGGGACTCCCATTCACGGCTGGTTATGACACAGCATGGATTCGAACCAGGGTGTCTGCAGTGATGCCTCTAGCACTGAGCTGCAGTGCCTTAGACCACTGCGCAACTCAGGAGCCTATCAGGTCATTTTGTTTTGTTGTGGTACTTTTTTTCACCCCCTCTGCTCTGCAACATCAGTTGGAACTGCGTTAATTAAATAGAGAGAAAGGGCTGTGGGCCCTGGTTTATTAATGTGGAGGAACAGCGCTTCAAACTAAACTCAAAATGTTCCCAATTAAAATTAAGATGAATTGCAGCCCCTAGTCCCCTATTGCGCCTCTGTGGCTGAACCTCTGAGTGGGTCTCCAAGCTACTGCCGTTCAGACAGGCCATTAAAATCCTTAAGAGTCTATTGATGCACCCGTGCGTCAATCTGATTAACACAATAAAAAAATCCCCATCAAAATCCGTCAGTTTAAGCTAGAGATATGTTTTTTTTGCATGGGCTGCGTCTCAATTTGCCACATCCACCTGTCAGCCTTCCACATCTGTGGTGGAAAGTGGCAAAGCTACAGCTATACTTGTCAGACCAGGAAAACGTCTGTAACGTCCAAACGGTTTGGCTAACTAATATGACCACTCTATGGAAATATAAGACTCTCACGAACATGATGGTGTTCTCCGTTGTGCACTGTGACCACCACAAGTGTCAGGGGACTCGTCTGAAGGTAACCCATACAAATGAATGGAGGTATGGAGGTAGTTTTGTACCAACAAAAAACAAGCGTTAAATATGTGTCCAAAAAATGTAAATATTTCCTGAGTTTTCTTATATCTCCTAAAAATAGGACAATCACTTCAAAACCTTATTACTGATGATTTGTGTTATCCAGTGCATTTCTATGGGCTACAGTAGTAAAGGCCAAATTCAATATAGATATACAGTACCAGTTAAAGTTTGGACACACCTACTCATTTTTCTTTATTTTCTTTTTACAATTTTCTACCAAAACTATAAAATAACACATATGGAATAATGTAGTAACCAAAAAAGTGTTAAACAAATCAAAATATATTTTAGATTTTAGATTCTTCAAAGTAGCCACCCTTTGCCTTGATGACAGCTTTACACACTCTTGGCATTCTCTCATCCAGTCTTGAATGCTTTTCCAACAGTCTTGAAGGAGTTCCCACATATGCTGAGCACTTGTTGGCTGCTTTTCCTTCACTCTGTGGTCCAACTCATCCCAAACCATCTCAATTGGGTTGAGGTCAGGTGAATGTGGAGGTCAGGTCATCTGATGCAGCACTCCATCACTCCTTTTTGGTCAAATAGCCATTACACAACTTGGCAGTGTGTTGGGTCATTTTGTCCTATTGATAAACAAATGATAGTCCCACTAAGCACAAACCAGATGGGATGGCGTTTCGCTGCAGAATGCTGTGGTAGATATGCTGGTTAAGTAAGGCTAGAATTATAAATAAATCACTGACAGTGTCACCAGAAAAGCACCCTCACACCATCACAATTCCTTCATCCATACTTCACGGTGGGAACTAAACATGCAGAGATCATCTGTTCACCTGCTCTGTGTCTCACAAAAACACAGCGGTTGGAACCAAAAATCTAAAATTTGTACTCATCAGACCAAAGGACAGATTTCCACTGGCTAATGTCCATTGCTCGTGTTTTTTGGCCCAAGCAAGTCTCTTATTATTGGTGTCCTTTAGTAGTGGTTTCTTTGCAGCAATTAGACCATGAAGACCTGATTCAAGAAGTCTCTTCTGAACAGTTGATGTTGAGATGTGTCTGTTACTTGAACTCTGTGAAGCATTTATTTGGACTGCAATTTTTGAGGCTGGTAACTCTAATGAACTTATCCTCTGCTGCAGAGGTAACTCTGGGTATACCTTTCCTGGTGGTCCTCATGAGAGACAGTTTCATCATAGCGCTTGATGGTTTTTGGGACTGCACTTGTAGAAACTTTCAAAGATCTTGAAATGTTCTTAATTGACTGACATTCATATCTTAAAGTAATGATGGACTGTCATTTCTCTTTGCTTATTTGAGCTGTTCTTGCCATAATATGGACTTGGTCTTTAACCAAATAGGGCTATCTTCTATATACCCCCTACCCTATCTGTAACGAGTGCACTGACAGTCGGGAAGCAAGTTCAGGGAGTGAGTGTTATAATAAATAAATGAAACAATTAACACTTAAGACAAAAAACGCATCGACATGAAAACAGAGTCAATAACACCTGAGGAAAGAACCAAGGGGAGTGACATATAGAGAAGATAATCAAGGAAGTGATGGAGTCCAGGTGAGTGTCATGAGGCGCAGGTGTGCGAGACAATGGTGACAGGTGTGTGGGATAATCAGCAGCCTGATGACCTAGAGGCCGGAGAGGGAGTATACGTGACACTATCTTCTGTACACCACCCCTACCTTGTCACAACTCAACTGATTAGCTCAAATGCATTAAGAAGGAAAATAATTCCAAAATTAACTCTTTAAATTAACACTTTTTTGGTTACTACATGATTCCATATGTGTTATTTCATAGTTGTGAAGTCTTCACTATTATTCTAAACTTTTGACTGGTACTGTACAGAGGTCCTAAAATTCCAAATTAAATAGCTTAATGATCCATGTTATGACCATCTTAAAACAATCCCTCCCAGCTCTGCTCTAATATACAGTGCATTCGGAAAGTATTCAGACCCATTCACTTTTTCCACATTTTGTTAAATTACAGCATTATTCTAAAATGGATTAAATTATTTGTTTTACTCATCAATATACACACAATACCCCATAATGACAAAGTTGTAACGGTTCCGTAACTACAGACACTGGGAGATGGGAAGCAAGTGCAGGGTGAGGTTTTAATAATAAACAGACATGAAACTAAACAAGAACAGCGTCTGGACAAGAGAAACAAAACAACATCAATGCAGACACAGGAATGAAACTGAGGAAGTGACAGATATTGGGGAGGCAATCAATGATGTGATGGAGTCCAGGTGAGTCCAATGAAGCGCTGGTGACAGGTGTGTGTAATAATGAGCAGCCTAGTGACCCCGAGTGCCAGAGAGGGAGGGCGGGAGCAGACGTGACAAAAGTGAAAACAGCTTTTTAGACATTTTTGCAAATTTACTAACAATAAAAAACAGAAATAACTTATTTACATAAGTATTCAGACCCTTTGCTATGAGACTCGAAATGGAGCTCAGGTGCATCCTGTTTCCATTGATCATCCTTGAGATATTTCTACAACTTGACTGGAGTCCACCTGTGGTAAATTCAATTGATTGGACATGACTTGGAAAGGCACACACCTGTCTATATAAGGTCCCACAGTTGACAGTGCATGTCAGAGCAAAAACCAAGCTATGAGGTCGAAGGAATTATTCGTAGAGCTCTGAGACAGGATTTTGTTGAAGCACAGATCTGGGGAAAAATACCAAAAACATTCTGCAGCATTGAGGGTCCGCAAGAACACAGTGGCCTCCATCATTCTTAAATGGAAGAAGTTTGGAACCACCAAGACTCCTTCTAGAGCTGGCCGTCCGGCCAAACTGAGCAATCGGGCGAAGGGCCTTGGTCAGGGAGGTGACCAAGAACCCGATGGTCACTCTGACAGATCTCCAGAGTTTCTCTGTTGAGATGGGAGAACCTACTAGAAGGACAACCATCTCTGCAGCATTCCACCAATCAGTCCTTTATGGTAGTGGCCAGACTGAGCCACTCCTCAATAAAAGGCACATGACAGCCCTCTTGGAGTTTGCCAAAAGGCACCTAAAGGACTCTCAGACCATGAGAAACAAGATTCTCTGGTCTGATGAAACCAAGACAGAACTCTTTGGCCTGAATGCCAAGCATCACGTCTGGAGGAAACCTGGCACCATCCCAATGGTGAAGCATGGTGGTGTCAGCATCATGCTATAGGGATGTTTTTCAGTGGCAGGGACTGGGAGACTAGTCAGGATCGAGGGAAAGATGAACAGAGCAAAGTACAGAGAGATTCTTGATGAAAACCTGCTCCAGAGCGCTCAGGACCTCAGACTGGGGCAAAGATTCACCTTCCAACAGGACAATGACCCTCAGCACACAGCCAAGACAACGCAGGAGTGGCTTTGAGACAAGTCTCTGAATGTCCTTGAGTGGCCCAGCCAGGAAAGAATACTTTCCGAATGTACTGTACATGTCTGATCCTAGGGCTGTGGAACACAACATAAGGACACCTCCAGTCGGCAAACAGTATATTTGTCTGCAGTGTGTTATAAGAGATTATATACAATGTGATATTATATGCCATGTTAACCACTTTGTTATAAACACATTTTGCACAAATACACTGCATACCATTTGATTGATTGATTATAACTTCATGGTGTTCTTAAATTATAGGTTTAACCTGCAGATTATCACATCATGTTATCCATGTTAGTTTATGTCACGTTAACTAATTGGTGGAATGGGATGTTCTAGATTAGGTTTATTCTTTATGACTTTATTATGCATCAGAATGGCTTTATGTTATGGTATCACTCTCTATCACCACCAATCCTAAATTTACAATTTAAAAGACAAATATTTGAAACATCAGCCGTTTACCTCTTTAAGGATCTGGTGCAACAGTGTGTAACATTCTTATCTAGTTCATGCCCCTGGTAATGGTATATCCCTTCCCCAGACACACACTTCTGTCTCACTCACCTCCCACTCAAAACAAAGTAGTGGGTGAAGTCAGAACAGCAGAGAGAGAGCGAGAGAGAGAGAGAGAGTGTTCTCTGTGTTTTCCTGTGTTCTGATGATGACGGCCCTGACTGCTGACACTGGAGCTAATGCGAAAGTAAACACAAGTCTAATTGTGCCACCAGGACATCTAACAGGCATCACATCCAGATCAGGTCAGCTTGATGGGAGGGAGAGAGAGTCTGTTTGTATGTGCTCTCCTTTTCGCCTCAGGGGACTATGTGTCTGTTCCTCTATATTCTGTATCACTGATTCTGTCTAGAAACACATTATAGCTCTGGGCTTCCAGGAAACCAGGGATGGAAAGGTGGGTGTGTGGTGTGTGTGTGTGTGTGTGTGTGTGTGTGTGTGTGTGTGTGTGTGTGTGTGTGTGTGTGTGTGTGTGTGTGTGTGTGTGTGTGTGTGTGTGTGTGTGTGTGTGTGTGTGTGTGTGTGTGTGTGTGTGTGTGTGTGTGTGTGTGTGTGTGTAAAGGTATAACTGTCTGAGATAGTGATAGCCTCTCCATATCTGAGAGGGTGCTGGGCTATTTTGGATAACTCCTCCAATGTAATAGAAGCTATTATTGCACTCATCAGAGCATGCAGATAATGCAGATAAAACGGGCTTCCTGAGACAGCTCTTCAACAATGATGTCCAGAGTCTAATCTGAACAATTACAATTCCTTGAGAAATGAGAATGTGACTCTTTCTGAGTGAACTACTTGAATGGCAATTGACTTTTGGTACTTTTGGTACTTCGCGGATACATGCTTCTGCACATGCTCACACACGTATCTTTCTTTGATCAACATGATTATCTTGATTTGAATATGCACCTTATGTGAAGTAGTTGTTTAATGTGAACATGACACAAAAAGCACAAAGGTTCATATACAAAAAAAATGATCAGTGTCAAGTGAATACAGAAACAATATCAAAATGTAACATTGTTACAATATCAATTTCCCAGTGATACACTACCTGGCCAAAAGTATGTGGACACCCCTTCAAATTAGTGGATTCGGTTATTTCAGCCACACTTGTTGCTGACAGGTATATAAAATCGAGGCCACCGCCATGCAATCTCCATAGACAAACATTGGCAGTAGAATGGCCTTACTGAAGAGCTCAGTGACTTTCAAGGTGGCACCATCGTAGGATGCCACCATTCTAACAAGTCAGTTTGTCAAATTTCTGCCCTGCTAGAGCTGCCCTGGTCAACTGTACGTGCTGTTATTGTGAAGTGGAAATGTCTAGGAGCAACAACGGCTTAGCCGCAAAGTGGTAGGGCAACAAGCTCACAGAATGGTACCGGCGAGTGCTGTAGCACATAGCGCGTAAAAATAATCTGTCCTCAGTTGCAACACACACTACCGAGTTCCAAACTGCCTCTGGAAGCAATGCCACTACAATAACTGTTTGTCGATTGGGTTTCCATGGCCGAGCAGCCGCACACAAGCCCAAGATCACCATGCGCAATGCCAAGTGTTGGCTGGAGTGGTGTAAAGCTCACCACCATTGGACTCTGGAGCAATGGAAACACGTTCTCTGGAGTGATGAATCATGCTTCACCATCTGACAGTCCGACGGACGAATCTGGATTTGGCGGATGCCACTCTCCATTCTCAAACATAATGGTGGCTGCATCTTGTTATGGGTATGCTTGTAATCGTTAAGGACTGGGGAGTTTTTCAGAATTAAAAAAAACGCAGGCAAAATCCTAGCACAGGCAAAATGTGGCGGTCAGTGACGTTTAAGATGAGGGAGGACAAAAATGTTTCCATGAGCATGGCCTTATTTCTATTACAGCATATTGGATGACTGTCATTCATATTCCATTCATCCAGTTCAATGTAACATCAATAGGTTATGGCTACTACATCAATCTTAAATGTTCTCTGTACCCATCATGAGGTTGCTACAACCTAGCCTATAAATGAAAGTATACAACATAGGTGCACACAGGTCCAGAGACCAATTTGAGGTGACAGACAGTGACAAATGGTAACTCGTTACTTTAGCAAATAGAACTAACTAATAGACAGAGGTGGGACCAAGTCATTGTTTTACAAGTCACAAGTAAGTCTT
The DNA here is from genome assembly GCF_029448725.1 of Salvelinus fontinalis. Classification (NCBI taxonomy): domain Eukaryota; kingdom Metazoa; phylum Chordata; class Actinopteri; order Salmoniformes; family Salmonidae; genus Salvelinus; species Salvelinus fontinalis. The sequence continues at coordinate 12,545,063 of NC_074669.1, forward strand.
GGCACTCAAGTCCCAAGTCAAGTCCCAAGTCAAGACAGGCAAGTCCGAGTCAAGTCTCAAGTCAAGAACGACTGTCACGTTCCTGACCGGTTTTCTGTTATTTTGTATGTGTTTGACGGTCAGGGCGTGAGTTTGGGTGGGTAGTCTATGTTATGTGTTTCTATGTTTGTTTAAGGGTGACCTGATATGGCTCTCAATTAGAGGCAGGTGGTTGTCATTTCCTCTGATTGAGAGTCATATTAAGGTAGGTGTTTTCACATTGTTTGTTGTTTTGTAGTTTGTTAACGTGTTTTCGTGTTTTTTCGTCTTGAATTTAATAAATCATGTCATCTCAAGAAGCTGCATTTTGGTCGAATCACTACTCCTCCTTTTCGGATGAAGAGGAGGAGGAACGCCGTTACAGAACCACCCACCAATATACGACCAAGCAGCGTGGGGGAGCGCAACAAAGTAACCAGGACTCGTGGACATGGGAGGAAATATTGGACGGAAAGGGACCCTGGGCTCAACCAGGAGAATATCGCCGCCCCAAAGCTGAGCTGGAGGCAGCGAAAGCAGAGAGGCGGCGATATGAGGAGCTAGCTCGGAAGCAGGAAAAGGATCTGGGCTACACTACGTGGGAGGAGATCGACAGGTGGGCGATCAACCCAGGGCGAGTGCCGGAGCCCGCCTGGAATTCTCTGGCGCAGTGCGAGGAGGGATACCGGCGTATGGAGGCAGCACGACGACGCGGTAGGAAGCCTGTGAGAAAACCCCAAAAATTTCTTGGGGGGGGGACTAAGAGGGAGAGTGGCGAAGTCAGGTAGGAGACCTGCGCCCACTCCCTGTACTTACCGTGGAAAGCGAGAGTACGGGCAAACACCGTGTTACGCAGTAGAGTGCACGGTGTCTCCTGTACGTGTGCATAGCCCGGTGCGGGTTATTCCACCTCCCCGCACTGGTAGGGCTAGATTGAGCATTGAGCCAAGTGCCATGAAGCCGGCTCTACATATCTGGCCACCAGTACGTCTCCTTGGGCCGGCTTACATGGCACCAGCCTTACGCATGGTGTCTCCGGTTCGCCTACATAGTCTGCCCAACCTTACCTGGTTGAATGCTCCCCGTTGCCCGACCAGTGCGGGGAGGTGGAATAACCCGCACCGGTCGGGCAACGGGGAGCATTCAACCAGGTAAGGTTGGGCAGGCTCAATGCTCAAGGGAGCCAGTACGCCTACACAGTCCGGTATTTCCGGCGCCACCTTCCCGCCCCAGCCCAGTACCACCAGTGCCTACTCCACGCACCAGGCTTCCAGTGCGTTTCCAGAGCCCTGTTACTCCTCCACGCACTCTCCCTATGGTGCGTGTCTCCAGCCCAGTGCCTCCAGTTCCGGCACCACGCACTAAGCCACCTGTGCGTCTCCAGAGCCCTGTACACACTGTTCCTTCTCCCCGTACTCGTCCTGATGTGCGTGCCCTCAGCCCAGTACCACCAGTTCCGGTACCACGCACCAGGCCCAAGGTACGCTTTGAGAATTCAGTGTGCCCTGTCCCTGCTCCCCGCACTAGCCTGAAGGTGCGTGTCCTTAGCCCGGTGCCTCCAGTTCCGGCACCACGCACCAGGTCTACAGTGCGCCTCATCCGGCCAGAGCCATCCGTCTCCCCAGCGCCATCTGAGCCATCCGTCTCAGCGCCATCTGAGCCATCCGTCTCCCTAGCGCCATCTGAGCCATCCGTCTCCCCAGCGCCATCTGAGCCATCCGTCTCCCCAGCGCCATCTGAGCCATCCGTCTCCCCAGCGCCATCTGAGCCATCCGTCTCCCCAGCGCCGCCTGAGCCATCCGTCTGCCCAGTGCCGTCTGAGCCATCCGTCTGTCCCGAGCCATTAGAGCCGCCCATCTGTCCCGAGCCGTCAGAGCCGGTAGTCAGTCAGGAGCCGCTAGAGCCATTCGTCAGTCAGGATCTTCCAGAGCCGCCAACCAGACAGGATCTGCCAGAGCCGCCAAACAGACAGGATCTGCCAGAGCCGCCAACCAGACAGGATCTGCCAGAGCCGCCAACCAGACAGGATCTGCCAGAACCGCCAACCAGACAGGATCTGCCAGAGCCGCCAACCAGACAGGATCTGCCAGAGCCGCCAACCAGACAGGATCTGCCAGAGCCGCCAACCAGACAGGATCTGCCAGAGCCGCCAGCGAGCCATGAGCGTCCAGAGCCGCCAGCGAGCCATGAGCGTCCAGATCCGTCGGCGAGCCATCAGCGTCCAGAGCCGCCAGCCAGCCATGAGCGTCCAGAGCCGTCAGCCAGCCATGAGCGTCCAGAGCCGTCAGCCAGCCATGAGCGTCCAGAGCCGTCAGCCAGCCATGAGCGTCCAGAGCCGTCAGCCAGCCATGAGCGTCCAGAGCCGTCAGCCAGCCATGAGCGTCCAGAGCCGTCAGCCAGCCATGAGCGTCTAGAGCCGTCAGCCAGCCATGAGCGTCCAGAGCCGTCAGCCAGCCATGAGCGTCCAGAGTCGTCAGCCAGCCATGAGCATCCCCTCAGCCCGGAGCTGTTATTTATCCAGAACTGCCCCTCAGTCCAGAGCTGTCTCTCTGTCCGGAGCTGCCCTTCAGTCCGGAGTTGCCCCTCTATCCTGAGCTAAATTTCTATCCTGAGCTTCCTCTCTATCCTGAGCTATCCCTCTGTCCTGAGCTACCTCTCTATCCTGAGCTACCTTGTCCCGGAGCTGTCCTTTATCTTGGTGTTGCCCCTTAAATTAAGTGGGTGGAATAGGAGGGTGGTCATTCAGAGGGGGAGACGTAAGCTGGGATTGACTATGGTGGGGTGGGGACCTCGCCCAGAGCCATCACCGTGGTCAGACGCCCACTCAGACCCTCCCCTAGACTTTTGGTGGTGCGTTCGGAGTACGCACCTTGAGGGGGGGGTTATGTCACGTTCCTGACTGGTTTTCTGTTATTTTGTATGTCTTTGACGGTCAGGGCGTGAGTTTGGGTGGGTAGTCTATGTTATGTGTTTCTATGTTTGTTTAAGGGTGACCTGATATGGCTCTCAATTAGAGGCAGGTGGTTTTCATTTCCTCTGATTGAGAGTCATATTAAGGTAGGTGTTTTCACATTGTTTGTTGTGGGTGGTTGTCTCCTGTGTCTGTGTCAGTGTATGTTACGCCACACGGGACTGTTTTCGGTTTTGTTTGTTCGTTCGTTTTATGTAGTCAGTTTTCCTGTTATTGCGTTCTTCGTGTTTCATGTAAGTTCGTCGTCCAGGTCTGTCTACGTCGTTTATTGTTTTGTAATTATTCAAGTGTTCGTCGTGTTTTCTGTTTTGTTTAATAAATAATATGTCGAACTACAACGCTGCATTTTGGTCGAATCACTACTCCTCCTTTTCGGATGAAGAGGAGGAGGAACGCCGTTACAACGACAAGTCCCAAGTCAAGTCTCAAGTCCTAAACTTTGAGTTTCGAGCCCTAAACAAGTCATAATGTGCTCTTCACCAAATGTAATACCATTTCATATTTTTAACAAGAGTAATAGTTAGTATATTAAATTTACGCAAATCATGAATGCTTTTAAAAATATATATATTTATTATTTTCCAAATAAATGTAATATTTCCATGGAAATACATGGGTAGCCATGAGACAGGCACATCAATATGACAACAAAAACAAAATATTGTAGTGCTCTCTCTCTCTCTCTCTCTCTCTCTCTCTCTCTCTCTCTCTCTCTCTCTCTCTCTCTCTCTCTCTCTCTCTCTCTCTCTCTCTCTCTCTCTCTCTCTCTCTCTCTCTCTCTCTCTCTCTCTCTGTTAGTGTGTGTTATTCTCTCTCTCTCTCTCTCCCTCTCTCTCTCTCTGTCTCTCTCTCTCTCTCTGTTAGTGTGTGTTATTCTCTCTCTGTCTCTCTCTCTCTCTCTGTTAGTGTGTGTTATTCTCTCTCTCTCTCTCTCTCTCTCTCTCTCTCTCTCTCTCTCTCTCTCTCTCTGTTAGTGTGTGTTATTCTCTCTCTCTCTCTCTCTCTCTCTCTGTCTCTCTCTCTCTCTCTGTTAGTGTGTGTTATTCTCTCTCTCTCTCTCTCTCTCTGTTAGTGTGTGTTATTCTCTCTCTCTCTCTCTCTCTCTCTCTCTCTCTCTCTCTCTCTCTCTCTCTCTCTCTCTCTCTCTCTCTCTCTCTCTCTCTCTCTCTCTCTCTCTCTCACTCACTCACTCCAGATATACTCTAGACACCTAAAACAATCCTGCCATAAAGTTACAATCATTTATTAGAAAGTACATCAAAACAATTGCTACTGAACTTCAAGTAGGCCTACAATTTGAACACTGGCCTGAATGTCTGTGAAAAAAAATATCTTTGGGAGATAAAACTTGCACTGCACAACCCCCCCCCCCCCCCCCCTCCCCCCCCCATATCGATCGACACACACACACACCCTCTGTGTGGTTACAGTAGGCTAACGTATGTTAATGGTTTTAGGAACAGCAGTAACAGGCAGTAACATAGCCAGTTGTAGCTCAATCTTAGGTGCAATGATTAGGTGCATCTTTCCAAGGGCTCCGTCTGAATTCACCCGCCGATGATACTCTGCACTGCCACGCGCAACTTTTTCTCCCCTGGAACAATTTCATTGGCTGCTGTCCGATTCAAACTGTAATCCGTAAAATGAAGAGTTGATGCGCTGCTCAAGTCCAAGTTAAGTCACGAGTCATTGGTGTTAAGTTCAAAGTCGAGTTGCAAGTCTTTTTTGATTTTGTCAATTCGAGTCTAAAATCATCATATTTGTGACTCGAGTCTGACTCGAGTCCAAGTCATGTTACTTGAGTCCAGACCTCTGCTAATAGAACTAACGCATTAGTAAACCCGCTACAATTAGTAAACCCGCTACGTTTAGCACTTACACCGGCGGGCCTCGGTGGCAATAAATTCGTAAAACCAGAAGCTTACCTTGACTTGGAAGAGTTCCAGTGTTGTGTTGGATAGTCATAGCCAGCTAGCTAACATAGCATCCCTCTATTTGAGCAGGGTGTTTCAGTAGGCTGAACTAGCTACCTGCAAATGCTAGCTAAGTAAGTGAAAAAAATATATACGAAATCTCTCTCTCTCTCTATTTCTCTCTAGCTTCTCCTTCATTTTGGAAGAAATTAATTTGTTCAAAACTGTTCAGCTATTGACTTTCTCTCTCTTTGAGTCAACTACTCACTCCATTTTATGGACAGCAGTGCTAGCTAGCTGTAGCTTATGCTTTCAGTACTAGATTAATTCTCTGATCCTTTGATTGGGTGTACAACATGTCAGTTCATGCTGGAGGAGCTCTGATAGTTTGGAGGACGTCCTCCGGAAGTGGTCATAATTACTGTGGAAGTCTGGAAGGGGGTGAGAACCATGAGCCTCCTAGGTTTTGTATTGAAGTCAGTGTATCCCGAGGAGGACGGATGCTAGCTGTTTTCCGGCTACACCACAGAGTGCTGTTGAGGCTACTGTAGACCTTCTTTGCAAAATAGTGTGTTTTGATCAATTATTTGGTGACTTGTGATTATATTTAGTAAAGTTTTATCTAAAAAAGATAACTTTTTAAATGTTTAAAAATATATATTTTTATGAAATTCACTGACGAGGATGGTCAGGGCTTTGGATAGTAACAGCACCCACACACACTCACTGTGCCCATCTTTTGTCTATCTCCACAAATGACACAGTCATTATAGCCTGTCATTACACCTGACTGTACAGAGAGAAGAGAGTCACAGAACAACAGATATTTGAATGCATATCATTTGCCAGAGCCAATTATGCACTCGTGTGATAGCACACCTGGCTGCTCTATTGCAAATCCGGTCAAGCATCTGACTCAGATGATGAGAACACACGCTTGGATTACTTGATGAGTAAGAACCAGTATTTACCAGATCTTATCTTCAGCTTCACTGTTGATGATAAAAACATCTGATAAAAACACCTGATCCACTTATACCTCCCTCCCTCCTCTCTGTCTTTGTTCTCAGTTCATATCCAGTGGTTGGTGAGTGTGCAATTACCTTCTGTGGTGTTTTGTCTTTCACAATTTACCCTCCAATTTGCTTCGTAAAAGCATGTCTCTCAAATCTGTCAAAATTTGGGGGTACAGATGTAAGATCTTAGTTTGACCAGTATTGTTGCAGCAAAATAATCCTGCAGCAACAGGATTTGAATGTGTAGTCCATAATGTTACTTGATTGAAGTATTGCTACATGAAAAGTGCAATACTGTTAACATAACCATGTTTTAGCTCAGGTTTTCAGTAAATTGATGTAAATCACAAAGCTTATCTGCATTTCCTGCGGTGCAGGAAAATTCTCAGCAACAAAGCAGTGATCAAATTAAGATCCTTCACCTGTAGTGACAAGAAGGCTGTGGCCCGTGTGCGTCAGTGGATCAGTGGATGGTGAGTGCTAGGTGTCTTATTTACATATTGCATACTAATGGTTGTTTGATTAGGAGGGGTGAATGAGGCTGACCTTTCCCGCTGTGTAAAACCTGTGATGAGGTCCATTCTGTGAGCAGTGGAACTAATTGTACTGCAGGTACGCCCTTATAACACACGCACGCGCACACATGCACACACACACTTGCTTTTGCACACACAGACACCTGCACACACCTACACACAGTCACACACTCTTAACCAAAACACACAAGCAGAGGTGTGAGCCCATCTTTGCAAAATAACGATAATATTCCCATCACAAAGTAATTTTCAACTTGATGGAGCTGGGGGCAAGTCCCACTTGGTGTGCATTGTCAGCTCTATGCTGATTGTGGATGAGGAGTGCTGGGGGATATTTAAAAACATGCTTTCAAAAGAGACATTACAGAACACTTACACTACCACTAGGCCTAATGATATTTTCCAGACTAGAGGAATGGCCTGCCAGACCTACAAGGCTATAGTAGTGTGAATGTGTGTGTGTGTCCATGTGCGTGTGTGTGTTCGTGTAGGTTCAGATTGGATTGCAACTCGGCTATTGAGGTTGAGGGCCATGGGGGTTAGATTAATCTCATCCAACAGTCTATTTACACTTGTTATTTTCCATGCACTGTAGTTCTCGTCTGGACAGATATGTGTCTGGGCTACCACAGAGCAAAGATCCCTGTCTTATTCAGGCAAGAACTTTTGCAGATGAATCCCTTGCAGATTAATCGGTTCTGCGAGTATCACCCTAAAACCAAACAACAAATACACTTGGCTATAATTCCTCAAATCCCCCTGTAACATTCCCAAAGAGGTGATACATGGAGAGCGCAGGTACTATAGGCTACTATTCACCCTGTTGCCTGGATGGGTCAGGATGAACGGGATGGGAGCTGTGGTGAAGTGATGTTTGAGGTCCTGGAACGCCCAGTCAGCAGCTGGAGACCACGTGAACAGAACCTTGGGCAAGGTGAGTGCTGACACTGGCGGAAGCCAGGGTGCTGTAACCCCGGATAAAGCAGCGATAGAAGTTGGCGAACCCCAGGAAACGTTGCAGCTGCACCCTGAAAGTAGGCTGGGGCCAATTCACCCCCACTATCACCTTCCCGGGATCCATTTGTACACTCCCTGTAGCGATGATGTAACCTAGAAAAGGGACGGTGGAGCGATGGAACTCGCACTTCTCTGCTTTTACAAACATCTGGTTCTCCAGGAGGCTTTGGAGAACTTGTCAGACGTGGAGCACATGTTCTTGGGTGGAGCGCGAGAAGATGAGGATGTCATTGAGGTAGACAAAGACGAACCGGTTCAACATGTCGCGGAGAACATCATTGACCAGAGCCTGGAACGCAGCAGGGGCTTTTGGTAAGGCCAAATGGCATGACCAGGTACTCGAAGTGACCGTTGGTCGTGTTGAAGGTGGTCTTCCACTCGTTCCCTTCCTGTATCTGCACCAGGTAGTAGGCGTTCTGTAGATCCAGTTTGGAAAACACGGTGGCCCCCTGGAGTGGCTCGAAGGCAGAGGAGATGAGGGGTAGCAGGTCTTCACCGTTATGTCATTGAGACCCCGGTAGTTGTTGCACGGCCGCAGGGTCTTGTCCTTCTTCTCCACAAAGAACCCTGCACCGGCGGGAGAAGAAGGAGGTCGGATGAATCCCGTAGCTAGGGAGTCCCCAATATAGGTCTCCATCGCCTTGGTCTCTGGTCCCGACAGAGAGTACAGTCGTCCTCGGGGCAGAGTGGTGCTAGGGAGAAGGTCAATCCCGCAGTCAAAAGGTCGGTGCAGCGGAAGCGAAGTTGCCCGGGCATGTTGAACACCTCCCGGAGGTCCAGGGCGACTTCCGAGCCCCCAGGAAGACGTCCCGGGGCAGGTTCTGCTGACTTCAGGCAATGGAGGTGGCAGAACGGGGGGGATTGTGTCACTGGAGCCAGGAGAATCTCAATACCACAGGAATCTGAGGAGACTTAACCTTTTCCCACGTACCAACAAACAGGTGTGATCGTTCTATAGTGGTCCCTGTTGTGTATGATCAAACCGGTGTGATTAGAACACTTGATTAGAGCGCTTATTTAGAACGTCCATTTTCGATTGACGCAACAATCAGCATTTGAGCTGGCCACACTTTTTTTTTCACATAAACATTTTGCATAAACACAGTCCTTACAAAATTATGTCCAGAATGTGACCAGTTTTTGGATGCAATGTTCAGACATTCACAGATGTAGCTACAGCATACACAATCATCCAAACCGGAAAATGTAGGCTACATTTGTCCTAGCTGAGGAAAGATTGACGTAACACAAGCAATCATATTTTTTTTAACTCCCGGCTGACAGAAACTACAATATGAATTAGCTAATAGCAATTACTATTTATAATTAATCACATCACGGGTGAGATCACCATTGATCGAAATAATTGAATAAAACACTTTCTAGAAATCGAAAGTAATCCGATGATGGGTAGTTTGTGCACGCCGGAATGTTTATTTTTTCACATCAACCAAAGATAATAAGAGGAGACAAGATGAGTTTGGTCTGTTTATACGTCTACAATCATCCACTTCCCTTCATTCACTTCCGGAAAAAGATGAGTGAACCATTCCTTCACCTCATTATAACATCTTTGGTCTGACAGATGACACCCAGAATGCATTGAATAATGTCAACAAACATGGTGCCACACATAGCTGGCAAATAGCTTAGCTCATTATCATCAGTACAACCTTCAAAAAAGTATTTACACACATCATAGGTGTCCATTACAATAGATGCAATAATCGGAATGCATTATTTGTTACAAGTACTTGAAAACATGTGAATAAAACTGTAAATACATTATGCTCCAAACATACTGTAATGACCTGACTAGATCATAAAGGAACAATTGTCCAGACAGAGGATTGAGTTTACAAATGTATGGTTTATTAACCCAACTTCACACAGGCTACTGTTTAACCGTAGCCTACGCCAAATAAATGAAGGATACCATATAAAACAACCGTGACCTTCTCTGTGAAGGCCAGATGTAAGAGAGAGAACAATGGCTAAACCTGGTCTTAACTTCCAATGCTCCATCCCCCTGCCCAACCCCCCGTGAACACTGGGTACTGGTAAGTACAACACAACCAACTAATAGCCTAACACATAACACACAGCTGTCTGTGCGGGTCGCTACAATACATACCGTATGCACCTACAGTAGAAACGACAACACGATATACAGAAAATAAGGAACTTGCTATCAAAGAGCGCCCATCCAGCGCTTTAATGTCCATGGGAATGGAGAGGGGCTGAGTGGGGATGCCCAGCTCAGAAGCCAGGGATGCGAGTAAGGGAAGAAGAAAAGTTTCCCATATGTCCCACCAGAGTACTCACTCCTGACAGTGAGCCTGGTTTTAGTGGACATGTGGACACAAAATGACCACAAGTCCCGCAATACAGGCAACTCTTGGTTTGGAGCCTGTATAGCCGTTCAGCTGGAGACAACCCAGCTCTGCCTAGTTGCATAGGCTCGGGAAGAGGTGGATCAGCAGTCTTCGGCGACTGTCGGGGGAAGTTGGGTAGCCTCGGGTTCTCTCAGAAACGGGGTCGTCGGGGACTTCTGGGATGCCTCGGAGGCAATTTGGAATCCTTGGACGGGCGAGTACAATCGAATCTGCTCTCTCTCCTTCGTTCCCGTAGTCGCCCCTCGATCCTGATGGTCAAGGCGATGAGGAATCAAAATCCATCGGTAGTTCCCGGGCTGCAAGCTCGGTCTTCACTTCCTCCAATACTCCGTGCAGGAACATGTCGAACAGCGCTTCAGTGTTCCAGGCACTCTCCGCTGCCAACGTGCGGAAATCCACCGTATAATCTGCAACACTGCGCGATTCCTGCCGAAGCTGGTGTAGCTTCCGGGCAGCCTCTCTCCTGGACAATGGGGCATCAAAAACCTTCTTGACCTCCATCACGAACTCCTCCAGACTGAAGAATATAGCCGGCTGTTGTTCCCATACTGCCGTAGCCCAGGCGAGAGCCTTCCCGGACATCAGCGTGATGAGGTACGCTATCTTAGAGCGGTCCGAGGGGAAGGAGGAGGGCTGAAACTCAATGATGAGGGTACACTGAGCGAGAAATGCCCGACTCTCCATCGAAGCATTCCGGTGGAGGTAAGCGGGGTTCCCGGGAAAAACTGGGATGAACAGTGAGGCGGCGCCGCTAACAGCTGGGCTACTGAGGGGCTGTGAGATTACCGTCGTGGTAGACAACCCGCAGAATTGCTCCAGCAATGAGTTCAACGCTTGGTCATGGCATTCGGCCAAGGTCTGGACCCCTTCCACAAGGCCACGAAGCAACTCCTCATGACTACCAATGGTGGCTCCTTGGGAGGAGATGGCGTTGCGAAGCTAGTCCGTGTCTACTGGGTCAGTCATGGCCAGTTCGTACTATCACGTTTAAGGTAAGACCCAGGTGCAGACAGTGTCGAAATAACAAACGTTTATTATTCGAACAGGGGCAGGCAAAAGGACAGGTCAAGGGCAGGCAGAGGTCAGTAATCCAGATAGGTGGGCAAATGTACAGGACGGCAGGCAGGCTCAGGGTCAGGGCAGGCAGGAATGGTCGAAACCGGGAAACAAGAAAATAGGAACTATAGCAAAGACAGGCGCAAGGGAAAAAACGCTGGTAGGCTTGACAAACAAAACTAACTGGCAACAGAGAAACAGAGAACACAGGTAAAAATACACAGGGAATAATGGGGAAGATAGGCGACACTTGGAGGAGGGTGGAGACAATCACAAGGACAAGTGAAACAGATCAGGATGTGACAACAAGTACAATAATGTGTGAGATAATGACATTTCACTCCATCGTGTGAGATGTAATTAATTCAAAATTAATTGAGGATAGAATGGTGGGTGGAGGAGCAATCGTTCCCAATCCGAGGAATCATCAAAATGCAAATACTGCTGGCCTCTGGTTGACTCACTATCTTATGTCTCCTCACTGGAGTCATTATTTTACACACACAGAGAGAGAGAGAGAGAGAGAGAGAGAGAGAGAGAGAGAGAGAGAGAGAGAGAGAGAGAGAGAGAGAGAGAGAGAGACAGAGAGAGAGAGAGATGTGGTCATTTAAACTTTGTGTAAGAGGGTCAAAGGGGGAATATTCAGCATTACTAGCTGATTAAACAATATATGGTTCCACTGTATTAGTAACGAAACATGTCATGTGAATGGGTAGAAATATTTTCACATAGATTTTTAGTCTCGTCTTGATTTTTAGTCTCTGAAAGTAAGGACAATACAATGTGAGTGAATATGATCTTCAGAAAATTGGGCAGATAAAATATGCATAAACCTGCAGCCAGTCCACCCACAGCCATCTCACCCTCTCCTTCTCTCCTTCCCTCCCTTTCTTCTCTCCGGTGTATCAGTCACACAGTGAAGCAGGACGAGCTGTCTGGGTGAAGACAACACCAGGGAAAAGCAGAGGCAGCTGAAAACCTTTTATCAAAGGCTTTAACTGTAATAAAAACAGAAACATTCAGTCTGAAGGTTTGAGACAAAGGTATTACAGAAGATAGAGATGGTTATAATGGCAGATCTAAGTTCGTGCATAAATTGTGGAGAAAGGTGGGCAGGTGGGAAAATTCTGTTGGGAAGTGAGCTGGCAGCCGGAAGGTTGCTGGCATCAAATCCTAGATGCCATTGCCTACTGTTGTGCCCTTGAGCAAGGCCCTTAACCCCCGAAAAGAACTGCTCCACGGGCGCCCAGTGTGGCAGCCCCCCTCTCCAATATGTGTTTTGAGTCAAATTTAGTTCATAATTAATGAATTAATAATTAACAAATAAAGTAGTCTTAATTTATTGAGGAGTCATTTCAGTTGCAGATCATATCATATAGATTAAATTTACGTTACATATCATATAGATTAAACATCTACTGTAGAACTGAAAGCCAACTTACACTATGCTTATTCTTGATTCCCTGACATAGGCTACACTCTTAGAAAAAAGGGTTCTACTACGGGGATAGCCAAAGAACCCTTTAAGGTTCTAGATAGCACCTTTTTTTCTAAGAGTGTATCTATCCAGTGACTCAACTCATTTCTAAGTGTATGAAACGCCATGACATTCAATCATCTTTGTAGAGTGCACAGGTCAAGAGAAAGATTTGAGTAATCAAGGTGACAGAGAGTGACACATTCAATACCACCTTGCACACTCTTGCCCGTATCTAGCTGATCTAGGGTGTAATAATTAGTCCAACAGTTGCAAACAATAGTTTCTATTGGACAAATTCAGGTGTTTATCCCGGTTTCGTTTGATTCCATTTAAGAAACACTTTCCAAAAGAATCGGCAGAATAAATACAACCCTGATCACATGCAAACACAGTTCACTTTCATAGCAGCCACATACAAACAGTATGATCATTTTGCTCATTGTAAAATTCCTTGTCGCGTCAACGAGTTCTCCTAATCTCACCTTTTCCCTTCGCTTGTGGACTTCAGTGCACAACACAAAACTTTCCAAGCCAAACCTTCATATCATACCCAATAACCGCTACATACAATCTACATTGTTGTCACTCACCACATTAGCTAACGTCATAGTCAACATAGCTACTCGAACTAACGCGTTAGTAAACCCGCTACAATCATGCAATACATTGTACAGTCAGCAAGCAGTTTAGCAGTTACACTAGCGGGCCCCAGTAGCAATACATTTATTTAAAAACTATATAGTATATTTTTGTACATTTTATTTAACTAGGCAAGTCAGTTAAGAACAAATTCTTATTTACAATGACGGCCTACACCGGCCAACACTGGGATAATTGTGCACCAGCCTATGGGACTCCCAGTCATGGCCGGTTGTGATACAGCCTGGATTCAAACCAGGGTGTATGTAGTGACGCCTCTAGCACTGAGATGCAGTGCCTTAGACTGCTGTGCCACTTGGAAGCTTACCCAGCTAGCTAACACAACATCCCTTTCTGTTTGAGCTATGTGTTTGAGTAGGCTAAACTAGCTAGCTGCATTTGCTAGCTAAGTGAAAGTGAAAAAAATACAAAAAATATATATCTCTAGCTTCTCCTTAATTTTTAAAGAAATGGATTGGTTCAAAACTGTTCAACTATTATCTTTCTCTCTCTTTGAGTCAACTACTCGCCACATTTTATGCACTGCAGCGCTAGCTAGCTGTAGCTTCTGTTTTCAGTACTATTCTCTGATCCTTTGATTGGGTGGACAACATGTCAGTTCATGCTGAAAGAGCTCTGATAGGTTGGAGGACGTCATCTAGAAGTTGTCATAATTACTGTGTAAGTCTATGGAAGGGGGTGAGAAACATGAGCCTCTTAGGTTTTCTATTGAAAATAATGTGTCCAGTGGAGGATGGTAACTAGCTGTCCTCCGGCTACACCATGGTGCTACCCAACAGAGTGCTGTTGAGGCTACCGTATACCTTCATTGCAAAACAATGTGTTTTAATAAATTCTTTGGAAACGTGAATATACACTGCTCAAAAAAATAAAGGGAACACTTAAACAACACAATGTAACTCCAAGTCAATCACACTTCTGTGAAATCAAACTGTCCACTTTGGAAGCAACACTGATTGACAATACATTTCACATGCTGTTGTGCAAATGGAATAGAGAAAAGGTGGAAATTATAGGCAATTAGCAAGACACCGCCAAAAAAGGAGTGATTCTGCAGGTGGTGACCACAGACAACTTCTCAGTTCCTATGCTTCCTGGCTGATGTTTTGGTCACTTTTGAATGCTGGCGGTGCTCTCACTCTAGTGGTAGCATGAGACGGAGTCTACAACCCACACAAGTGGCTCAGGTAGTGCAGTTCATCCAGGATGGCACATCAATGCGAGCTGTGGCAAAAAGGTTTGCTGTGTCTGTCAGCGTAGTGTCCAGAGCATGGAGGCGCTACCAGGAGACAGGCCAGTACATCAGGAGACATGGAGGAGGCAGTAGGAGGGCAACAAATCAGCAGCAGGACCGCTACCTCCGCCTTTGTGCAAGGAGGTGCACTGCCAGAGCCCTGCAAAATGACCTCCAGCAGGCCACAAATGTGCATGTGTCTGCTCAAACGGTCACAAACAGACTCCATGAGGGTGGTATGAGGGCCCGACGTCCACAGGTGGGGGTTGTGCTTACTTCTATTTTTACGAAATTCACTGAGGAGCAATGTTCCCTCTAAACTGCGCGCGGGCGCACAGTAGCCTCGAGACTGCCATGCAGCTCCCTCTGGACTGCCACGCAGAGCGCAGAAGAAATAGCAGCCCATGAAGAGAAGCACGAGTTTGAACTTCAAGTTTAACATTTCCCTTTACTGTGGGAATTGTGATCTAATCAATGCAATATTAGCCACTTTCAATGCAACATACTGAAACAAAACGAACTATGCAAGAGATATTGTGGTAGGCAGAACACATAGGAGTAGGATTCTATTGTGCATGACTCAGCCCTTACTCTATACAGACCACATGACTCAGCTCTTACTCTATACAGACCGGTGTGGCCTGGCCAGTCAGAGCTGCAGTAGGCCAACATATATGGATGTGTGCCATTTATTTTGAACTGGACTGTGTTTACAGCTGTGGTCATGAGCAGATGTACTTGTTTTGAGATCAAAGCAAGAGTTGTATGTAGCCACGTGTGCACATTTTGTTCATATCCTTTGCTAGTTAGTGAGTTCTTAGCATAGTTACAGATAATTTGTAGTCAGCAAGAGGTTAGTGACTGTTTCCTACAAGAGCATAAATGTGTACATTTCTAGACATCTTTGAAAATAGTGTCATGTAAAAATGGATGAGCTCCAATCAAGACGATCCTACCAACGGGACATTAAAAACTATATTTTATGTTTCACCGAGTCGTGACTGAACGACGAAATGGATATCAAATCAAATCAAACTTTATTTGTCACATGCGCTGAATACAACCAGTGTAGACCTTACCATGAAATGCTTACTTACAAGCCCTTAACCAACAGTGCACTTCAAGAAGAGTTAAGAAAATATTTACCAAATAAGCTAAAGTAAAAAAATAAAAATAATAAAAAGTAACACAATAACATTACAATAACGTGGCTATATACAGGGGGTATCAGTACCGAGTCAGTGTGCGGAGGTACAGGTTAGTTGAGATAATTTGTATACTGAATGTAGGTAGGGGTGAAGTTACTATGCATAGATAATAAACAGCGAGTAGCAGCAGTGTGCAAAACAAATGGGGGGGGTCAATGTAAATAGTCCGGGGGCCATTTGAGTAATTGTTCAGCAGTCTTATGGCTTGAGGGTAGAAGCTGTTAGAAGCTGTTTTGGTCCTGGGCATGGCGCTCCGGTAGAGCCTGCCGTGCGGTAGCAGAGAAAACAGTCTATGACTTGGGTGACTGGAGTCTCTGACAATATTATGGGATTCCCTCTGACACCGCCTATTATATAGGTCCTGGATGGCAGGAAGCTTGGCCTCAGTGATGTACTGGGCCGTATACACTACCCTCTGTAGCGCCTTACGGTCAGATGCCGAGCAGTTGCCATACCAGGCGATGATGCAACCGGTCAGGATGCTCTCGATGGTGCAGCTGTAGAACTTTTTGAGGATCTGAGAACCCATGTCACCAAATATTTTCAGTCTCCTGAGGGGGAAAAGTTTTGCCGTGCCCTCTTGGTGTGTTTGGACCATGATAGTTCATTGGTGATGTGGACAACAAGGAACTTGAAACTCTCCACCTGCTCCACTACAGCCCCGTCAATGTTAATGGGGGCCTGTTTGGCACGCCTTTTTCTGTAGTCCATGATCAGCTCCTTTGTCTTGCTCACATTGACGGAGAGGTTGTTGTCGTGGCACTACACTGCCAGTTCTCTGACCTCCTCCCTATAGGCTGTCTCATCGCTGTCGGTGATCAGGCCTACCACTGTTGTGTCGTCAGCAAACTTAATGGTGGTGTTTGGAGTCAGCAAACTTAATGATGATGTTGGAGTCGTGTTTGGCCACGCAGTCATGGGAGAACAGGGAGTACAGGAGTCGACTAAGTACACATCCCTGAGGGGCCCCAGTGTTGTTGATCAGCGTGGCAGACGTGTTGTTGCCTACCCTTACCACCTTGGGGCAGCCTGACAGGAAGTCCAGGATCCAGTTGTAGAGGGAGGTGTTTAGTCCTGGGGGCATTAGCTTAGTGATGAGCTTCGTGGGCACTATGGTGTTGAACGCTGAGCTGTAGTCAATGAACAGCATTTTCACATAGGTGTTCCTTTTGTCCAGGTGGGAAAGCGCAGTGTAGAGTGCGATTGAGATTGCATCATCTGTGGATCTGTTGGGGCGGTATACGAATAAGAGTGAGTCTAGGGTATCCAGGAGGATGCTGTTGATGTGAGCCATGACCAGCCTTTCAAAGCACTTCATGGCTACTGACGCGAATGCTACGTGGTGGTAATAATTTATGGAGGTTACCTTTGCTTCCTTGGACACAGAGACTATGGTGGTCTGCTTGAAACATGTGATGTACTGGGCCGTATGCACTACACTCTGTAGTGCCTTGCGGTCAGAGGCCGAGCAGTTGCCATACCAGGCAGGGATGCAACAAGTCAGGATGCTCTCAATGGTGGAGTTGTAGAACCTTTTGATGATCTGAGGACCCATGCCAAACGTTTTAGTCTCCTGAGGGGAATAGGTTTTGTTGTGCTCTCTTCACGAATGTCTTGGTGTGCTTGGACCATGTTAGTTTGTTGGTGATGTGGACACCAAGGAACTTGAAACTCTCAACCTGCTCCACTACAGCCCTGTCAATGAGAATGGGGGCGTGCTCAGTCCTCTTTTTCCTGCAGTCTGCAATCATCTCCTTTGTCTTGATCACGTTGAGGGAGAGGTTGTTGTCCTGGCTCCACACGGCCAAGTCTCTGACCTCCTCCCTATAGGCTGTATCATCGTTGTCGGTTATCAGGCCTACCACTGTTGTGTCATCAGCAAACTTAATGATGGTGTTGGAGTCGTGCCTAGCAGTTCAGTCATGAGTGAATAGGGAGTACAGGAGGGGACTGAGCACGCACCCCTGAAGGGCCCCTGTGTTAAGGATCAGCGTGCAGGATGTGTTGTTACCTACCCTTACCACCTGGGGGTGGCACGTCAGGAAGTCCAGGATCCAGTTGCAGAGGGAGGTGTTTAGTCCCAGGGTCCTTAGCTTATTAATGAGCTTTGTGGGCATTATGGTGTTGAACGCTGAGCTGTAGTCAATGAATAGCATTCTCACATAGGTGTTCCTTTTGTCCAGGTGGGAAAGGGCTGTGTGGAGTGCAATAGAGATTGCATCATCTGTGGTTCTGTTAGGGTGGTATGCAAATTGGAGTGGGTCTAGGGTTTCTGGGATAATGGTGTTGATGTAAGTCATGACCAGCCAATCAAAGCACTTCATGGCTACAGACGTGAGTGCTACAGGTCGGTAATAATTTTGGCAGGTTACCTTAGTGTTCTTGGGTACAGGGACTATGGTGGTCTGCTTAAAACATGTTGGTATTACAGAACCGGACAAGGAGAGGTTGAACATTTCAGTAAAGACACCTGCCAGTTGGTCAGTGCATGCTCACAGTACACGTCCTGGTAATCCATCTGCCCCTGCAGCCTTGTGAATGTTGACCTGTTTAAAGGTCTTACTTACATCGGCTGCGGAGAGCGTGATCACACGTTCTTCCGGAACAGCTGGGGCTCTCATGCATGTTTCAGTGTTATTTGCCTCGAAGCGAGGATAGAAGTAGTTCAGCTCGTCTGGTAGGCTCGTGTCACTGGGCAGCTCTCGGCAGTGCTTCATTTCTCATTTACAACCGCGACCTGGCCAAGATAAACCAAAGCAGTTCAACACATACAACAACACAGAGTTACACATGGAATAAACAAACATACAGTCAATAATACAGTATAAAAAGTATATATACAGTGTGTGCAAATGAGGTAGGATATGGGAGGTAAGGCAATAAATAGGCCATGGTGGCAAAGTAATTACAATATAGCAATTAAACACTGGAATGGTAGATGTGCAGAAGATGAATGTGCAAGTAGAGATACTGGGGTGCAATGGAGCAAGATAAATAAATGCAGTATGGGGATGAGGAAGTTGGATGGGCTATGTACAGGTGCAGTGATCTGTGAGCTGCTCTGACAGCTGGTGCTTAAAGCTAGTGAGGGAGATATGAGTCTCCAGCTTCAGTGATTTTTGCAGTTCGTTCCAGTCATTGGCAACAGAGAACTGGAAGGAAAGGCGGCCAAAGGAAGAATTGGCTTTGGGGGTGACCAGTGAGATATACCTGCTGGAGCGCGTGCTGCGGGTGGGTGCTGCTATGGTGATCAGTGAACTGAGATAAGGTGGGGCTTTACCTAGCAGAGACTTGTAGATGACCTGGAGCCAGCGGGATTGTCGGTGAGTATGAAGCGAGTGCGAGCCAATGAGAGCGTACAGGTTGCAGTGGTGGGTAGTATATGGGGCTTTGGTGACAAAACGGATGGCACTGTGATAGACTGCATCCAATTTGTTGAGTAGAGTGTTGGAGGCTATTTTGTAAACGACATCGCCAAAGTCGAGGATCGGTAGGATGGTCAGTTTTACGAGGGTGTTTGGCAGCATGAGTGAAGGATGCTTTGTTGTGAAATAGGAAGACGATTCTAGATTTAATTTTGGATTGGAGATGCTTAATGTGAGTCTGTAAGGAGAGTCTACAGTCTAACTAGAGACCTAGGTGTTTGTAGTTGTCCACATATTCTAAGTCAGAACCATCCAGAGTAGTGATGCTGGACGGGCAGGCAGGTGCGGGCAGCGATCGGTTGAAGAGCATGCATTTAGTTTTGCTTGCATTTAAGAGCAGTTGGAGGCCACGGAAGGAGAGTCGTATGGCATTGAAGCTCGTCTGGAGGTTAGGTGGATCAGAGAATCACCAGCAGCAAGAGCGACATCATTGATGTATATAGAGAAGAGAGTCGGCCCGAGAATTGAACCCCGTGGCACCCCCATAGAGACTACCAGAGGTCCGAACAACAGGCCCTCCGATTTGACACACTGAACTCTATCTGAGAAGTAGTTGGTGAACCAGGCGAGGCTTTCATTTGAGAAACCAAGGCTGTTGAATCTGCCAATAAGAATGTTGTGATTGACAGAGTCGAAAGCCTTGTCCAGGTCGATGAATACGGCTGCACAGTAATGTCTCTTATCAATGGCGGTTATGATATCGTTTAGTGGGATTTCTTATAAGCTTCCGCGTTAGAGTCCATTTCATTGAAAGCTCTAGCCTTTAGCTCAGTGAGAATGTTGCCTGTAATCCATTGCTTCTGGTTAGGGTATGTATGTACGGTCACTGTGGGGAAAATGTCATCGATGCACATTGATGAAGCCAATGACTGATGTGGTGTACTCCTCAATGCCATCAGAGGAATCCCGGAACATATTCCAGTCTGTGCTAGCAAAACAGTCATGTGGCTTAGCATCTGCTTCATCTGACCACTTTTTTATTGATCGAGTCACTGGTGCTTCCTGCTTTAATTTTTGCTTGTAAGCAGGAATCAAGAGGATAGAATTATGGTCAGATTTGCCAAATGCTTTTTATGCATCTCTGTGTGTGGAGTAAAGGTGGTCCAGAGTTTTTTCCCCTCTGGTTTCATTTAATTTAACATGCTGATAGAAATTTGGTAAGACCGATTTATGTTTCCCTGAATTTACGTCCCCGGCCACTAGGAGCGCCGCCTCTGGGTGAGCGTTTTTCTGTTTGCTTAAGGCAGAAAACAGCTCATTGAGTGCGGTCTTAGTGCCAGCCTCAGTCTGGGGTGGTACGTAGACAGCTACGAAAAATACAGATGAATACTCTCTAGGTAGATAGTGTGGTCTACAGCTTATCATGAGATACTCTACCTCAGGCAAGCAAAACCTTGAGACTTCCTTAGATATCGTGCACGAGCTGTTATTTACAAAAATACATTGTCCGCCGCCCTTGTCTTACTAGATTCCGCTGTTCTATCCTGCCGATACAGCGTATTACCAGCCAGCTGTATGTTGATAATGTCGTCGTTCAGCCATGACTCCGTGAAGCATAAGATATTGCAGTTTTGAATGTCCCGTTATTTTAATCTGCGCGTAGGTCATCGATTTTATTTTCCAAAGATTACACGTTTGCTAGCTGAATGAAAGGCAGTGGGGGTTTATTCGATCGCCTACGAATTCTCAGAAGGCAGCCCGCCCTCCGGACCCTTTTTCTCCGCCTTCTCTTCACGCAAATGACGGGGATCTGGGCCTGTTCCCGGGAAAGCAGTATGTCATTCACATCGGGCTCGTCGGACTCGTTAAAGCAAAAAAAGGATTCTGCCAGATCGTGGAGAGTAATTTTGTTCTGATGTCACAAAGTTATTTTCGGTCATAAGAGACGGTAGCAGCAACATTATGTACAAAATAAGTAAAAAAATAAGTTACAAACAACGCGAAGAAACAAACAAAAAACACAATTGGATAGGAAAACGTAAAACGTCAGCCTTCTTCTCTGAAGCCATCTTATACATACACACATAATGAGATTGGTATTACACTCATATGTACAGAGACCATATCGCTTTAATTGCACCAATATAAAATCCAAAGCCAGCTAGCTGTCTGTTTGTGGACCCACACACCTGTCCTTACAGGTTCTCTCTCGGCCCACACCTTAAGCACACAGGGTTTTATTGAAATGATAAATAGCAGGTTAAAGATCCTGTATGACTATTTGAAAAAAAGCAGGTTAAGCTAAGCCCCTCCTCCTTGGAGTCATAAGTGACAGGAAGGCAAGCTATGCAGCAGTACACTACATTTCCTATGAGTACCATAGTCTGAAGAAAAACACAAAACAGAACGTGTGTGTGTGTGTGTGTGTGTGTGTGTGTGTGTGTGTGTGTGTGTGTGTGTGTGTGTGTGTGTGTGTGTGTGTGTGTGTGTGTGTGTGAATATTTGTCAAAACATCACTTTAATCTAATCTGAAAATATTTCCCCCAAATTCTTCCCAAATCTATACAAAATATTTGCACCAAATAAGAGTTCTCCCAATGTTTAAGTCTGTAAGATATACAACACCTCCAGTCACTGTAGCTGTTGTCTAATATAAAAATAAGCTGAACACAATTCATATTTCACAACAGCAGGGCTTATGTTCAGTTCTGCAGGGGAAGATACAGTATATACAGTAGTTGCACATTCAGACCCAAATCATTTACAAAAAAATATTTGAGTCAAAAGTTAGAAAACACAGGTCATATCCTTATACTGTATTCATTATTCACACTGTCCCAAAGCAATATTATGAAATCTTGATAAAATAGATGCATACTACACTATATGATCTATGTCAATTTGTCATTACTGAATTCAAGTAAATGGAAGAGGTTTTAATCTGACTTTGAAGTCCTTTTCCACACACACACACACACACACACACACACACACACACACACACACACACACACACACACACACACACACACACACACACACACACACACACACACGTTAGAATATTAATACCTGTATTATCAGACAGACTCTACCCTGCTCCACTCACACATATTGAAATGGATATTACACTCATATGTATAGAGACAATATCGCTTCAATAGCACCAGTATAATATCCAATATAAAATCCTACCGACCTAGTAACAATTTGAGCACAGCCAGAGCCTACTGTGCTAAATATTGACTCAACATAAATATTGATATGGGGACCAGAGTAAAAGAACTAAAGAGATGTTTATAATCAATACAATGATTAAATCCTTGTTTTGCCGTGTAACCTTTGATGACACTCCGCAGCGAAGCCCGAAGAGATGATCAGGAAACTCCACCGCTCAAATCAAAGCCCTACCGTGGGCTGTAGCCTATCACCATTCACATCACAACTACACTCTGTTTTTTTGCTGTTGATTTTTGGACAGTAGCAAGACTTGAACTGCTCAGGATACCAGGCTTTCATTTCTACTGGCCTCCCTCAACCACCTAATAACATTAACAGCAGCATGCCTGCCAGCTAGTATTGACCCTGTACTTGGCTCCTGCTCTTAAAGGGATATTTCACCCAAATTACAAAATGACACATTAGTTTCCTTACCTTGTAAGCAGTCTATGTACAAGATACAGTATGACAGCAATCCATGCTTTGGTTTAGTTTCCCTTGCACGTTTTCCAAATGCCAACATTTTAGCATTTGTAGCACAAATCTGTCATGGGACCAATATTATAATTTATGTCCAAATTATCCTAAAGTATTGTGAAGCTCACCAAAGTCACTTATAGATGATTTGAACATGATGGCAAAAATTGCTAATCCCATGACTTGAATGGGATTTGTGCCACAAATGCTAAAACATTTGCATTTGGAAACAGTGCCAGGGAAACTAAACCAAAGCATGGATTACTGTCATACCTTGTACATAGACTGCTACAGAATAAGGAAACCACCCAAATTACAAAATGACACATTGAATTATCCCTTTAAGGACTCTGATTTGTTGGGCAATGTATTGATTCACTGGTATTGTTGTTCCCATATGAACTCAATGTATAGCAGTTAGTGATTGGTCGAAAAGCAAGCACATTATGGGAAGAGACAAGAACATCCACAATGAACCAAACCAAGAATCCTAACAGTGTAGTAAAGCATTGCATTGCATAACATACTGTGTCAGGGGAACCCATCAACTCTCACATTTCCCGCCTTCATCACACCTCACACCTGGAATCCAGCGAGAAATATACAGCTATCAACCAATAAAACAAATTAAAAGACAAAAGCAAACACAAAATGTTACACAAGCCTTCTTTGGTGGCACCTTCTCATAAGTGTAAACGTATTAGTGTAAATGGTGTGTTATGTTATGTAATGACTACAACACGTGTACAGTAGCGTTCATTCAACACACAGATAGAGTGGAAGCTTCTGTAGGGATCTCTAGAGCAGAGGCATTTTCTATCAACATGGTGGTGTTGGTGATACATATGGACTATAGAGTTCTCCTCTCCACCTGCTAAAGTCATCACTAACATAATGGAGGCACAGTACTTCATGACATCTCTAGTCCAGTTTCAAGCACTGGTAGAGCACTGCATCTCCAAGCCCTTACGCACAACATTATACAATAACAACCAGAGGGGGAAAAACCTATGATCAGATCCTGTACTGTGTGTGTGTGCGCGTGTGTGTGCGTGCGTGTGCGTGCGTGTGTTCAGGAGTCCATTCTGTCTGAGATTCCTTCCTACAATAAGAAGGTTTGGCCAGAAAGCATTCCCATCCCCAGCGCTGAGATGTAGAGAGGAGAAAAGTGAGCGAGGAAGGGATCGGGGGAGAGTCTCTTCAGCCCTGAGTGTTGGTTGAGTGTTGCTCCGCAGGCAGGCGGGCCCCAAGGCCCATCAGCCCATCCCATAGTCAATGAAGACCTTTTTGAGCTCCGTGTTCTTGACGTCATTGAATACATTGCAGATGTTGTTGGTGTCGGTGGCGCAGGTGAAGTGGTGGTACAGCGTCTTGCTCTCCTTCTTGTCCCAGCTGTGAGCCTGCTGCTCATACATCTTCTGGATATACTCCATAGCATCCTGAGCATCACGTCGCTTTCCTTCAGGTGTGGGGTGAGGGGGAGGACAGGGGGCAGGAAAGAGATGGAGATGAGGGAGGAGAGAAAGAGAGGGGAGAGAAGAGGTCAGGGGGTGTGGGTAAATGGGAGAGAGAAATTGGAGGCCAATAGAAACAAAGACGAAAAGCAAAGGATAAAATCCCAAGATAGTACAGAAGTACAAAAATCATTAAATATGTTCTAAGGCAACCATCACATAATGTTATCATCGCAACGTTTTAGCACAAAAAGTTGAAATAGCAACTTTACATCAAACGACCAATATGTATGAACCTAACCTCAGGGCGTCAGGTAGCCTAGCGGTTAGAGTGTTGGACCAATAACCGAAAGGTCGCTGGTTTCGAATACGAAAGCCGACAAGGTGAAAAATCTGTTGATGGCACCTAATCTGCTCCAGGGGCGCCGTACTACTATGGCTGACCCTGTAAAACAACACATTTCACTGCACCTATGCGGTGTATGTGACAATAAACAAAACTTCAATTCAGAGTTTATGGAGGAAGGAGTAACGTCTCCCCAAACCCCCTGGAGTGATGGCTTGGCGATACAAAGTGCAGGGTATTTATAGTTGCCACGGGCAACATGCCAGGGGAGTGGAAGTGTGGTGGGGAAGCTCTAGAGAGGCTCGGCTACCTTCCTTCCCCGTCAGTGGAGGCACATCGTTAGTAAACTATGTGCCCACACCATACACATGAAATCAATCACACATTCAACCCTTGCTGAAACAATAATCCCTGCATTAAGAAACAATGATTTGGTACTTAAAGAACATTATGTTTACTGGTTTTGCTATAGCCAGCATGGTTATGTATTCTTGTGAGAACTCACCCTATGAAATCCCTTTCAAAAGAGGTTTGAAATGACTTTCTAAACTACTTTTCTGAATATCATAAGGCAGGGCATCAACTAGATTCTAGCGTGGATGGTCAAGGGGCTGGAACATAATTACAAATCATTTGTAGACTGAAAACTAACCGCAAGAAGCCCAAACAGATATAATATTTGACAAAAACAATCATTTCAAACCTTGCTTACTTATGTACACAATCACATATACAGTATCTCCCTATTATGCATGGGAATACTTTGGAACAGATTTTGAAAACTAAAATCACTTGGAGGTAATTTGCTGGTGGTTTTACAGTTTTTTTTTACATGTCCAACAATAATGCAAAAACCCGCCAGTTGGGGAACCCTGTCATAAGGTCTCTGTTATTCCAGCCAGAAGCAGCAGTTAGCTACAACTCCATCGCTCTGAGAAAGAAAAACTAACACCAAAGGATGTGACTCAATGAGTTTACATCCATCATCACACTGCTATTTACCTCGATGGAGGGGATGTGTGTGTGTGTGTGTGTGTGTGTGTGTGTGTGTGTGTGTGTGTGTGTGTGTGTTTGTGTGTGTGTGTGTGTGTGTGTGTGTGTGTGTGTGTGTGTGTGTGTGTGTGTGTGTGTGTGTGTGTATGCACGTGTGTGTGTAGACCTACCTGTGAACCCTGGGAAGTACTTCTGCAGGTCGGACGCCTGGATCTTATCAGCGAGGATGTCTGTCTTGTTGAGGAAGAGGATGATGGAAGTGTTGAGGAACCAGGGGGAATGGATGGTGGTGTAGAACAGAGCCAAGCTCTCCTCCATACGGTTCTAATGGGGGGAGAGGGAAGGGAGAGGGGGGAGAGGAGAGAATATGGGGGCAGAGGCACAGTGGAGGTTAATGAATTTAGAGAGAGACTCAAAAGTGGCCAGGAAAGATAAGCGGCTTAGTGAGCCTTGGTCAGGAGGGAGGGAGGGAGGGTTGGAGAGATAGTGGTATGGCAGCAGGTTTTGATACGCAACAGTGAAACCTGTTGGCTATGGCCAGAAAAACCTCTGGATAGAAAACGGAGGTTTCAATGTTTACTTACAAAACTATGCCAAGAAATGAAGGCCAAGGACAACACAGAGGATAAACAGATAGACAGACAGATAGACAGGCAGGCAGGCATGAAGGCAGGCAGACAGACAGATAGTCAGACAGGTAGAGACAGACAGGCAGTCAGCCACTCAGTCAGAAACACAGAGACAGGCAGGCAGCCAGCGTGTAAGACAGACAAGCAGGCCGAGACAATCAGACAGGCAGACAGACAGAAAGACAGACAGGTACTCACATCGGTCTCTCTCTCCTCCAGGACCTGGTCGTACTCGCTGAGGGAAGCCAGGAAAATGAGGCATGTGACGTCCTGAAAACAATGGATCCACTTCCGCCTCTCTGACTTCTGTCCACCCACATCCACAATCCTACCCAGAGAAAAAGTTAGAAACACCTATTAGAGCATCTTTCAACACACACACAGACAAACACACCATTGTGACCTTTATCAATAAGGTGTTTGTGATACCACGCATGGCAGGGGCCTTGTCTCGACGAGGCAGCTGGTCAGAGTTGTTAATGAGCTAGAAGTGTCTGAGGTGTAGCTAACACTGTGAGAAAGGCTGAGAGGCATATCCTCCTGTGTATACCGAGACTTATTTCTTCTCTCTCCTTCTGTCACACATCAAACCTGTTTTTCACAGTTTCCAAGTACCCATGCAAATGAGCCTCATAGAGCATTTGGCTCTAAAAAAGGCCATAATTGATACCTCACCATTTCTATCCCACTGTATCCTGCCTGCCTGATTACAGAGACAAATTACAGTCCAACCTTTCACAACAGGGGTGGTGAAAAACACCCCACCTGAACACAGCTGAAACTTTCATATTAATAACACAAAGGTTTCGTAAAAAACAATGACATCGCCACGTTCAAAAGCACAAAAATAAATGTGTATGTTTCCAGCAAGTTGTCTGTGTAATGTGATTGTATGTGCTTGTAATTCCACTGTGTCTAAAACAGCCAAGGGTAGAGTCAGACAATATCAAAGATAGCCTATAGCGTAGTCCACGATCTCATCAGCAGCTCTGGTGTTCTATTAGTTCCCTTGAAGTCTGGGTGAGTCCAGGGTGAGCGATCTGAGTGATATGAGTGAGGGTGTGGCCACCTGAGTGTGATTTTCTCCACAGTGAAGGAGTAGTCATGGATGCCGGTGGTGGGGAATCGAACTCGCAGTATGTCCTGAGCAGTGGGGATGTAGTCTGGGGCTGATATGCGGTCCAGATTTGTCATGTAGCTGGAAAGGACAGAAGCAGAAAAAGAGGGAGAGGGCAAAAAAAAGAGAGAAACAGACAAAGAAAGACAGAACACAAAAAAATGTGATACAATTATCTTTCCCATGGTAATGACAATGGTAGTAGCAAGTTCATTCTGTACATGAGACATGTAATATCAACTGTATATTACATACAACAACAGTCAACACAAATTGAGTGGTGCAGAAGGAATTGAGCTGGGAAATTAGAAAAAGGCACATGGAGTCCTTACCACTGTGTTGGGATGATTGTTTTAATGGTTTATGTTGACACAACCTGTCATTTATTGGATGTTGACTGACTGTGTGCATGTTTCTTATCATGCTGCTATAATGACTCAGAGCTAGCTGAGTAAATACTGAGAGAGCAGGGAGAAGGAGAGAGAGGACAGGAGGGGAGACAGGCTGGGACAGATAGCAGTCCAACATTAGGCCTATTTCATTTTCTCGTAATGTGATGCATCATTTACTCTGATATCAACTTGTTGACTTTGTCTGTATCAATTTATTCAATTTCAACTTAATTAGTAAATGAATTCTAAAAGGAAAATAACTTTACTATTGGGTAGCTTTCAAGAATGGGTGGAAAGTGGAAAAGTGTACTTTTGAGAAACGATCTGTATTGTGACCGTGTCCACAGATGACGCAGTCCGTATTACACTCCTCACTGCCCTCACCCAACGGGACAAAAGCAATACCTATGTAAGAATGCTGTTCGTTGACTACAGCTCAGCATTCAACACCATAGTTCCCTCCAAGCTCATCACCAAGCTCAGGACCCAGTGACTGAACACTGAACACCTCCCTCTGCAACTGGATCCTGAACTTCCTGACGGTCTGCCCCAAGACGGTGAGGGTAGGCAACAACACATCCACCACGCTGACCATCAACATGGGGGCCCCTCATGGGTTTGTGCTTAGTCCCCTCCTGTACTTCACCCACGACTGTGTAGCTGCGTACGACTCCAACACCATCTTCAAGTTTGCTGATGACACGACGTGGTAGAACTGATCACTGATGGTGATGAGGCAGCCTATAGGGAGGAGGTCAGAGACATGGCAGAGTAGTGCCAGGGCAACAACCTCTCCCTCAACGTCAGCAAGACAATGGAGCTGATCATGAACTACAGGAACAGGAGGGACAAGCACGCCCACATCGACATCGATGGGGCTGTATTGGAGTGGGTCGAGAGATTCAAGTTCCTCAGTGTCCACATCACTAAGGAATTATCATGGTCCACACACACCCACACAGTTGTGAAGAGGGCACGACAATGTCTCTTCTCCCTCAGGAGGCTGAAAAGATTTGTCATGGGCCCTCAGATCCTCAAAAAGTTATACAGCTGCACAATTGAGAGCATCTTGACTTGCTGCATCACCGCTTGGAACGGACTGCAAGGCACCAGACCAAAAGGCGCTACAGAGGCTGGTGAGTACGGCTCAGTACATCACTGGGGCCGAGCTCTCTGCCATCCAGGACCTCTATACCAGTCGGTGTCAGAGAAAGGCACAAAAAATTGTCAAAGACTCCAGCCACCCAAGCCATAGACTGTTCTCTCTGCTATTTGATTTGATTTATAAAATTAAATCAAATGTTGCCGGACAAGTTGGCTGTTTGTGAATATGTGTTTTTAACATGGCTGAGATCTGGTTGTGCATGTATTTGTGGAGAACTAGCCCCCTCCAATGGACATCATGGACTTTGCAGTTGATAAGGACAGTGTACAATGCACAGTGCTGTACAATGGGGACACAGTTTTGTGAATGAAACAATCGTTTTTTTCATTCATTGTGATTATTAAAGTATAACATTTTGTATTTACATAGGTACATCTTACCAAGGAAGCAAAAACCATCTACTTCATAGTTTTTCAGCCTCTACTGAAAAAAGCAGGTGCAAACTTAGCAAATATTGCACCTGGGGCAAACGCTTAGTAAATCTGTCCCACGGCAAGAGAGACAGAGAGAGAAAAAGACAGAGCGAGACCAAGAGATACTGGTGGTACTCACTACTCTGTGGAGTCCAACAGCTGGTACTCGCTGCGGCGGCTGTAGCAGACCCGGAGGCCTGGGTCAGCCCAGAGATGGCGGATAGCATCCACATTGCCTCTGTCCAGCTCGGTGACAGAGACATCCACATCCTGCACCCACCTGTCATACATCTGAGGGCAGATAGATAGATGCTACAGAGGGTGCCTTTCACTCATGGTTAGGCAAGTTTGAATGAACAGTATGTAACCAGACCCTGACCTCATTCTCTGGGTAGGCATAGGGCAGTCTGAGGGTGATCATGGCCCGGGTCATAGCCTTCACAGCTGTGAAGATGTTCTGGTAGATGAGCTTGGCGAAGTCCCGTCTTTCCTCCTCAGAGAAGCCTCTTCCATGGATTATCCTCATCTGTCTGATGAAGGTGGTTTTCCCACTCTCCCCCGTGCCTGAGGACACACAGCCCAGTGGACAGTCAGAGAGGAGAACAATATGTCCACTTCTCAGAAGATGATTAAACAATGCAATGTTACAATAAGTTGTTGATACACTGAAGAGAGTCAGAGTCATCATTACACCATTCGAATTTGCATTTGGAAACTTTCAAAACCTCACACATGCTTTCAAGCGATACCAGCCATCTGCCTAGTGATATAACCTGGACTCACGGGTAGACATAACATAATTTACATTTACTATGTTATGTCTGGTCTATGAGACCAGGCTGAGTGACAAACCTGCTACGAGAGGAAACAGCCCTCAGGTAAACGCCTAAGAGGAATGCATAGTTAACCATAAACTAAAGCTTTCGTGAAGTTGACAGGTTTTACAGATTTAGGCCACCGTCAAGTCAGGATGGTAGTTTATTGTAGCCTAATTAATTGGATATGATACAGTTGTTACACTTGAGAACTTGTTCCATATCTGACTCGTCCTGTCCAAAGTACCCTTTGCAAAGGCTTCAGGTCAAATGCTGGGTTTATGTGCAGGCTAATAAATAAATGTAATAACATTTAATAATCTCTCTAGTTCCTCACCTTTTATTCCCCTTTCTTCAAATTGTTGAGTTTTTATTTGACAGAAGGTGTGAGAGAGCTCGTACCGGATCAGTTGAAAAGGTTAAGCTCTGGTCAACTTATGCAAATGTCACGCGGCCACCACTGCCGTTAACCAATCAAGTGAGAAGCAGATGTTTGCTTTAAAATCTTCCGTTCATGAAACATACTGTAGTTTAACTTGTCATTTGTTCCGGGCAAGGAAATCCCCCAAAATATATTGAGGAAAGCCAATCATCGCTGTGTCTGGTTTTCCAATTCTATATGATGTAATTTTGCTAGAATACAGAGACAAAATCAGAAGGTCAATGGCATGGAGGAGGATTGCAGAGATTGTTGGTGTTGATGGTGGGTGAAGAGAGATTGGCACAACGTTTGCTTGTGCTGCTAGCTAGCTATGAACTAAACCTAAACTTCAAAACTGTGATCAAAGCCACCATTTGTGAATGTGTTGACTTAATTAAATTGTGAAATTTGCCCACCGAAGTGTAGAATTCACCAGTAACACACATTATAACATTGTAAATTAAACACTTCAATTTCCCATGTAATATGCTACCAATTGGATTATGGTATCTTAACATTATGATCCTCATATATTTTAGCTTAGTTAGTGTCATGACGTTGATTATTATAGCTCACTTCATATAAAATACATAGGCCTACATGTAAAATGCACATGAATTGTACTTTGAGTAAAGGAAATTGTGGCTTTGACTTGGAAACATTGTTGTGCAAATCTCTCTTCACCCACCATCAACACCAACAACCTCTGCAATCCTCCTCCATGCCATTGACCTTCTGATTTTGTCACTGTATCCAAAAATCATTCTCAGCAAATAAACACGGTAGAATTTCAATGCTTCCCACACCCTATTATTTTCCATTTTGACATTTGAATTAGCCTACAAATTGTTAGCTCCTTTTTTTCATGTACAGTACTGTACCTAGAATACAAGGGTTGGATTTGCACTAAACAATTTCATGTCAGAAAAATCATGTACAAAATCTGGCTTATGCTTAGCCTTGTATATATTATCTACTGGTATCATTGTCACTGTCTCTGTCCGCTAGTATGTTCGTACTTTAATCACATGTGATATCTCAAGACAGCACTGGCACGACTTTGACAAAACTTGGGTGAATGATGCGTCTTGCCATAGAGATCTGGCATTTACAAAATTACATTGATTGGCCAGATGGTGGCTCAATAACAAGTAATTGAAAATGCAAAATTGAAAAGGTAACATTTAACCTAAAGTCATGAAATTCGGTACATAGGTCCTTCTACTTACAAGGAACAGATTTGCCTCAGGGACCCATAAGGTCCGGGCATTATGGACTTTCCGCATTTTGTGAAAAACACTTAAAACGCTACTCCTCTGGCACCGAATGACCGATCTGCAAGAAACTTGATATGTGGCATCTATGGACAAATGTCTCTCAATGCAATATTTCCCAGACTAGTACCTAAAACAATGTGTGAGTTTAGCTATTCTCTGCTTCAGATGTACAATGACAAGGGCGCATTGCACATGCCCATAAGGCCACTAATGTTTTTATACTGCAGGCCTATGGCTGCATTGGTGATGCATGCTAATATAATAAGCTGCAAAATGGGTTCACATGGCTGATATCCTGAGACAGTGACAATCAAATAAAACAGATTGGAGAGCTCACAACTGGACAAAAAGCTCATGCTAATTTGAAAAAGGAACACAGAAACACAGACACATTAAAGACAGATCCCCTTCACCCCTTTTTATTGCAGAATTGTGATCTGTGATTAATGAACATTGACACTAGTTCATCTTGAATAACAGTTTTAAGTTAACAATTTAAACAAGTTTAACTTTACTTCAATGAATCAACAATGAATGAATCAACTCAGTTTATTTGTACATTTTGAAATTATATGTTAACTTGTTCGTACATGTTAGGCATCTTAGTAAGTAGGCTATTATTACTAAAGCATACTTTCAGTTGAACAAAAACTAGTCCATACCAGAGGTGGCCAACCTTGCTCCACACCCTGATTTACCTGGTGAGCAAACTTCTATTCCAGCCCAGCAATAATACACATTATTATCAACTCATTAGGTTTGATAAGTTGTATCAGGTGTGTTAGTACTGGGCTTGAACAGATGCCTGCACACCCAGTATAACTCCAGGAGCAGGATTGGTCTGCTCCAGTTGTAATAGGTTTGTAGCCTACATTGTGTGTGACTTTTAACTGTATTGTTGTATACAACCTTTGCTAACATAAGTACACATACAACCCATGGCATACAAGAATGTGCCAGCAGTCTCTTGGGACATGCATTGGGACCACTTCATCTGAGGACAGACTTTCAAAGCTCGCCATATCTGAGTACAGAAAACATCAAAAAGAAACAGGATTCATTATATTATAATTAGCAAAACAACCATGACTAGTATGTTGCTATTATCTCACTTTCTTCATATTTTTCCTCTCTAGGGACTAGAACTGGAGAAGCTTTTCATAATTTCCTCCCTCAAAATTACCTTCCATATACAGTGCATTCGGAAAGTATTCAGACCCCTTGACTTTTTCCACATTTTGTTACATTACGGCCTTATTCAAAAATGTATTAAATAGTTTTTTTCCTCATCAATCTACACATAATACCCAATAATGACAAAGAAAAAACAGGTTTTTAGAATGTTTGTAAATTTAAAATAAAAAATAAAAGAAATATCACATTTACATTAGTATTCGTTACTTTGTTACTTTGTTACTCGTTACTTTGTAGCCATTCCTGCGTTTGGCAGCCATTCCTGCGTTGTCTTGGCTGTGTGCTTAGGGTAGTTTTCCTGTTGAAAAGGTGAACGTTCGCCCCAGTCTGAGGTCCAGAGCGCTCTGAAGCAGGTCAGACCAAAGAATCTTGTTTCTCATGGTCTGAGAGTCCTCAGGTGCCTTTTGGCAAACTCCAAGTGGGCTGTCATGTGCCTTTTACTGAGGAGTGGCTTCCATCTGGCCACACCACCATAAAGGTCTGATTGGTGGAGTGCTGCAGAGATGGTTGTCCTTCTGGTAGGTTTTCCAATCTCCACAGAGGAACTCTGGAGCTCTGTCAGAGTGACCATCGGGTTCTTGGTCACCTCCCTGACCAAGGCCCTTCAAACCCGATTGTTCAGTTTGGCCGGGCGGCCAGCTCTAGGATGAGTCTTGGTGGTTCCAAACTTCTTCCATTTAAGAATGATAGAGGCCACTGTGTTCTTGGGGACCTTCAATGCTGCAGAAATGCTTTGGTACCCTTCCCCAAATCTGTGCCTCGACACAATCCTGTCTCGGAGCTCTACTGACAATTCCGTCGACCTCACGGCTTGGTTTTTGATCTGACATGCACTGTCAACTGTGGGACCTAATATAGACAGGTGTGTGCCTTTCCAAATCATGTCCAATCAATGGAATTTACCACAGGTAGACTCCAATCAAGTTGTAGAAACATCTCAAGGATGATCAATGGAAACAGGATGCACCTGAGCTCAATTTTCGAGTCTCATAGCAAAGGGTCTGAATAGTTATGTAAAGAAGGTATTGATTTTTTTTTTATCAATTAGCAAAAAAGATATAAAAACATATTTTCACTTTGTCCTTATAGGATATTGTATGTAAATTGATGAGGATTTTTATTTATTTAACCCATTTTAGAATAAGGCTGTAACGTCACAAAATGTGGGAAAAACGAAGGGGTCTGAATACTTTCAGAATGCATTAGTAGTCCTGTCCTTTTTCTGACAGCTGGAGCAGCAAATCCTTTCACCCTCTTCCATTGCTGTTGTTATCTACAAATGCATTTGGAGCATGTGTTTTTAATTTACAATGATAAATAGGCCTACATCAAGATAACAAGCTAATAGGAAGTTAGCTAGCTGATAATATTTCACTTAGCTAGCTATACAGTATGTATAGTTGGCTAGCTAGCTAGCTAGCAGCTCATTAACCCACACAGAGTGGCCTTCCTATGCTAGCTAGCAGCTAATAAATAGTACATTGTTTATTTTTTTCATTTTCAAAATGTATGCTTACTAGAATACGTTCACACCTATGCCCTCGAAGCGGCCAGTCTTTTGCAGCGAAGAGTTGTCAAGCGGAGGCCCTTTTCAGGTCAAACAACAAATTCAGCAGAAGTTCCACCCCCATTCATTTTCAAATTAAGGCACACAGAGCAATGTGCGGGGGATTGTGGGAAGATGAGCGGCGAGAACCCTGCTAGTGGAGCAGTACAAAAAGTTGAGCTCTGCTCTACTTCATGCAAATTTAAAACGAAATTAAGTGAAGTGTTGGAGTAAAAACCAGGTAAAAACCAGAGTGGCACCTGTCATCATACAATTATACCAGGCCCCACACGCAGAAATATCAGCCCACAGAGAGAAGGACGAGATTGAACTTCACTCAACTTTCTAGAACAGTGGTCACCAAGGCATTCCTAGTCAATTGCCAAACATTTCTGTAAAAAACCCAAAGATAAAGCCTTGTGTTCCTTTTTTTGTTGGCAGTAGGTGCCCCCGGGTCCAGAGAGCAAATCAAGTGCACTATAGGCTTACCGCTGGCCAATCGGATGGCTCAGATTATCGTGTCTGCAGTAAAGTAGCAGGCATAAGAAATCTACAGCAAAGTTGATACTGTGAGATTTCAAAATGTTTAAAACTATGACTAGAGAGAGACTGTCAACGAATACAGCTATGAGCTTGTATTAGCCATAAAATGAGCTTTCTTCCTATTTCCACTCAGCGCTACAACAAGCACTAAAGCAGTAATGAATGAGTAGGAAAGTTGATCTGTATGCTTCCGTTGTTATTATTATTAGCGGCTTGGGTCTTTTTTAATATCGAGGAATATTTCACTTTCTCTGTTCATAGGAGTAACAATATTAATTTGTGCATGAGGCAGAAATAATGCGATATGACTCGAGTTTCGCCATCAGCTGAAGACAGTGTCCCTTTTTGGTTAGTGTCAGTGGAGGAAAGGGAGAGCGGAGGGCTGTTGAGCGGCGGATCCTCAATCTGCTGCACTTTCCCTCTGCTGAGACAGACCATCAGATGCAGGCAACATCAGCCCAGTAAAATAGAAAGCAAATTATTTAAATCTCAACTTGCATTTTGACTCAGAAAGTGATCTTGACTCAGAAAAGGTTGGTGACCACTTCTAAGTGTTTTCCCTGTTAACACTTTCAACATTTCTCTTTACTGTGGCAATTGTGATCAAATCAACGTAATATTAGCCACTTTCAATGCAACATACCGAAATAAAACTAACTATGCAAGAGATTTTGTTGTAGGCAGAACACATCGGAGTAGGATTCTATTGCATTGACACCAGTGAATGGGAGTGGAGCGGAGCATGCCCAATTTGACTGGAGTGAGGAGCAAGGTTCTTAAAGGCTGGGGCCAGCCTTCTCGCACCTTCCAATTTCCCTCCAGTAGCGCTCCAGTAGCGCTCACTTCACGAGCTCAGGGCCTGCCTGGGCCCAGCATGCATTTGTAGTCTACTTGTGTGCTGCTATAGACCCTTGCTTTAGCTACTGTCATGGAGTTCGCTAAATATTTTCAGAAAGAAACTGATAGAACACGCACGTGCTAAATCAAGGTGACTTACAAAGATGAGGACCGAGAGCAAGAAAGGGAGTGTGGTGATGTAATGTCCACAACTAAAGAATCGTTGTTGAATCTGAAAAGACACATATCCCCAAGGCATGATGGTGTACTTAATACGTGCACATGCTAAAAGAAAGGAACGAGGTGGGAAGATAACTAAGTGTTTCATTGTAGCAAAGTATTTATAAACTAAAAATCAGATCTCTTCAACGTTTTGTTCATTTTTGTTCTATTATCTATACAATAGGCCATAATTGATTTTGGCCCAATAGGCCTGGCATATTCCTACGTTCAAGGAGCTCTCCGTTTTGATTGGGTTATTTTGCCTAAAAACCTTTAGGCCTACCCGAAAAAAAGAAAAACTCTAAGCCCAGCCTGGCAAGAGCGACATGGCTTCGTAAATTGGATGGCTTCGTAAGAAGCATTTCAAGGTCCTGGAGTGGCCTAGCCAGTCTCCAGATCTCAACCCCATAGAAAATCTTTGGAGGGAGTTGAAAGTCCATGTTGCCCAGCAACAGCCCCAAAACATCACTGCTCTAGAGGAGATCTGCATGGAGAAATGGGCCAAAATACCAGCATCAGTGTGTGAAAACCTTGTGAAGACTTACAGAAAACGTTTGACCTCTGTCATTGCCAACAAAGGGTATATAACAAAGTATTGAGATACACTTTTGTTATTGACCAACTACTTATTTTCCACCATAATTTGCAAATAAATTCATAAAAAATCCTACAATGTGATTTTCTGGATTTTTCCCCCTCATTTGGTCTGTCATAGTTGAAGTGTACCTATGATGAAAATTACAGGCCTCTCTCATCTTTTTAAGTGGGAGAACTTGCACAATTGGTGGCTGACTAAATACTTTTTTGCCCCACTGTATATCTATTCTACCCTGCCTTTCTAAGGTCTTTGAAAGCCAAGTTAACAAACAGATTACCGACCATTCGAATCTCACCGTACCTTCTCCACTATGCAATCTAGTTTCAGAGCTGGTCATGGGTGCACCTCAGCCACGTTCAAGGTCCTAAACAATATCATAAGCGCCATCGATAAGAGACATTACTGTGCCGCCGTATTCATCGACCTGGACAAGGCTTTCGACTCTGTCAATCACAACATTCTTATTGGCAGATTCAACAGTCTTGGTTTCTCAAATGATTGCCTTGTTTGGTTCACCAACTATTTCTCCGATAGAGTTCAGTGTGTCAAATCGGAGGGCCTGTTGTCCGGACCTCTGGCAGTCTCTATGGGGGTGCCACAGGGTTCAATTCTCGGGCCGACTCTCTTCTCTGTCTACATCAATGATGTCGCTCTTGCTGCAGGTGATTCTTTGATCCACCTCTACGCAGACGACACCATTCTGTATACCTCTGGCCCTTCTTTGGACACTGTGTTAACTAACCTCCAGATGAGCTTCAATGCCATACAACTCTCCTTCCGTGGGCTCCAACTGCTCTTAAATGCAAGCAAAACTAAATGCATGCTCTTCAACCGATCGCTGCCCGCACCTGCCCGCCCGTCCAGCATCACCACTCCGGATGGTTCTGACTTAGAATATGTGGACAACTACAAATACCTAGGTCTCTGGTTCTCTGGTTAGACTGTAGACTCTCCTTACAGACTCACATTAAGCATCTCCAATCCCAAATTAAATCTAGAATCGGCTTCCTATTTCGCAACAAAGCATCCTTCACTCATGCTGCCAAACATACCCTCGTAAAACTGACCATCCTACCGATCCTCGACTTCGGCGATGTCATTTACAAAATAGCCTCCAACACTCTACTCAACAAATTGGATGTAGTCTATCACAGTGCCATCCGTTTTGTCACCAAAGCCCCATATACTACCCACCACTGCGACCTGTATGCTCTCATTGGCTGGCCCTCGCTTCATACTCATCGCCAAACCCACTGGCTCCAGGTTATCTACAAGTCTCTGCTAGATAAAGCCCCACCTTATCTCAGCTCACTGGTCACCATAGCAGCACCCACACGTAGCACACGCTCCAGCAGGTATATCTCACTGGTCACCCCCAAAGCCAATTCTTTCTTTGGCCGCCTCTCCTTCCAGTTCTCTGCTGCCAATGACTGGAAAGAACTCTGTGTTGTTGTATGTGTCGAACTGCTTTGCTTGATTTTGGCCAGGTCGCAGTTGCAAATGAGAACTTGTTCTCAACTAGCTACCTGGTTCAATAAAGGTGAAATAAAATAAATAAAATAAATAATCAACTGTGAGACTCATACTATCCACCTCCTGTGTCTGCATCTGGGTCTTTGCCTGAGCCATAATACAAAATGTGGAAAAAGGGCAGGGGTCTGAATACTTTACGAATGTAGTGTATAACATTGTACAATAATTTACGTTTTAATTACATTTTTTAAATCCGTCCTCGTTTTGTGTATCAGTTCATAAACCATGTGCCGTGAACTCAGTACCTCAAAAATCTCTTCCAAACTATTTGCAATCTATATGGCACAGCTGTCAATGTTTTGGTCCTTATGTTTAAGCTGATATACTTTTTGAATTTATCACAATTTTCTTTAACCCATTTTTGTCTTTAATGCAGGGCCAACAGACAAGCTCTTACTTTTTCCCACTTCCACTTGCCTCTTCCATTTTTACGATAATGCTGCAATTAATTGGTTGTAATTTTGGCTAGAGCAGACATTTCCATATATTTTTGTTAGTTGCATGTGTGCCATCTCCACCAGTCCAATTTATGATATAATTTACAAGGATCAACAAAAGATTTACAAGAACCCGATGGACACTGACAGAGCTCCAGAGTTCCTCTGTGGGAATGGGAGAACCTTCCAGAAGGACAACCATCTCTGCAGCACTCCACCAATCAGGCCTTTATGATAGAGTGGCCATACGGAAGACATTCCTCGGTAAAAGGCACAACAGCCCGCTTGGAGTTTGCCAAAAGGCACCTAAAGACTCTCAGACCATGAGAAACAAGATTCTCTGGTCTGATGAAACCAAGATTGCACTTTTTGGCCTGAATGCCTAGCGTCACATCTGGAGGAAACTTGAAACCATCCCTACGGTGAAGCATGGGGGTGGCAGAATTATGCTGTAGGGATGTTTTTCAGCAGCAAGGACTGGGAGACAGGATTGAAGGAAAGATGAACGGAGCAAAGTACAGAGATAGCCGTGATGAAAACCTGCTCCAGAGCGCTCAGGACCTCAGACTGGGGTGAAGGTTCACCTTCCAACAGGACAACGACCCTAAGCTCACAGCCAAGACAACGTAGGACTGACTTCAAGACATGCCTCTGAATGCCCGAGTGGCCCAGCCTGAGCCCGGACTTGAACCCAATTGAACATCTCTGGAGAGACCTGAAAATAGCTGTGCAGCGACGCTCCCCATCTATCCTGACAGAGCTTGAGAGGATCTGCAGAGAAGAATGGGAGAAACTCCCCAAATTCAGGTGTGCCAAGCTTGTAGCATCATACCAAAGAATGCTCGAGGCTGTAATCGCTGCCAAAGGTGCTTCAACAAAGTACAGAGTAAAGGGTCTGAATACTTATGTAAATGTGATATTTCCGTTTTTTCTTTGTTTATTTTTTAAAAACATTTCTATAAATCTGCTTTGCTTTGTCATTATGGGGTATTGTGTGTAGATTGACGAGGGGAAAAAACTATTTAATCAATTGTAGAATAAGGCCGTAAATACTTTCATAATGTACTGTATATACTGAAAGAATAGAAGGAAAGAGAGATTCCCTGGTGGTGGAGAGGATAAAATACCTGGCATAGGATCCAAACATTGCAGGTTCAAACCCTACATGTGCAGATCATCAACATAAAACATGGTTGTGTTTGTATGATTAAATGCTGTTAAAATGTCCTATGAATTAAATGAAAATGCATCGTGTCTCTATATCACCTAAAACACAGTCCTCAAATGCATATTGCCATTAAATCTGGAGAGAAACATAATGGTGATAATATTCATGTTGTGGTAATATTGGGTAAAACTTACATATGAAATTTTCTAAATGTTCTTGAAATGTTCTGAGGACGTCCAAGACAAGGTAAAATGAATATTGTGTGAACATCAATGGAATATTATGTTAAACCTAAAACAACTATGCTATGAACATTATAAAAACTGATCTATTTCATTCTTACAACATTAAAGGTAATGTTCTGTGTAACGTAACTTAAACATTGTATGAATGTCATCACAACTGAGCATATTTTGTGTTTTGTGAACCTAAACACAAAATGTTAATGTACCTACACTGTTCCCACAACCTAATTGCACTACCGTTCAAAGGCTACCGTTCACTTAGAAATGTCCTTGTTTTTGAAAGAAAAGCACATTTTTGTCCATTAAAATAACATAAAATGTATCAGCAATACAGTGTAGACATTGGTAATGTTGTAAATGACTATTGTAGCTGGAAACAGCAGATTTTTTTATGGAATATCTACATAGGCGTACAGAGGCCCATTATCAGCAACCATCACTCCTGTGTTCCAATAGCACATTGTGTTAGCTAATCCACGTTTGTAATTTTAAAAGGCTAATTGATCATTAGAAAACCCTTTTGCAATTATGTTAGCACAGCTGAAAACTGTTGTTCTGATTAAAGAAGCAATAAAACTGGCCTTCTTTAGACTAGTTGAGTATCTGGAGCATCAGCATTTGTGGGTTCGATTACAGGCCAGAAACAAAGAACTTTCTTCTGAAACTCGTCAGTCTATTCTTGTTCTGAGAAATTAAGGCTATTCTATGCGAGAAATTGCCAAGAAACTGAAGATCTCGTACAACGCTGTGTACTACTCCCTTCACAGAACAGCGCAAACTGGCCCTAACCAGAATAGAAAGAGGAGTGGGAGGCCCAGGTACACAACTGAGCAAGAGGACAAGTACATTAGAGTGTCTAATTTGAGAAACAGACGCCTCACAAGTCCACAACTGGCAGCTTCATTAAATAGTACCCACAAAACGCAGGTAGCCTAGTGGTTAGAGTGGACTAGTAACCGAAAGGTTGCAAGATTGAATCCCTGAGCTGACAAGGTAAAAAAATCTGCCGTTCTGCCCCTGAACAAGGCAGTTAACCCACTGTTCCTAGGCTGTCATTGAAAACAAGAATTTGTTCTTAACGGACTTGCCTAGTTAAATAAAGGTAAAATAAAATAAAAAACAGTGAAGAGGCGACTCCGGGATGCTGGCCTTCAAGGCAGAGTTGCAAATAAAAAGCCATATCTCAGACTGGCCAATAAAAATGAAAGATTAAGATGGGCAAAAGAACACAGACACTGGACAGAGGAATTCTGCCTAGAAGGCCAGCATCCCGGAGTTGCCTCTTCACTGTTGACGTTGAGACCGGTGTTTTGCGGGTACTATTTAATGAAGCTGCCAGTTGAGGACTTGTGAGGCGTCTGTTTCTCAACGGTTTGGGAACATATCTTTTGTGATGTTACCACAATGTTCCCACCAGACTGTTTCCACAACCTAATGACACATTCCGGGAACATTTAACGAACAGATTAAATGTGTTATAAGAACGTTCTTGCAACATTAGGCAGATGTTTTATACAACAAATCTCCCTTTTGGGGAATGTTCTGTGGTGGTTGTTACAACATTTTTGTGAATGTTACAAGAACATTCCAAGGATATTTCATATAAAACGTTTTTGATAAATAATTAGATTTGATCAAAAACATTCTCTGAATTCTCTGAATGTTTTTGGGATGTTATAATCCTAATGTTAGATAAAACCCTAACTTGAATATAATGGGAATCTTAGCTAATGTTCTGGGAATGTTCCTGGTTTGCTGGGGAATATCTATCTATATCTATCTATGCATTATTATATCTAAAGAGGACATTTGCCATTGGCTACACGGATTCGCATTATGATAAATCCCCCGTGTTTTAATGGCTATGGAAATCCCATGCAGCCTATGTTATCCTCACAAATAATCCTGATAGGTATCAGTCTTGTGTTTTCTGCAATGACCTTAGTGATTTTACAGCCTGTGTTTGTAATAGCTGCTCAGTGAAACGACCTGTTGTAACACTTGTCGTTGGAATGAGAAGAGGAGGACCAATGCGCAGCGTGGTAAGTATCCATTTTAATAAGAATACGTGAACAATGAACAAAAACAATAAACTGACAAACGACCGAGACAGTTCCATATGGTGAAGCACAGACACAGAAAATAACCACCCACAAAACACAAAGAAAAACAGGATACCTAAATATGGCTCCCAATCAGACAACGACTGACACCTGCCTCTGATTGAGAACCATACTAGGCCAAACACATAGAAACAGACAACCTAGACATACAACATAGAATGCCCACCCACATCACACCCTGACCAAACAAAACATAGAAACATACAAAGCAATCTATGGTCAGGGCGTGATACCTGTCCTGATTTGTCATAGACGCTTGCTAAAAAACTTTAATGAGCAAGCCTGCCTTCATAAACTTGCCTCTGTAAAATGGTATAGAATTAGTTTGAATCCCTCTGTCGAGGACACTTGGACCTTCTTTTTTGATATTTTCAGTGGTATTGTTAACAAACACACCCCCATAAATAAAATGATAATTAAAAACAGGTTCAGCCCCTGGTTCGACCGTGATCTTGCAGAGTTACTCCACCTCAAGAATTGCATTTGGCGAAAGGCTCGGCACACGCATACTCAGGCTGACTGGCTCTCGTTCAGGCAAATGAGAATTTAGTGCACTCAGGCTATCCGGAAGGCCAAAGTTATTTACTTTAAGTTCTCTCTCTGTGGGTCTAACCCCAAGAAGTTTTGGAAAACGGTTAAAGACATGGAGAATAAACCCTCCTCCTCACACCTGCCCATGTCCCTTAATGTTGATGATGTGGTTGTTACTGACAAGAAGCACATGACTGAGCTCTTTAATCACCACTTCATTAAGTCAGGATTCCTATTTGACTCAGCCATGCCTCCTTGCCCGTCCAACATTTCCTCATCTCCTACCCTTTCTAATGCTACTATCCCTAATGCTTTACCTCTTTTCCCCCTGCCCCGCTACAAAGTTTCTCCCTGCAGGCAGTCACTGAGTCCGAGGTGCTAAAGGAGCTCCTTAAACTTGACTCCAAAAATACATCTGGATCAGATGGTTTAGACCCTTTCTTCTTTAAGGTTGCTGCCCCTATCATCGCCAAGCCTATCTCCAACATTTTTAACCTGTCCCTCCTTTCTGTGGAGGTTCCCATTGCTTGGAAGGCAGCCACGTTCATCCTTAATTTAAAAGGGGAGATCAAGCTGATCCTAACTGTTATAGGCCTATTTCTATTTTGCCCTGTTTATCAAAAGTGTTGGAAAAACATGTCAATAAACAACTGACTGGCTTTCTTCATGTCTATAGTATTCTCTCGGGTACGCAATCTGTTTCTGCTCAAGTTATGGATGTGTCACTGCAACCTTAAAGGTCCT
Source organism: Salvelinus fontinalis (assembly GCF_029448725.1). NCBI lineage: Eukaryota > Metazoa > Chordata > Actinopteri > Salmoniformes > Salmonidae > Salvelinus > Salvelinus fontinalis. Next base: position 12,588,372 of record NC_074669.1, read on the forward strand.
CAATGATGTCACCATTGCCCTTGATTCTAAGCAATATTGTGCTGCTATTTTTATTGACATGGTCAAAGCTTTTGATACAGTAGACCATTCCATTCTTGTGGGCCAGCTAAGGAGTATTGGTGTCTCTGAGGGGTCTTTGGCCTGGTTTACTAACTACCTCTCTCAAAGAGTGCAGTGTATAAAGTCAGAAGATCTGCTATCTCAGCCACTGCCTGTCAACAAGGGAGTACCCCAAGGCTCGATCCTAGGCTCCACACTCTTTTCAATTCACATCAACAACATAGCTCAGGCAGTAGGAAGCTCTCTCATCCATTTATATGCAGATGACACAGTCTTATACTCAGCTGGCCCCTCCCCGGATTTTGTGTTAAATGCTCTACAACAAAGCTTTCTTAGTGTCCAACAAGCTTTCTCCACTCTTAACCTTGTTCTGAACACCTAAAAAACAAAGGTAATGTGGTTTGGTAAGAAGAATGTTTCTCAAATGTAAGATTTCAAAGTTGTTCCAAACTTCAAATTTCGAAGTGTTTGGTTACTTCTCTGTATCGTTCCAAAGTTACATTTAGGCATTAACTCAGAATTCTTAAGGTTAGGCATTGACTCAGAATGGTTAAGGTAAGGGTTAAGGTTGGGGATAGGCTTAAAACTCAAATATTTTAAAACAACTTTCTATTGCTGGATTCGAACATTCAACATTTGGAACCATAGGCAGATGCTTTACTCCCTAGCAAAACCAAAGCCAATTTGAAGGTAACACCGCTCACTGTTGCCCCTTGTGGCTGGTTCCCAAGTCATCTAAAGACATCCTCAGACATGGATGGCTGTCTAATACTGACTTGTGTGATACAAGTCAGTACTCACCTGAGTGACCTGCCTGAAAACATCAGCTAGCAGGTGTCTTCTATCGCAGGTTAACATTTAATCTGATTAAATCTAGGTCTAAGTGTACGCCTCATACATTCCTACCCACTAAATGGATTTTGTACTCCTATTCATGGTGTCCTCAGTAGCCTATCTAATATAATACATTCTTTCTCAAAACATTGTTTGTTTTTGTAGTTAAATGCCTAATTTGGCTGTTCTCATCATGGGTTTAAATGGGTGAAAAGAAGGCTTCAAATTCCTGTTCATTTTGTCTGTCCTTATTCAACAATAATACGTTATTAGACCAAAGAGTGAAGGAAGAAAAACTTCACATTTTGTGATGACAGCAATGATACTGGTGAGCAATGACCGTTCTGTGGGCTATAATAAACATAATAGATTTCAAGTCCATAGAAAGGAAGACAGAAGGTGGAGCTACTAACCGAGTAAAAGAACTTTGATTTCTGTGCGTTCTCTCTTCTTCTGCTTTCGGAGAATCCTCTGAATCTCCTTGTCAATAGCAATAGTCTGCCTCTCTTCATCATCCAGGAAACAAACGCAGGTCCGACGGCACCATTGCCAGCACGCCATGTCAAACTCACTAAAATAGGTAGATAAATAGATGTGTTTATAAATAGGCATTCTATATTTCTCAGGCTAAACCCAATAAAGTTGGCAGACAAGTGCACTGAATATAGTCGTTCACCTGTGCACTGGGAAATTACGAGTGGTGTTTTTTTCCTCAGAATCAGAAAAGTGATTATTGCATGTTTCTCAAACTGCTTCTTTATACCATTGAAACACACAAATGAGTCTCAATCATCAAACACAGATTGATTTTACTCTACTTTTTTATTGCCTTTTTTATTATGGTCGTTAAATCACAATGAACTTTCCCGTTAGAAAACCTATGACAATTCTTGTCACGAACAAACATGGAAGTTATTAAAAACAAATAAGTCATATGTTTTAATCAAAATGATTTACCTTCAATGTGTCACACGCCTTGTAAAGCAGATAGGCCTACACCAGAATTTTGTTACGCCCGATCCATTCTTCCCGTGTCTCTAATATATTTCGTTTAACTGCATGAAGTTTCCGTTGAAGCATGACAGAGTATTTCCAGGTTTCAATAACTGTTCATCTAAAACAAGTAAGCAGATCTGTGAATAGGTCTACGCGTTCCGTGGAATATGCAGAGTATATAGTTTGATGAAACACTCTCAGTCAGTGGAGAACACCAAATTGAGAAGTCTCTCGGGGACATAACCTAGAATAAATACTTTCAGACTTTGTTGGAGTAGGTTACTCATCATTTTTTCTATTTCAAACGAACATTTCTTATGTATAATTACAGTGTCAATAGACATATTAATCATTCTAAAGGTGTTTTTTGTGTGAAATTAATGGCACAACAGGTATCGGTCACTCCTCTCCCTATCCAACTTTCTGTATGTCAATCTTTTGTCTCAGCAGGCAGAACCGGTTAGTCAGGACTTTAATGCACTCTCCAACAGATATCAGATATTAAGATTGCCTGAGCTCCACATTGCCATGGGAACAAGGTGTGGTAAGCCACTGTTGAGAAAGGGAGGGGAAGTGAGAACGATATGGTGAATGGACAGTAAAAGGAAAGTTCCCTTCTTTCTGCCAAATACAGTAAATTAGGTGATAATCCAAAGACAGGGAGTGGTACATGGAAGAGGAAGCTCAGCTGAGGCAGTATGAGGTACAGCCCAGGGGAGCTGCCAAACCTATCCTCCCTATCTGTGGAAAATGGAATGAGGTAGCCAATACAAGGCATTATCAATGATTAATCCCAGAACAAATCATCTGGTATTTCATGGATGTTGCACCTGCCTCTGTCTGCAATCTATGTTGCTATTGCATAGCAGCCTACCCTACTGTTCTACTATGCCTGTTTACCTATGGTTCAACTTTGCTTTGTTGCCCTCTACTTGCTCCGCCCCACCCTGTGTATTGAGTGGAGTCCTTCCACACAGGTGAGGAGATTGATGACAACAGAATAAGGTTATGTTAAGGTATGTTGTGAAAACAATAAAATATGCATTCATTTATGCATTTGAAATGGAACATTTAATTTGTTTTTAAAACGTAATACTGTATGAACATATGTGATAGTTTAGCAAATCATGCTTTTCGAAAATAGTGCTAGTAAGTGTGTCAAAAGTTTGGACACAGCTACTCATTCAAGGGTTTTTCTTTATTTTTACTGTATTCGACATTGTAGAATAATAGTGAAGACATCAAAACTACGAAATAACACACATGGAATCATGTAGTAAACAAAAAAGTGTTAAACAAATCAAAATATATTTTAGATTTTAGATTCCTCAAAGTAGCTACCCTTGATGACAGCTTTGCACACTCTTAGCATTCTCTCAACCAGCTTCACTTGGAATACTTTTCCAAAAGTCTTGAAGGAGTTTCCACATATGCTGAGCACTTGTTGGCTGCTTTTCCTTCACTCTGCGGGCCAACTCATCCCAATCCATCTCAATTTGGGTTGAAGTCGAGTGATTGTGGAGGCCAGGTCATCTGACGCAGCACTCCATCACTCTCCTTCTTGGTCAAATATCACTTACACAGCTTGGAGGTGTGTTGGGTCATTGTCCTGTTGAAAAACAACTGATAGTTCCACTAAGTGCAAACCAGATGGGATGGAGTAACACTGCAGAATGCTGTGGTAGCCATGTTGGTTAAGTGTGCCTTGAATTCTAAATAAATCACAGACAATGTCACCAGCAAAGCACCCCCACACCATTACACCTTCATCTCCATGCTTCGCGGTGGGAACCACACATGCGGAGATCACCCGTTCACCTACTCTGTGTCTCACAAAGACACGGTGGTTGGAACCAAAAATCTCAAATTTGGACTCATCAGACGAAAGGACAGATTTCCACCAGGTGACTACCTCGTGAAGCTGGTTGAGAGAATGCCAAGATGTGCAAAGCTGTCATCAAGGCAAAGGGTGGCTACTTTGAAGAAGCTCAAATATAAAATATATTTTGATTTGTTTAACACTTTTGTGGTTACTACATGATACCATATGTGTTATTTCATAGTTTTGATGTCTTCACTATTATCCTACAATGTAGAAAATAGTAAAAATAAAGAAAAACCCTTGAATGAGTAGCTGTGTCCAAACTTTTGACTGGTACTGTACATTGTTTAAATATACCATTACATGATGTAAGGCTACTTCTTTAAGGTTATCAGTGAACTGACACTATCAGTTAAATAAAGGCAATAGGCTTGAAACCAAGCGCTCACTCTTTCTGTCAGATAGGTGAAATGTTAGGTTGTCTTTGAAGAACAGTACATCCCAAAAATGTGCAATTACCTTTATTGTCCACATGGTGTCACCTGGATCAACTTTATTAGCCTACGGCAGTGGTGACCATGCATTGCTCCATTTAATCAATCAGCTGCATGAGTAAATTCTACACGGCAAAAAAATAAGATTGTTGTCAAATAAGGATAGTGGGAATGTGTGTGTGAAATACACTGAAATAAAGAAATCAATCAATCAATCAACTAATCATGCACGTTGCTGCATCAAGTACCCTTTTCTCTGTGTTGCTCTTCTGTATAAAGGACTTTGCCTAGAATGCAAACTATTTGTTTCACTTTCACATTAGTTTCAAAAAAGTGTGCAGACATAATCCATGTATATGTGGGAAGCATGATACCCTAATAATGTACAGAATGTAAATTAAGTCAGTGGAACTGAGCCATACAGCCTTCACAGTATTGATGTGTCTCTGCGGTAGTAGGGCTATAGCCAGTCCAAAGCTACAGTAGTTCATCAGTATCATCATCAGTGGAACATACAGTGCATTCTGAAACTATTCAGACCCCTTGACTTTTTCCACATTGTTACGTTACAGCCTTATGCTAAAATTGATTAAATCGTTTTTTCCCCTCATCAATCTACACACCATACCCCATAATGACAAAGCAAAAACATATTTTTAGAAATGTTGGCAAATTTATTTAAAAAAACTGAAATATCATATTTACATAAGTATTCAGACCCTTTACTCGGTACTTTGTTGAAGCACCTTTGACAACTATTACAGCCTTCTTGGGTATGACGCTACAAGCTTGGCACACCTTTATTTGGGGAGTTTATCAAATTAAACTTTGTCACATGCGCCGCATAAAACAGGTGTAGACCTTACCGTGAAATGTTTACTTACAAGCCCTTAACCAACAGTGCGACTCAAGAAAGAGTTAAGAAAATATTTACCAAACTAAAGTAAAAAATAATAAAAAGGTAACAATAACGAGGCTATATACAGGGGGTTCCGGTACCGAGTCAATGTGCAGGGAGAGAAAGGTTAGTTGAGGTAATTTGTACATATAGGTAGAGGTAAAGTGACTATGCATAGATAATAAACAGCAAGTAGCAGCAGTGTAAAAACAAATGGGGGGGGGGGGGGGGCAATGTAAATAGTCCGGGTGGCCATTTTATTAATTGTTCAGCAGTCTTGTGGCTTGGGGGTAGAAGCTGTTAAGGAGCCTTTTGGTCCTAGAACTGGCGCTCTGGTACCGCTTGCCGTGCGATAGCAGAGAGAACAATCTACACGTTGGTGGACTTGAAATATACAAGTCGAACTGGCACAGAGAGACAGGAAACACAGGGATAAATACACCAGGGAAAATAAGTGACACCTGGAGGGCGTGGAGACAATCACAAGGACAGATGAAACAGATCAGGGCGTGACAGTACCCACCCCTCTCGGGCGTCCTACCTGGGCGCATACCTGGCTGACCGGGTGTCGATGGTGAAAATCGGTGATGACAGCTGGGTCCAGGATGTATTTAGCCAGAACCCAGCACCTCTCCTCCGGGCCATAACCCTCCCAGTCAACCAGATACTGGAAACCCCTACCCCGTGGTTGAACCCTCAGGAGGCTTTTCACCGTATACGCTGGCTGGGGGAGGGATGGGCCTAGAAGCAGAAGACAGAGGACAGTGAGACAAGGGTTTAATCCTGGAAACATGAAAAGTAGGGTGAACATGGAGGGTACGGGGAAACAGCAGATGGACAGCAGTGGGACTAATGACTCTAGAAATTGGGAAAGAACCAATGAAACGGGGGGAAAGTTTACGGGATTCTACCCGGAGGGGTAGGTCCCAAGTGGACAGCCATACCCTCTGCCCGACCCGATAGCGAGGAGCCAGAGTCCGGTGGCAGTCCGCTTGTCGACCATACCTGGATGTGGTCTTGAGAAGAGCTGCCCTAGCTCTTTTCCAGGTACGTACGCTGACAGCTGCGGATGAACATCTGGGCTGAAGGTACATTGAACTCAACTTCTTGCTCTTGGAAGAGCAGGGGATGATACCCCATGGAGCATTCGAAAGGGGATAGTCCAGTAGCCGAGCAAGGGAGAGTGTTCCTGGCATATTCCACCCAGACCAGTTGTTGACTTCAGGTAGTGTGGTTACTGACAACCAGACACCGTAATGTCGTCTCCATATCTTGATTGGCTCGCTCTGACTGGCCGTTAGATTGGGGATGAAACCCAGAGGACAGGCTGGCTGGCGACCTAATAATAGTGCAGAACGCCTTCCAGGAATTGGGACGAGAACTGAGGACCCTGGTCCGAGACAATGTCAACCGGGAGTCCATGGATACGGAAGACATGCTGCACCATAAGCTGGGCCATCTCCTTGGCTGAAGGTAACTTAGGAAGAGGGATGAAATCGGTGGCCTTGGAGAATCTGTCCACCACCGTCAGAATGGTGGTGTTGCCATCTGACGGAGGAAGCCCAGTGATGAAATCCAGAGAAATATGGGGCCAGGGGCGATGAGGGACAGGAAGTGGCTGTAGGTGGCCAGACGGAGATTGCCGCGCAGTCTTGCTTTGAGCGCATGCCATGCATGCGGCGACAAAGGCCGAGACATCAGGAACCATGGTAGGCCACCAGAAGCGTTGACGGAGGAAAGCCAGGGTCTGACGAGAACCAGGAAGACAGGTAAGCCTGGAGGAGTGAGCCCATTCCAGGACTTTAGACCGAACCGCATCAGGCACAAACAGACGGTTTGTCCACCCCCCCCCCCCCCCCAGGGTCTGACTGGGAACGCTGAGCCTTGCAGACCAGAGCCTCAATTCCCCAAACAACAGAAGCCGCCAAACAAGAGGCAGGGAGGATGGTCTCAGATTCAGAGGGAGTGGCAGTGGAACTGTATAGACGGGAGAGAGCGTCCAGCTTCACGTTTTTGGACCCTGGGCGGAGCCCACCGGGGCTCCCTGAAATTAAGGCGCTTGGCAGTGCGGAGATATTCCAGATTCTTGTGGTCGGTGCAGACCAAAAACAGATGTTCAGCTCCCTCCAGACAGTGTCTCCACTCCTCCAGTGCCATTTGACCGCCAGGAATTCTCGGTTACCCACGTCGTAGTTTCTGTCTGTGCAGAGTTGAGTCGATGGGATAGGAAGGCACAGGGATGACGTTTTTGGTCCTGGGCAGTTCGCTGGGACAGGATGGCCCCCACTCCAACATCAAAAGCATCAACCTCAACCACACGTTGACGGGACGGGTCCGGATGGATGAGGATGGGTGCTGTTGTGAACCGATGCTTCAGGTTCCTCAAAGGCTTTGTTGACAGCTGGAGACCATGTAAACGGTAGTTTGGGAGAGATGAGTGCAGAGAGAAGGGGGCCGGCAGGGTGCTGTAACCCTGAATGAAACAGCGGTAGAAGTTAGCAAAACTTAGGAAATGTTGCAACTGCACCTTGGGTGTGGGTTGAGGGCAATCTACCACTGCTTTCACCTTTCCAGTATCCATCTGAACATTTCCCTCAGCAATGACATATCCCAGAAAGGAGATGGTAGAGCGGTGGAACTCACACTTCTCGGCTTTTGCTAACAATTGGTTCTCCAGGAGGCGCTGAAGGACCCGTCGGACATGCAGAACATGTTCTTGGGAAGACCGGTAGAAAAACAGGATGTCGTCAAGGTTTACGAACACAAACTGGTTTAGCATGTCCCGGAGCACATTTTTTACAAGGGCCTGGAAGACAGACTCATAATGTCTGCTGGCTGTGTTGAATGCCGTCTTCCACTCATCTCCTTCGCGTATCCAAACCCGGTAGTAGGCAACCCGGTAGTAGGAAAAAATGGTGGCCCCCTGGAGAGGTTCAAAAGCAGAGGAGAGGAGTGGTAGGGGGTAACGATTCTTAATCGTAATATCCTTAAGACCCCGGTAGTCAATGCACGGACACAGGGTCTTGTCCTTCTTTTCCACAAAGAAAAAAACCCTGCGCCGGCAGGAGAAGCAGATGGACGAACAGCCCTGGTAGCTAAAGACTCCTCTATGTACTCCTCTATGGCCTTGGTCTCCGGCCCAGATAGAGAATATAACCCACCACGAGGTGGTGTGGTGCCTGGGAGGAGATTAATGGCACAATCATAAGGACGATGCGGTTTAAGAGAAGTAGCCCGTGTCTTGCTGAAAACCTCCAGGAGGTGGTGGTACTCTGTGGGGATGGTATAGAAATCCGTGACTTGACTTAAGCCCTGAGGAGGCTGTCTCAGGGAAGGCTGTGCTGCTTTGAGGCAATGGGAATGGCAAAACGGACTCCATTCCAGGGTTTAACTTGTGGTCCAATCAATAACGGGGTTGTGTTTTTTAAGCCACGAAAATCCCAAAACAACATGGGGAGACTCAATGAGAAGCAGCTGTATAGACTCACTGTGATTTCCTAAAACCCGTAGATTAACAGGAAGTGCTGTGGGTAACTCTACCAATGGAAAGTCTGTCCAGTGCTCTAGCGTTCATGGGAACAGAGAGACGTTGAGTGGGAATACCTAATTCAGAAACTAGAGTAGCATCCATAAAACTCTCATCTGTCCCAGAGTCAGTGAGCATCCGTAGAGATTTAGACTAGTCTCCCCACAGCAGTATAACAAAGGAAGGAGTACGGTTAATGGGATTAAGAAGATTCCCAGTCTGGCTCACCAGAGTACTTGTGCCTACTATTGAGATAGGTCTCTTAACTGGGCAGGTGGCTATATAATGTCCTGCAGCCCCACAGTGCAGGCTGAGTTCCAACAGCTGTCTATGTGAACGTTCCTTAGGCGATAATCTAGCTCTGCCCAGTTGTAGAGGTTCCAGAGAATCAGACTCACCCGTTGCTGATGATTCGAGGGAGCTCAGGTGGCTTCGGATCCTCTCGGAAAAATAGCCTTCGGGGACTTCCGGATTCCTTCGAAGATGAGCAAGTCACTGCGGATGAACGAGTGTGACCCAGGCCAGACCTCCTCTCACGCCTGCGTTCCCTTAGCCGCCCATCAATTTTAATGGTGAGGGCGATGAGGGAATCCAGGTCCACCAGCAATTCCCGAGCGGCTAGCTCCTCCTTTATCTCCTCAGATAGTCCGTGTAGGAAGGTATCAAAGAGGGACTCCGGATTCCAAGCACTCTCAGCGGCCAACGTGCGAAAGTCAACAGCGTAGTCTGCCACACTACGAGAATTTTGACGTAAATACAGCAGTTCATGGGCCGCCTCTCTCCCGGATACCGGAGAATTGAAAATCTTTCTCACCTCTGCCATAAAGTCCTCCAGATGATGAGAAATGGCGGATTGTTGCTCCCAAATAGCCGTCGCCCATGAGAGCGCCCTTCCCGACATTAGCGTAATAATATATGCTATCTTAAATCGCTTCGAAGGAAACGAAGATGGCTGTAGCTCAAAAATACCTGGAGGGGGTGGAGACAATCACAAGGACAGGTGAAACCGATCAGGGCGTGACATAGGCTGTCTCATCATTGTCGGTAATCAGGCCTACCACTGTTGTGTTGTCAGCAAACTCAATGATGGTGTCGGAATCGTATATTTGGCCACACAGTCGTGGGGGAACGGGGAGTACAGGAGTGGAGTAAGCACGCACCCCTGAGGGGCCCCAGTGGGGCAGACGTGTTGTTGCCTACCCTTGCCACCTGGGGGCGGCACGTCAGGAAGTCCAGGATTCAGTTGCAGTGGGAGGTGTTCAGTCCCAGGGTCCTTAGCTTACTGATGAGCTTTGTGGACACTATGGTGTTGAATGCTGAGCTGTAGTCAATGAACAGCATTCTCACATACATGTTTCTTTTGTCCAGGTGGGAAAGGGCAGTGTGGAGTGCGATTGAGATTGCATCATCTGTGGATCTGTTGGGGCGGTATGCAAATTGGAGTGGGTCTATATCTGGGATGATGGTGTTGATGTGAGCCATGACCATCCTTTCAAAAGACTTCATGGCTACCAACGTGAGTGCAACGGGTGGTAATCATTTAGGCAGGTAACCTTCACTTCCTTGGGTACAGGGACTATGATGGTCTGCTTGAAATATGTAGGTATTACAGACTCGATCAGGGAGAGGCTGAAAATGTCAGTGAAGACACTTGCCAGTTGGTCCACTCATGCTTGGAGTACACGTCCTGGTAATCCGTCTGGCACCACGGCTTTGTGAATGTTGACCTGTTTAAAGGTCTGGCTCACCGACTACCGAGAGCATTATCACACAGTAATACGGAACAGCTGGTGCTCTCATGCATGCTTCAATGTTGCTTGCCTCGAAGCAAGCATAAAAGGATTTTAGCTCGTCTGGTAGGTTCGTGTCACTGGGCAGCTCACAGCTGGGTTTCCCTTTGTAGTTCGTAATAGTTTTCAAGCCCTGCCTCATCCGACGACCGTCAGAGCTGGTGTAGTAGGATTACATTTTAATCCTGTATTGACGCTTTGCCTGTTGATGGTTCGTCTGAAGTCCTATTTTCTCATTAGCGTCAGGATTAGTGTCCCGCTCCTTGAAAGCGGCAGCTCTAGCCTTTAGCTCGATGCGGATGTTGCCTGTAATCCATGGCTTCTGGTTGGGATATGTTTGTGCGGTCACTGTGGGGACGACGTCGTCGATGCACTTATTAATGAAGCCGATGACTGAGGTGGTATACTCAATGCCATTGGATGAAGCCCAGAACATATTCCAGTTTATGCTAGCAAAACAGTCCTGTAGCGTAGCATTCTCGTCATCTGATCACTTCCTTATTGAGCAAGTCACTGGTACTTCTTGCTTTCGTTTTTGCTTGTAAGTAGGAGTCAGGAGGATAGAATTATGATCAGATTTGTCAGAGTGTTATGGCTGTGTAAGGGAGGCGAAGTTAGGTGCAGGAGAGCAGAATAGAGTAAACAGGCGCACTTTTATTCCGTTCGACAATAGGCACAAAAAAATGACATAAGTGCCCAAAAACACAGAACATAAACTATAAAAGTATCGCGCGTGAACATACACCATTTACAATAAACAATTACGCACAAAGACATGAGGAACAGAGGACTAGATACATGTAGATTGATTGGGGAATGAAAACCAGGTGTGTATGAAACAAGACAAAACAAATGGACATATGAAAAATGCGATGGCTAGAAAGCCGGTGACGTCGATCACCGAAAGCCACCCGAACAAGGAGAGGAGCCGACTTCAGCGGAAGTCGTGACAGGGAGAGCTTTGTATGCGTCTCTGTGTGTGGAGTTAAGGTGGTCTAGAGTTTTTTTTCCCTCTGGTTGCACATGTGACATGCTGATAGAAATGAGGTCAAATGGATTTAAGTTTCCCTGCATTAAAGTCACTAGGACACTAGGAGCGCCGCTTCTGCATTAGCAGTTCCAAATCAAATCAAATGTATTTATATAGCCTTTCTTACATCAGCTGATATCTCAAAGTGCTGTACAGAAACCCAGCCTAAAACCCCAAACAGCAAGCAATGCAGGTGTAGAAGCACGGTGGCTAGGAAAAACTCCCTAGAAAGGCCAAAACCTAGGAAGAAACGTAGAGAGGAGCCAGGCTATGAGGGGTGGCCAGTCCTCTTCTGGCTGTGCCGGGTGGAGATTACAAGAGAACATGGCCAAGATGTTCAAATGTTCATAAATGACCAGCATGGTCAAATAATAAATCACAGTAGTTGTCGAGGGTGCAACAAGTCAGCACCTCAGGAGTAAATGTCAGTTGGCTTTTTATAGCCAATCATTAAGAGTATCTCTACCGCTCCTGCTGTCTCTAGAGAGTTGAACAGCAGGTCTGGGACAGGTAGCACGTTCGGTGAACAAGTCAGGGTTCCATAGCCACAGGCAGAACAGTTGAAACTGGAGCAGCAGCACGGCCAGGTGAACTGGGGACAGCAAGGAGTCATCATGCCAGGTAGTCCTGAGGCATGGTCCTAGGGCTCAGGTCCTTCGAGAGAGAGAGAGAAAGAGAGAGAGAAAGAGAGAATTAGAGAGCATACTTAAATTCACACAGGACACCGGATAAGACAGGAGTACTCCAGATATAACAGACGGACCCTAGCCCCCCGACACAAACTACTGCAGCATAAATACTGGAGGCTGAGACAGGAGGGGTCAGGAGACACTGTGGCCCCATCCGATGATACCCCCGGACAGGGCCAAACAGGCAGGATACAACCCCACCCACTTTGCCAAGGCACAGCCCCCACACCACTAGAGGGATATCTTCAACCACCAACTTACCATCCTGAGACAAGGCCGAGTATAGCCCACAAAGATCTCCGCCACGGCACAACCCAAGGGGTGGGGGGGGCGCCGACCCAGACAGGAAGATCACGTCAGTGACTCAACCCACTCAAGTGACGCACCCCTCCTAGGGACGGCATGGAAGAGCACCAGTAAGCCAGTGACTCAACCTCTGTTTATAGAATAACTATCTTCAAAGTAATGACTCGGGACGTCGGGTTTGATATGAAAGCTTCTTTTAGTAATAATACTTGATCACGTTACATTTAACAACTTTAGATTCTACAGAGCAATGCCAGTAAGATGCTAAGGAGATGCGCAAAGGAGCCAATCCAAAATCACCTGTCAATTGCACTTAACTAGCGTTCACTCTCTACTTCCGGTCGCAAGGCATTCTGGAACTTGCAGTCAAAAGCGTAATTCAATACTAAGCAATACAATTACATATGTAAATAACTGTAAAGAAATATCTTTAGATACAGCTCAATGAATTAACTTAAACATTAACTCTGTAACACATTAAAGTTACAACACTGTAATAGGGTTAGAGGCAGAGAATCCCAGTGGAGGGGAACCGGCCAGGCAGAGACAGCAAGGGCGGTTCGTTGCTCCAGAGCCTTTCCATTCACCTTCACACTCCTGGGCCAGACTACACTCAATCATATGACCAACTGAGGAGATGAGTCTTCAGTAAAGACTTAAAGGTTGAGACCGAGTCTGTGTTTCTCTCACATCGGTAGGCAGACCATTCCATAAAAATGGAGCTCTACAGGAGAAAGCCCTTCCTCCAGCTGTTTGCTTAGAAATTCTAGGGACAATTAGGAGGCCTGCGTCTTGTGACTGTAGCGTACGTGTAGGTATGTACGGCAGGACGAAATCGGAAAGATAGGTAGGAGCAAGCCCATGTAATGCTTTGTAGGTTAGCAGTAAAACCTTGAAATCAGCCCTTGCCTTAACAGGAAGCCAGTGTAGGGAGGCTAGCACGGGAGTAATATGCTCACATTTTTTGGTTCTAGTCAGGATTCTAGCAGCCGTATTAGGCACTAACTGAAGTTTATTTAGTGCTTTATCCAGGTAGCCGGAAAGTAGAGCATTGCAGTAGTCTAACCTAGAAGTAACAAAAGCATTGATTAATTTTTCTGCATCATTTTTGGACAGAAAGTTTCTGATTTTTGCAATGTTACGTAGATGGAAAAAGCTGTCCTTGAAACAGTCTTGATATGTTCGTCAAAAGAGAGATCAGGGTCCAGAGTAACGCTGAGGTCCTTCACAGTTTTATTTGAGACGACTGTACAACCATCAAGAATAATTGGCAGATTCAACAGAAGATCTTTGTTTCTTGGGACCTAGAACAAGCATCTCTGTTTTGTTTGGGTTTAAAAGTAGAAAGTTTGCAGCAATCCACTTCCTTATGTCTGAAACACAGGTTTCTAGCGAGGGCAATTTTGGGGCTTCACCATGTTTCATTGAAATGTACAGCTTTGTTTCATCAGCATAGCAGTGAAAGTTAACATTGTGTTTTCGAATGACATCCCCAAGAGGTAAAATATATAGTGAAAACAATAGTGGTCCTAAAACGGAACCTTGAGGAACACCGACATTTACAGTTGATTTGTCAGAGGACAAACCATTCACAGAGACAAACTGATATCTTTCCGACAGATAAGATCTAAACCAGGCCAGAACTTGTTCGTGTAGACCAATTTGGGTTTCCAATCTTTCCAAAAGAATGTGGTGATTGATGGTATCAAAAGCAGCACGAGGACAGATGCAGAGCCTCGGTCTGACGCCATTAAAAGGTAATTTACCACCTTCACAAGTGCAGTCTCAGTGCTATGATGGGGTCTAAAACCAGACTGAAGCATTTCGTATACATTGTTTATCTTCAGGTAGGCAGTAAGTTGCTGCGCAACAGCTTTTTCTACATTTTTTGAGAGGAATGGAAGATTCGATATAGGCCGATAGTTTTTTATATTTTATATATATATTAAAGTTTACTGCCACTTTTAGTGGGTTTGGTACAATTCCGGTGTATAGAGAGCTGTTTATTATGTTCAACATAGGAGGGCCAAGCACAGGAAGCAGCTCTTTCAGTAGTTTAGTTGGAATAGGGTCCAGTATGCAGCTTGATGGTTTAGAGGCCATGATTATTTTCATCATTGTGTCAAGAGATATAGCACTAAAACACTTAAGTGTCTCTCTTGATCCTAGGTCCTGGCAGAGTTGTGCAGACTCAGGACAACGAGCTTTGGAGGAATACGCAGATTTAAAGAGGAGTCCGTAATTTGTTTTCTAATGCTCATTATCTTTTCCTCAAAGAAGTTCATGAATTTATTACTGCTGAAGTGAAAGCCATCTTCTCTTGGGGAATGCTGCTTTTTAATTAGCTTTGCGACAGTGTCAAAAAGAAATTTCGGATTGTTCATATTTTCCTCAATTAAGTTGGAAAAATAGGATGATCGAGCAGCAGTGAGGGCTCTTTGTTACTGCATGGTACTGTTTTTCCAAGCTAGTCGGAAGACTTCCAGTTTGGTGTGGAGTCATTTCCGTTCCAATTTTCTGGAAGCTTGCTTCAGAGCTCGGGTATTTTCTGTATACCAGGGAGCTAGTTTCTTATGACAAATATTTTTTGTTTTTGGGGGTGCAACTGCATCTAGGGTATTGCGCAAGGTTAAAATGAGTTTCTCAGTTAGGCGGTTAACTGATTTTTGTCCTCTGACGTCCTTGGGTAGGCAGAGTGAGTCTGGAAGGGCATCAAGGAATCTTTGGGTTGTCTAAGATTTTATAGCACAACTTTTGATGCTCCTTGGTTGGGGTCTGAGTAGATTATTTGTTGCGATTACAAACGTAATAAAATGGTGGTCCGATAGTCCAGGATTATGAGGAAAAACATTAAGATCCACAACATTTATTCCATGGAACAAAACTAGGTCCAGAGACATGTTGGACAAAACCCACTGAGTCGGTGATGGCTCCGAAAGCCTTTTGGAGTGGGTCTGTGGACTTTTCCAATGTGAATATTAAAATCACAAAAATTTGAATATTATCTGCTATGACTACAAGGTCCGATAGGAATTCAGGGAACTGTATATGGCCCAGGAGGCCTGTAATAAGTAGCTATAAAAGTGATTGAGTAGGCTGCATAGATTTCATGACTAGAAGCTCAAAAGACGAAAACGTATTTTTTGTTGATGTAAATTGACATTTGCTATCGTAAATGTTAGCAACACCTCTGCCTTTGCGGGATGCATGGGGGATATGGTCACTAGTGTAACCAGGAGGCAAGGCCTCATTTAACACAGTAAATTCATCAGGCTTAAGCCATGTTTCAGTCAGGCCAATCACATCAAGATTATGATCAGTGATTAGTTCATTGACTATAACTGCCTTTGAAGTGAGGGATCTAACATTAAGTAGCCCTATTTTGAGGTGTGAGGTATCACGATCTCTTTCAATAATGGCAGGATTGGAGGAAGTCTTTATTCTAGTAAGATTGCTAAGGTGAACAGCGCCATGTTTAGTTTTGCCAAACCTAGGTCAAGGCACAGACACGGTCTCAATGGGGATAGCTGAGCTGACTACACTGACTGTGCTAGTGGCAGACTCCACTAAGCTGGCAGGCTGGCTAACAGCTTGCTGCCTGGCCTGCACCCTATTTCATTGTGGAGCTAGATGAGTTAGAGCCCTGTCTATGTTGGTAGATAAGATGAGAGCACCCCTCCAGCTTGGATGTAGCCTGTCACTCCTCAACAGGCCGGGCTTGGTCCTGTTTGTGGGTGAATCCCAGAAAGAGTGCCAATTATCTACAAATTCTATCTTTTAGGAAGGGCAGAAAACAGTTTTCAACCAGCAATTGAGTTGTGAGACTCTGCTGTAGAGCTCATCACTCCCCCTAACTTGGAGGGGGCCAGAGACAATTACTCGATGCCGACACATCTTTCTAGCTGATTTGCAGGCTGAAGCTATGTTGCGCTTGGTGACCTCTGACTGTTTCATCCTAACATTGTTTGTGCCGACGTGGATAACAATATCTCTATACTCGCCAGTATTAGCTTTAGCCAGCACCATCTTCAGATTAGCCTTAACGTCGGTAGCCCTGCCCCCTGGTAAACAGTGTATGATCGCTGGATGATTCGTTTTAAGTCTAATACTGTGGGTAATGGGGTCGCCAATGACTAGGGTTTTCAATTAGTCAGAGCTAATGGTGGGAAGCTTCGGCGTCTCAGACCCCCTAACGGGAGGAGTAGAGACCAGAGAAGGCTAGGCCTCTGACTCCGACTAGCTGCTTAATGGGGAAAACCGGTTGAAAGTTTGTCGGCTGAATGAGCGACACCGGTTGAGCATTCCTACAGCATTTCCCTCCAGAAGCCATGAGAAAGTTGTCCGGCTGTGGGGACCGTGCGAGGGGATTTGTACTAACGTTACTATCTGTACTTACTGGTGGCACAGACGCTGTTTCATCCTTACCTACACTGAAATTACCCTTGCCTAACGATTGCGTCTGAAGCTGGGCTCAAAGCACAGCTATCCTCGCCGTAAGGCGATCGTTCTCCTGTATATTATGAGTACAGCGACTGCAATTATAAGGCATCTCGTTAATGTTACTACTTAGCTTCGGCTGTTAGTAGTCCTGACGAACCATGTCCAGATAAGGCGTCCGGAGTGAAAAAGTTGAATAAAAAAAAGTTGAGTGAGGGAAAAAATAAAAAACGGTAATTAAAAAGTAAACACCGTAAAGTTGTCAGGTAGCAAAGTAAGGTTGGCAACAAAACACACAGCAACATGCAAACAAGTCTGCAAGTTGTGACCGGAAATGCACAGCTTCGTTATGACCGTAAATGACTATGAAGATATGACTACTACTATTTTCTTGTTTGCTTATGGCCTTACACAGCTCGTAGAGTGCGGTCTTAGTGCCAGCATCGGTCTGTGGTGTTAAATAGACGGCTATGAATAATATTGATGAGAACTCTCCTGGTAGATAGTGTGGTCTACAGTTTATCATTAGGTACTCAAGACTTCTTTAATATTAGACATCACGCACCAGCTGTTATTGACAAATAGACACACATTCCCACCCCTCGTTTTACCAGATGTAGCTTCTCTGTCCTGCCGATGCATGGAAAATCTTGCAGCTCTATATTATCCGTGTCTTTGTTCAGCCATGACTCGGTGAAACATAAGATATTACAGTTTTTAATGTCCCGTTGGTAGGATAGTATTTCGTATATCATCCATTTTGTTTTCCAATGATTGCACATTGGCCAATAGAACGGATGGTAGCGGAGGTTTACTCACTTGCCTAAGAATTCTCAAAAAGGCAGCCCGACCTCCGCCCTCTTTTTCTTCGTCTTTTCCTCACGCTGAGGAAGGAGATTTGGGCCAGTTCCCAGAGAAAGCAGTATATCCTTCATGTTCGACTCGTTAAAGAAAAAATCTTAGTCCAGTTCGAGGTGTGTAATCGCTGTTCTGATGTCCAGAAGTTATTTTCTGTCATAAGAGATGGTAGCAGCAACATTATGTACAAAATAAGTACACAAATAATGCAAACAATGCGAAAAAACAAACAAAATAGCACAGTTGGGCAGGAGCCCGTAAAACGCAGCCATCACCTCCAGCGTCATTTGCTATCCCATTCTTGTCTGCAGATCAACTCAAACACTGTCAGGTTGGATGGGGAGCTGCACAGCTATTTTCAGGTCTATTCAGAGATGTTTGAATGGGTTCAAGTCAGGGCTCTGTCTGGGCCACTCAAGGACATTCAGAGGCTTGTGCTGAAGACACTCCTCAGTTTCCTTGACTTTGTGCTTAGGTTCATTGTCCTGTTGGAAGGTGAACCTTTGCCCCGGTCTGAGGTCCTGAGTGCTCTGGAGCAGGTTTTCATCTCATGGTCTGAGTCCTTACGGTGCCTTTTGGCAAACTCCAAGCAGGCTGGCATGTGCCTTTTACTGAGGAGTGGCTTCCGTCTGACCAATCCACCATAAAGGCCTGCTTAGTGGAGTGCTGCAGAGATGGTTGTTCTTCTAGAAGGTTATACCATCTCCACAGAGGATCTCTGGAGCTCTGTCAGAGTGAACATTGGGTTCTTGGTCACCTCCCTGACCAAGGCCCATCTCCCCTGATTGCTCTGTTTGGCCAGGCGGCCAGCTCTAGGATGAGTCTTGGTGGTTCCAAACTTCTTCCATTTAAGAATGATGGAGGCAACTGTGTTCTTGGGGACCTTCAACGCTACAGAAATGTTTTGGTACTCTTCCCCAGATCTGTGCCTTGACACAATCCTGTCTTGGAGCTCTACGGACAATTCCTCCGACCTCATGACAGGTGTGTGCCTTTCCAAATCATGTCCAATCAATTGAACTTACCACAGATGGACTCCAATCGAAGTTGCTCAATTTCGAGTCTCATAGCAAAGGGTCTGAATACTTATGTAAATAATCTATTTCTGTTTTTTATTTTTAATACATTTGCAAAACAAATGAAAAACCAATTTTTTCTTTATCATTTTGGGGTTTTGTGTGCAGATTGATGAGGGGAATTTAAAAAAAAAATTTTTTTAGAGTAAGGCTGTAACGAAACAAAATGTGGAAAAAGTGAAGGGGTCTGAATACTTTACGAATGCACCGTAACTATTCTGCCTCCCACACAATATAGCAATGGCATTGGTGTCATAAGGATTTGGGTGGTGTTATCATCAATAACAATGGGTCTGTAGGATCTAAGATTATGGAAAACTATTGTCAAATAAAGAAAGTATAAAACAAAGGAGAAGAAGAAGTACACCTTTATCACAAAAGGTTGTGATATTGATACACAGGCAGCATCCTCCTGATTCCTGCTTACAAGCAAAAATTAAAGCAGGAAGCACCAGTGACTCGGTCTGTAAAAAAGTGGTGATCTGAAAGCAGATGCTAAACTACAGGACTACTTTGCTGGCACAGACTGGAATATGTTCCAGGATTCTTACAATGGCATTGAGTAGAACACCACATCAGTCACTGGCTTCATCAATAAGTGCATCGAGGACGTCGTCCCCACAGTGACTGTACGTACATACCCCAACCAGAAGCCATAAATTACAGGCAACATTCGCACTGAGCTAAAGGGTAGAGCTGTCGCTTTCAAGGAACGGGACTAACCCGGAAGCGTATAAGAAATCCCACTATGCCCTCCGACAAATCATAAAACAGGCAAAGGAGATAGTTGTGGACTACAGGAAAGCGAGGACGAGCACACCCCCATTTTCATCGACAGGGCTGTAGTGGAGCAGGTTGAGAGCTTCAAGTTCCTTGCCATCCACATCACCAACAAACGAACATGGTACAAGCACACCAAGACAGTTGTGAAGGGGGCACGACAAAACCTATTCCCCCCAGGAGACTGAAAAGATTTGGCATGGGTCCTCAGATCCTCCAAAGGTTTTACAGCTGCACCATCGAGAGCATCTTGACGGGTTGCATCACTGCCTGGTATGGCAACTACTCGGCCTCCGACCGCAAGGCACTGCAGAGGTTAGTGTACATACGGCCCAGTACATCACCGTGGCCAAGCTTCCTTCCTTCCAGGACTTCTATACCAGGCAGTGTCAGAGGAAGGCCCTAAAAATTGTCAAAGACTCCAGCCACCCTAGTCATAGACTGTTCTCTCTACTACCGCACGGCAAGTCTAGGTCCAAGAGGCTCCTAAATATCTTCTACCCCCAAGCCATATACTCCAGAACAGCTAATCAAATGGCTACCCTGACTATTTGCATTGCCCCCCCCCCCCCCAGAATGCTGCTGCTGCTCTGTTATTATCTATGCATAGTCACTTTAATAACTCTACCTACATGTACATATTACCTCAGATACCTCAACACCGGTGCCCCCGACACATTGACAATGACTCTGTACCAGTACCCCCCTGTATATAGCCCTCGCTATTGTTATTTACTACTGCTCTTTAATTATTTGTTATTCTTATCTCTTACTTTTTTTCTTATTTTTTTCTTATAATTGCATTGTTGGTTAAGGGCTTGTAAGTAACATTTCACTGTAAGGTCTACACCTGTTGTATTCGGCGCATGTGACAAATACAATTTGGTTTGATTTGATTTGATAATAGTCTATACATTTTTTTAGGCTGGGGCCTACTGGACTGAATATAAACAAATTCAAAACAGAATTAGGATTGGAATCATAGGCCTATGTCATAAGACATCATCATGTGATTTTTATGCTGCAATAGTTTGTGTCGGGGGCTAGGGTCAGTCTGTTATGTCTGGAGTATTTCTCCTGTCTTATTCGTTGTCCTGTGTGAATTTAAGTATGCTCCCTCTAATTCTCTCTCTCTACCTCTCCCTCCCCCTCCCCTCTGGGAGGACCTGAACCCTGTGACCATGCCTCAGGGCTACCTGGCTTGGTGACTCCTCGCTGTCCCCAGTCAACCTGGTCGTGCTGCTGCTCCAGTTTCAACTGTTCTGACTGCGGCTATGGAACCCTGACCTGTTCACCGGACGTGCTACCTTGTCCTGGACCTGCTGTTTTCAACTCTCTCTCTCTCTACCGCACCTGCTGTCTCTAATTCTGACTGCTCGGCTATGAAAAGCCAACTGACATTTACTCCTGAGGTGCTGACCTGTTGCACCCTCTACAACCACTGTGATTATTATTATTATTTGACCCTGCTGGTCATCCAACAGCTGGGCCTAAAATAATGTATAAGAGATCATACAAATACTAATCCAAGATGGCGCTGCAGTAGGACGTGTGTATCTGTCTCTGTCTTATCCCGTGTAAATAGCCAGTCTTTTTCGTATATATCTTAATCTCACAACTAAATATACTTATCCGCAACCCGCCTCACTCAATGTGGTACAGATCTGCTATTTTTATTCCTTATAACTGGAACTTCCATCAGGAGCTTGCCAGCTAACTAGCTACTAGTCTTTGTTAGCCACGGCTTGCAGTCCTCGCCTTTTCTTCCGTCATCAGCCAGCCTTAGCTCGGGCAACTCCTGCCAGTCTGCACAGCGCGATATCAACAGAGCATATTGGACTGCTTCTCACTACCATATCACCGGATTCCTGCAGCTCTGGATCACTACTCCGGATCATTGCAGCTAGCTAGCTGCAAACGAGTGGCTACTGTTAGCTAACACCTCTGTCCCGAAGCAAACACCAGCTTGAGCTAGCCTAGAGCTAGGCCCATACACCAGCTAATTCTAGTGCTACAATTCCTCCTTTGCCAATTAGCCTGGACCCTTTATTGTCGACACGGATCCCCGCCGATCCATCACGACTGGACTGCTGACGTGATCGCCCGATGTGGTCTCAACAGGCTATTCTGTTACGATGTCGCCAAAGAACCATCTACTAGCCCCGGCCCGCTAGCTTTTCTGAACGCTGTGTCCCCTGCTTGCCTAGCATAGTAGTGACTACCGAACAGCACCCTAACTCACCTATTGCTGCTTTTTTGACCCTGTGATCACTCGGCTACACAGCTGATGCCCCCTGGACTGTTTGAATAACACGGTACCTCATTTTGTTTACCTGTCGTCCCCAGCCTCAAACTCAGGTTCTGTATGTACCTAACAAACCCGCTCTGCCCATTCATCGCCATTTACCCGTTGTTGTCTTAGCTCTCCTGATCAACAACTGTGATTGCTTTATCCCTCTCTCTAATGTCAATATGCCTTGTCTACTGCTGTCTTGGCTAGTTTTTACCATTTTATTTCACTGTAGAGCCTTCAGTGCCGCTCAAAACGCCTTAGATAGCTCTTTCGTCCCACCCCACATATGCAGAGACCTCGCCTGTCTTAACTTGTCCCTCCAGAGACAAAATCTCTCTCATCGTCACTAAACGCTTAGGTTTACCTCCACTGTACTCACATCCTATCATACCCTTGTCTGTACATTATGCCTTGAATCTATTCTACCATGCCCAGACATGTATTCTCTGTCCCCAACGCACTAGACAACCAGTTCTTATAGCCTTTAGCCGTACCTTTATCCTACTCCTCCTCTGTTCCTCTGGTGATGTAGAGGTTAACCCAGGCCCTGTAGCCCCCGTAAAAGCCATGGTTTCATGCATTTTAACATCAGAAGCCTCCTCCCTAAGTTTTGTTTTATTCACTGCTTTAGCACACTCCGCCAACCCTGATGTCCTAGCCGTGTCTGAATCCTGGCTTAAGGCCACCAAAAATTCTGAAATTTCCATCCCCAACTATATTTTCCGCCAAGATAGAACTGCCAAAGGGGTGGAGTTGCAATCTACTGCAGAGATAGCATGACAGGCCTCTGCAGGCTATCCAGGTCTGTGCCCAAACAGTTCAAGCTTCTACTTTTAAAATCCACCTTTCCAGAAATAAGTCTCTCACTGTTGCCGCTTGTTATAGACCCCTCTCAGCCCACAGCTGTGCCCTGGACACCATATGTGAATTAATTGTCCCCCATCTATCTTTAGAGTTTGTACTGCCTCATTGCCTGCGTTCCTAACAGGTCCGCGGTCAAACGACCACCCCTCATCACTGTCAAACGCTCCCTAAAACACTTCAGCGAGCAGGCCTTTCTAATCGACCTGGTCTGGGTATCCTGGAAGGTAATTGACCTCATTCCATCATTAGAGGATGCCTGGTTATTCTTTAAAAGTGCTTTCTTCACCATCTTAAATAAGCATGTCCCATTCAAAAAATGTAGTACTAAGAACAGATATAGCCCTTGGTTCACTCCAGACCTGACTGCCATTGACCAGCACAAAAACATCCTGTGGCGTACTGCATTTTCATCAAATAGCCCCAGCGATATGCAACTTTTCACGAAAGTTTGGAACCAATATACACAGGCAGTTAGGAAAGCAAATGCTAGCATTTTCAAACAGAAATTTGCATCCTGTAGCACAAACTCCAAAACGTTCTGGGACACTGTAAAGTCCATGTAGAATAAGAGGACCTCCTCCCAGCTGCCCACTGCACTGAGGCTAGGAAACACTGTCACCAACGACAAATCTATGAAAATGAATCATTTCAATTAGCATTTTTCTACGGTTGGCCAAGCATTCCACCTGGCTACCCCTACCTCGGTCAACAGCTTTGCACCCCCAACAGCAACTTGCCCAAGCCTCCCCCATTTCTCCTTCACCCAAATCCAGATAGCTGATTTTCTGAAAGAGCTGCAAAATCTGGACCCCTACAAATCAGCTGGGCTAGACAATCTGGACCCTCTCTTAAATTATCTGCCGCCATTGTTGCAACCCCTATTACTAGCCTGTTCAACCTCTCATATCAGCTGAGATTCCCAAAGATTGGAAAGCTGCCGCGGTCATCCCCCCCTTCAAAGGGGGTGACACTCTAGACCCAAACTGCTTCAGACCTATATCTATCCTACCCTGGCCTTTCTAAAGTCTTCGAAAGCCAAGTTATGATGATTGCCTTGTTTGGTTCACCAACTACTTCTCCGATAGAGTTCAGTGTGTCAAATCGGAGGGCCTGTTGTCCGGACCTCTGGCAGTCTCTATGGGGGTGCCACAGGGTTAAATTCTCGGGCCGACTCTTTTCTCTATATACATCAATGTTGTCGCTCTTGCTGCTGGTGATTCTCTGATCCACCTCTACGCAGACGACACCAGTCTGTATACTTCTGGCCCTTCTTTGGACACTGTTAGCAAACCTCTAAGCAAGCTTCAATGTCCTACAACACTCCTTCCGTGGCCTCCAACTGCTCTTAAATGTAGGCAAAACTAAACGCATGCTCTTCAACCGATCGCTGCCTGCACGTCTAGCATCACCACTGGACGGTTCTGACTTAGGTATTTGTAGTTGTCCACGTATTCTAGGTGTCTGTTTAGACTGTAAACTCTCCTTCCAAACTCACATTAAGCATCTCCAATCCAAAATTAAATCTAGAATCGGTTTCCTATTTCGCAACAAAGCATCCTTCAATCATGCTGCCAAACATACCCTCGTAAAACTGACCATTCGACCGATCCTCGACTTCAACAATGTCATTTTCAAATTAGCCTTCAACCCTCTACTCAGCAAATTGGATGTAGTCTATCACAGTGCCATCCGTTTTGTCACCAAAGCCCCATATACTACCCGCCATTGTGACCTGTATGCTCTCAATGGCTGGCCCTCGCTTCATATTCGTCGCCAAACCCAATGGCTCCAGGTCATCTATAAGTCTTTGCTAAGTAAAGCCCTGCCTTATCTCAGCTCACTGGTCACCATATTAGCACCCACCCGTAGCACACGCTGCAGCAGGTATATTTCACTCTTCACCCCCAAAGCCAACTCCTCGTTTGGCCGCCTTTCCTTCCAGTTCTCTGCTGCCAATGACTGGAACGAATTGCAAAAATCACTGAAGCTGGAGACTTATATCTCCCTCACTAACTTTAAGCATCAGCTGTCAGAGCAGCTTACCTTCCCATGGAAATATTCCATGGGAAGTTAAGCCCCAGGATTTGGGGAGTTTTGCTTCAATTCATCAAAAAAAGTTAGCATATAACAGTGAACCTTTTTTGTGGGATACACATAAGGCAATTCTAGGTCTTGTGGCATATTTTGGTTAAACTTTTCCCAAATCAATGGAATTGCAACCCTCTGCATGCACAGTTCATTATTCCATTACATGTACAGTACACTCTTCCATCACATGTACAGCTGATTCTCAAGATCTTGCATACCAATGAGATGCTATTGAGCCCACACTACTACAGTGTCTGAGCCAAGGACTACATACTTTCTCGTAAGTTTTGATTGCAATACTGGGTGGGGTGAATATATTTTATATGACATACATGATTCTTTTGTTAACTAGTAAATAGTAGCCTACAGCAAAGTGTGTTTAAATCATTTCTAACTTGTTAACAATTTCTGCTAGTTAGTTTTTGCTACAATGTGAGTTATAGCTTGCTTGAGCCTGCTAACTGAGGGGTGTTAATTCACCTGTTTCCATACAGGTTTCATTTTAAAACATTTATCTTACAAAGGAGTTGTTTAATCTAACTGCTTTACTATTTATCTGTAAATGGAGTTGTATTTTGTTTTTTTACTCATTTATTTCTAATCTTTACAGGTAAATGCCACAGGCACTATCTGATGTGTGGAGACATTTCACTGCAGCTCATGTAGAAGGAAAAGCTGTGTACATTTACAAATACTGTGCCAAATCATATGTGAAGAATGCAACAAAGATGCAGAATCATCATGCCAAGTGCATAAAGTTCCCTCAGCATTCACAACAAGCAACCTCTGACAAAAGTCCCTCTACTTCTATTCAAGGTGAAAATGATGAATCAGACACCTTATCGATAACAACAGCTCATGGTCCTTCTGGAATCAGAAGTTGTTTTTGACTCAATGGAGGAACGTAGTCAGAGAAATGCTGATGAATGTCTTGCTCGAGCTGTGTATGCAACCTGTTCACCTCTGATGCTCACAGGCAATGTGTATTGGAAGAGATTTCTGAATGTTCTTCGCCCAGCATACACCCCTCCAACCAGACATGCTTTATCTACTAATTTGCTGGATGCAGAGTTCAACAGAGTTCAAGGAAAGGTCAAGCAAATCATAGAGAAAGGAGACTGTATTGCAATCATCTCTGATGGGTGGTCAAATGTTTGTGGGCAAGGAATAATTAACTACATCATCTCCACCACTCATCAGTATTCTACAAGAGCACAGACACAAGGGACAACAGACACACCGGTCTCTACATTGCAGATGAGCTGAAGGCAGTAGTCAATGACCTTGGACCACAGAAGGTATTTGCACTGGTGACAGACAATGCTGCGAACATGAAGGCTGATTGGTCTAAAGTGGAGGAGTCCTACCCTCACTTCACACCCATTGGCTGTGCTGCTCATGCATTGAATCTGCTCCTCAAGGACACCATGACACTGAAAACAATGGATACACTCTACAAGAGAGCCAAAGAAATGGTTAGGTATGTGAAGGGTCATCAAGTTATTGCAGCAATCTACCTCACCAAGCAAAGTGAGAAGAATAAGAGCACCACATTGAAGCTGGTATCGTCATCATGTTTGACAGTCTCCTGGACGGGAAGGAGTCTCTCCAAGAAATGACCATATCGCAGTCTGCCGATATGGACAGCCCCATCAAGAGGATCCTCCTGGATTATGTATTTTGGGAGAGTGGTAAGCAGCCTGAAACTCCTGAAACCTATAGCAGTTGCCATTGCATGGATTGAGGGAGACAATGCCATCCTGTCTGATGTTCAGACTCGGCTTGAAGATGTAAGAGAAGAAATACGTACCGCCCTGCCCACTTCAATGTTGCACCAGGCAGAGGAATCTGCAGTTCTGAAATACATCAAAAAGTGTGAAGACTTCTGCCTGAAGCCCAAACACGCTGCAGTGTACATGTTGGACCCCAAGTATGCTGGCAAGAGCATCCTGTCTGGTGCAGAGATCAACAAGGCCTATGGTGTCATCACTACCGTGTCTTACCACCTTGGCCTGGATGAGGCCAAATTTTCCACGTGACAAATTTGAGGCATTTTGAGCCTAACAATGAGCCGTCCTCAACAATGTTGGAATGTGACAGTGAAGATGATGCCTCAGTCTGATGTTCAACAGGTATACATTGAGGAGGTCCAGGGAGAAGACATGGAAGCCTGAGAGGAAGACAACCAAAGCTTTAGTTTCTAGTCTATCATTTTACAGATATATGTTGATATGCGATGGATCATTGGGGATCATTCAATATTCCCTTTCTTTTGTTGTTTAGTGAAATCATCCCATGTGAAGAGTCAACTCATTTAATTAAAGTTTTTTTATTTCTATGGGAAGGATTTAATCATTTGCAATTATGTTTACTTATGATAAGGTAAAAGGTTTATGTTTCTGTCTCCATATTATATGATAAATATATCCAATGCAAAAAACATATACATTTAAATGGTATTAATATGAATTATTTACATTAATTCCCATAAATTCCCCTTTAATTCTCACTGAAAGTTTCCACCTCTGAATATTCCCCAAAATGTGCAACCCTAATAGCGAGTATGCACTCTAGTCAACTGTCACGTGTGCTCCCTCTCCGGCCTCTAGGTCACCAGGCTGCTCATTATGGCGCACACCTGTCACCACCGTTACGCGCACCTTTGCCGGATCGCCAGGCTCCCCTGCTTCCACCGGCTCGTCAGGCTCTCATGCTTTTGCCGGACCTCCAGGCTCCCCTGCCTCAGCCGGTCTGTCAGGTTCCCGCGCATCAGCAGGGGTGACCGGTCCGCTCCTGATCCCCGGGATCGTCCCTTTGGTTGGCGTCCTGAAGCTGCAGCTGAACGCGCCGGGAAGGGGGTACCGTCACGTATGCTCTCTCTCCGGCGCGCTAGGTCGCCATGCTACCGCGTCTCAGCCAGATTGACAGGTTTCCCGCGCCTCAGCGGAGGTGACTGGTCCACTGCTGATCTCCGGGATCGTCATTTTGGTCGGCGTCCTGCAGCTGGAGCCGCGCGTCGGGGAGCGGGTCCCTCTCCAGCCTCCAGGTCACCAGGCTGCTCATTATGGCGCACACCTGTCACCATCGTTATGCGCACCTGCACGTCTTCAGACTCACCTGGACTTAATCACCTCCCTGATTACCTTCCCTATATGTGTCACTCCCTTTGGTTCCTTCCCCAGGCGTTATTGTTTCTGTTCCAGTGTCATGTCGGTGTGTTGTTTGTGTTTCTTGTTTTGTATTTAGTTGCATTTTATTTATTGAAACACTCACTCCCTAAACTTGCTTCCCGACTCTCAGCGCACTGTGAAGTTCATTTAATCTGTACCCTAATAAACTGCATGATTTCCAGACGAGTTGTAGTGGGAGCACCACATAACATGCCATGACTCAGAGCAGCGGTCTACCCTAAACCTCAACTAAATCTTTTAATGAAAAATGTGGAAATTAAGCACGTTGAGACTAAACTGCTTGGTGTAACCCTGGATTGTAAACTGTCATGGTCAAAACATTGATGAAACAGTAGCTACAATGGGGAGAGGTCTGTCCGTAACAGCACTGCTCTGCTTTCTTGACATTGCTGTCAACAAAACGAGTCCTCCAGGCCCTAGTTGTCACACCTGGACTACTGCCCAGTCATATGGTCAAGTGCAACAAAGAGGGACATAGGCAAATTACAGTTGACACAGAACAGAGCAGCATGGCTGTCCCTAAAATGTACACGGAGAGCTAACATCAATGACATGTCAATTTCTCATGGCTCAAAGTAGAGGAGGGATTGATTGCAGAGATTAATTGCATCACTACTTCTCTTTATGAGAGGTATTGAAATGTTGAAAGCACCAAGCTGTCTGTTCAAACATCTAGCACACAGCTCAGACACCCAAGCATACCCCACAAAACATGCCACCAGGGGTCTCTTCACAGTCTCCAACGAATGCAGCCAAATATGTGATGAAAAAAGAAACCAACTTTGCATGATTCTAAAGCTACAGGGGATACAAATGAAAAGTGATATTTGAGACCTCTCTCTAACAAATTAATTGTACACAAATAGTTTTTCCAGTTTGTGAGTGTGTGATATGGGGGTGGAGAAAAGTTTATTTTGACATTATATAGACAAACCTTTATAAATAACAGCTATGTTGACCACAGGGGGTTGGTGGTACCTGAATTGGGGAGGACAAGCTTATGGTAATGGCAGGAGTGGAATCAGTGGAATGTTATCAAATACATCCAACACATGGGTTCCATGTGTTTGATGCCATTCCATTTGCTCCTTTCCAGCCATTATTATGAGCCGTCCTCCCCTGAGCAGCCTCCACTGATGTTGACACTGCCATGTTGAGCTGAGCCTTGCTGTTGGGAGATCCACTACAGTGTCCTTCCGACTTTCGGCTGTCACAGATGCACCTCCCCCAACTTCACTCCTAGATTTTTGTCTACAGTCGGTTCCTTTCGCCTTACCACTCAAACAAGCCCATTGTTAACAAGCTTATCAAGCTATAATCTTATTGGTTGAATAATTATTCCTACCAAAAAGCACATGAATGCAACCAGAGAGAAAGAGGCGAAGTGATTTTTACGCCTCGATCACACTGACAGCTTCATTGCACAAAATGGTACGCAGCATCATCTGGATATGTGTGCAACAAAAGTTCAACATTCACCTACTGCTACCATTTCTGTCAATCCGTGTGTGCATACAATTTGATGCATACGTTCGATAAATCCAACATGCACCACACAGAACGCACTGCAAGTGCATCTGCAATGCTGCAAGGCAAACGCAGCGTTCCATTGGTGTACTAAAACACAATGACGTGATTAAGGCGTTACTCCACCCAAAATCTGTCCGTGATAATAAGCCCACGAAGTGAGGAATTTTGTTTGGAGGTCAATGAAAGTGTCGGATTTGGTCAACCAAAAATTTAATTGCTAATTTGCTACGCAAGGCTGTGTACTTTTCCTTTAAGAAAAAAAGAGCTTTGTACTTAGTCTCCAGTGTCTGTTCCTTATACAATCCACAGATCAAATGTTGCTTGTAGCCAGACATCTAAAATAACAGTACTTTTGTACGCTGCACTCCCAAATTGGCACCATATTACTATATAGTACACTGTAATCTTTACAATGAAGAATCATTTTCAGAGATAAATACATCGTCGTGCACAGAGAGAGAAAAAAAGAATTTGTGTGAATTCTCTGATGAATTTTAATGCCTGATGCGGAGGTAAATCTCTTCCCACATTGACCACAGCAATAAGGTTTCTCTCCTGTGTGGATTCTCTTATGAATTTTAATGCCTGATGTGTGAAAAAATATAATTTTCTAATCAACTGACAGACCCTTTCTGTTTTTGGAGTAGTTGAATATGTATGTTTCTTTGATTGTCTAATCAATTTGAAAGAATAGTGTCAGGAAGTGGGAAACAATATTGGTGATAATGTATTTGGTACAATAGTGCAAGGGTAGCAACAACATCAGCCTTGTGCTGGCCAGGGTTCTGGAACCTCAGATACCACCATCATACCAAATTACTTCTCTTAGCCAAAGACCAGGATACAAATCCATTTCTGCCAGGCTAGAAGATTTCCCCCTATGAATGTTGGTTGACTAATGTGATATTTTGTATAGCCAGACTCAAATACAAGGAGTCCAAGGAAACATATCAGAGATTTTTTGAAAAAATTAACCGCAATTTTGAAACAGACAAAGACTTGTTCATTGTTTGTCTGTTTCAAAATAGTAGCCAGATATTTGATCAACTAGAAGTTTCGTAATGGTTAAGTTCTTCTGAATGCACTGACATAAGTTTGAGCACATGACATCTCGGCAACTTTGAAAAAAACTATTTTATATTGGAGTTGTGCCTGTTGTCATAGAGATAGATGCTCATCATGGATATAAGCCGGTTTAGTGTGAACATTGCCATTGAGAGCTTTCACCATTTTAAACTAGTTAACTGTGTGGGGATTCCTATGAGTTGGGAGCAATCAGCCAAGGAAGAAGAAGAAAATGTACTACTTAAAAATGGAGATAGCCTCAATGGCGCGGGCCTCTATTTCTATGGCCTGTTGATCACATACGTATCTGCCTTCTCATCGGCTAGAATGGTCCCATCTGATCTTGCCTCCTCCCACCTGCCTTCCATCTTTGAGGACCTGTATTACCGTTTTTCTTCTACTTTGTTGGGGTTTTACAGCAGACTACATCCAAAACGTTATATTGCCGCCGCCTACTGTGTGGGATGAAAATAGGCGGCGCTCGTAGTGACCGGTGATTTTAATGCAGGAAAACTGAAATCGGTTTTACCTCATTTCTACCTTCATGTCACCTGTGCAACTAGAGGAAAAAAACTCTAAATCACCTTTACTCCACACACAGAGATGCATACAAAATTTTCCCTCACCCTCCATTTGGCACATCTGACCATAACTCTATACTGATTCCTGTTTACAAGCTGTGAAGGAAATTTTACTTTGTGCATCTTGGCTTTGTTGTCATAAACAATAATTGGTTCTTGCCTGTGCCTGGTAAAGATATGAGGGGGGGGGGGGGGCGTCATGACCTCCTCATTTAGACTATTTGGCAGAATGCCCAGAATATGTTCTTTAAGTTAAGATAGGAGACGGTGCCAGAGACATGCCGGAACCAACCATATAAACTATGTCTATGTAACGTGTCTGTAACCAGAATATAAGGGACCCGTTAGAGCTCCTGACAGACGTTCACTATGGTGTATCAAGTTTGTTGGAACCTCTCCAGTTAACTGATAATAAACAATGATTAATTTAAGATTGACTTTGGGTGTCCCTGTATAAGAATTTCCATGACAAAGCAAAAACTCAAACAGGAAGTACCAGTGGCGCGCTCAATACAGAAGTGGTCCGATGACGTGGATGCTAATTTACAGGACTGTTTCGCTAGCACAGACTGGAATATGTTCCGGTATTCATCCGATGGCATTGAGGAGTTTACCACATCAGTCACAGGCTTCCATAATAAGTGCATTGACAATGTCGTATCCACAGTAACAGTACAAACATATCCCAACCAGAAGCCATAGATTATAGGCAACAACTGCACTGAGCTAAAGGCTAGAGATGCTGCTTTCAAGGAGAAGGACAATAATCTTGAAAATTATAAGAAATCCTATACTGCCCTCCGATATACCATCAAACAGGCAAAGTGTCAATACAGGACTAAGATTGAATCCTACGACACCGGCTCTGACGCTCATCGGATGAGGCAGGGCTTGCAAACTATCAAGGATTACAAAGGGAAATCCAGCCGAGAGCTTCCCAGTGACGCGAGCTTACAAGAAGAGCTAAATGCCTTCTATGCTCGCATCGAGTGAAGCATCACTGAACCATGCTTGAGAGCCCTAGCTGTTCCAAACGACTGTGTGATCACTCTCTTCATAGCCGATGTGAGTAAGACCTTTAAATAGGTTAACATTCACAAGGCCGCAGGGCCAAACGGATTACCAGGATGCGTACCCGGCCCATGTCTTCACTGACATTTTCAACCTCTCCCTGAACCAGTCTGTAATACCTACATGTTTCAAGCAGATCACCATAGTCCCTGTGCCCAAGAACGCCAAGGTAACCTGTCTAAATGACTACCGACCCGTAGCAGTCACATTTGTAACCATGAAATGCTTTGAAAGGCTGGTCATGGCTGACATTAACACCATCATCCCAGAATCCCTAGACCCACTCCAATTTGCATACTGCCCAACCAGATCCACAGATGACACAATCTCTATTGCACTCCACATTGCCCTTTCCCACCTGGACAAAAGGAACACCTATGCACATCAGCGTTCAACACCATAGTGCCCTCCAAGCTCATCACTAAGCTAAGGTTCCTGGGACTGAACACCTCCCTTCTGCAACTGGATCCTGGACTTCCTGACGGGCCGCCAGCAGGTGGTGAGGATAAGTAACAACACATCCGCCACGCTGACCCTCAACACAGGGGCCCCTCAGCGGTACGTGCTTAATCCCCTCCTGTACTCCCTGTTCACCCACAACTGCGTGGTCATTCACGACTCCAACACCATCATCAAGTTTGCCGAGTAATGCAAGGTCTCTTTCATGATCAAGTAAAACGTCAGTTGCTATGGAAATGGGATGTGTTTTTCAATGATGTTAAAGGTAATTATGATGCAACTAAATTTATGACGGTGATACGATATGGATTACAATTATCATCATGAATATTAAGGCTATACTCACTTCATGATACACACAGACACTCAACCATGCAAATTGGCAGAGTTATTATTTATTTGGACAGCACACATTATAGTCTTACTCTTACTCACATTATAGTCTTACATCGTACACACTCACTAAATCACATCCAATATCATACACATTAACCTATTCAGATTTACTACACACATATCTTGTCTCAATTTTCTAACATCTGTGGCATTGGCTCACAGGCAAACGAACAGGCAAGGGAATAAAACAAATATTGATAGAACCTATTTCTTGATTTCTAAATATCAGACATTTGAAAGCTCTAATTTTGACCGTCATAACACCTCTGATGGCAGTAACTTTACAAGCACTAATTATGGTCAGTTTAGACTGAGAATAGTATCTACTTATGGTAATGGGTGAAATGAGTATAGCCAGTTATAATTGTAATGGTTTAGCAGATTATTAAAAGAAAGAAGATCAGTCTTTACGTGGCTAAAAGAAAAGGAATATAACATCTATTGTTTACAGGAAACTCACTCTACATCCTTAGATGAAGTTGCGTGGGGAAAGGAATGGGGTGTTGAAATCATTTTCTGTCATGGACAAAAGAACTCAAAGGGTGTGATGATATTAATTAACAAAAATGTTGATCTGAATGTGCAAATAGTCAGGAATGATTCGCAAGAAAGGTGGATCTTTTTGAATATGAAAGTGGATGAAAAAGAGATTTGGCTCATTAGTCTATATGGTCCAAATCAGGATGATCCATACTTCTTCGAAAACATTTATACCAATATATTGAACTTATAGGCAACAAATGATCATATCATTATGGTAGGAGATTATAACACAGTGTTATGTACTTCAATGGACCGTAAAGGTAATCACCCTAGAAACTATCACCCTATCACCCTAGAAACTACCACATATCCCTCTCTGGGATATGTGGGACGGTAGCGTCCCACTTGGCCAATAGCCAGGGAAAATGTAGAGCGCCAAATTCAAAAAAATGATATAAAATCAATCTTTCATTAAATCACACATGTAAGATACCAAATTAAAGCTACACTCGTTGTGAATCCAGCCACTATGTCAGATTTCAAAAAGGCTTTTCGGCGAAAGCATAAGATGCTATTATCTGATGATAGCACAACAGTAAACAAAGAGAGTGTAGCATATTTCAATACTGCAGGCACTACCCAAAACGCAGAAATAAAATATAAATCATGCCTTACCTTTGACGAGATTCTTTTGTTGGCACTCCAATATGTCCCATAAACATCACAAATGGTCCTTTTGTTCAAACTACTTTTGTAATACAACTTAAGGTATTTGTAAACGTTAATAATCGATCAAATTGAAGATGGGTCTATCTGTTTTCAATACAGGAGATCAACAAACTAATGCTACTTTTCTAGTCTTGTGCAACTCTCAAACAGTACACATGACGTTACACTGTTTCCAGGTGGCCTTACTTCTTCATTGCACAAAGGAATAACCTCAACCTATTTCCAAAGAGTGGTGACATCCAGTGGAAGCAGTAGGAACTGAAAACGGGGTGATTTGAAATCCAGTATTCCAATGAAAATTCATTGAACAGACAGTGACCTAAAAAAAGAAAATAATTAATGGTTAGTCCTTGGGGTTTTGCCTGCTACATAAGTTCTGTTATACTTACAGACATGATTCAAACTGTTTTAAAAACTTCAGAGTGTTTTCCATCCAAATCTACGAATAATATGCATATTTAATATTCTGGGGATGAGTAGAAGGAAGTTAAAATTGGGCACGCTATTTATCCAATAGTGAATTTGCTGCCCCCTATCCTAGAGAAGTTTTAAGGAAATCACAAATATTATGGACACATTAGAAATAGTTGATATTTGGAGACTAAAAAACCCTGACCTAGTGAGATATACATGGAGAAGACTTAATCAAGCTAGTCGTCTTGACTATTTTCTTGTCTCTTTCTCTCTTGCATCAAAGGAACTTCTTGTCAATAGGGGGTGCTGTTAGCACTTTTCTTTTCTTGATGTTGCCAAATTAAACTGCCCAGTACTCAATTCTTGCTCGTACAATATGCATATTATTATTATTATTGGATAGAAAACACTCTCTAGTTTCTATAACCGTTGGAATTATGTCTCTGAGTGAAACAGAACTCATTCTACAGCACTTTTCCTGACAGGGAGTGAGATTTCAGAAATCTTGGCCTCTGTTCCCAGGTCAGTTTTTAGGTCCCTGTGAATGCTATGGGGATACAAACACTGCCTACGCCTTCCTCTAGATGTCAGTAAGTGGTGACAATTTGAATGGAGTCGATTGCGCAATCTGGGACTGTATAAAAGACCAAAGGGCGGAAGTACATTTCTTTTCTTCCCTGCGCTTGACGCACGATGAACGTCGGACTGGCCTCCTTCCAAGCTTTGGTTTAGCCAGTAATATATCCCCGGTCATGTTTTTACTCGTTATAGGTGTTAAAAACATCATAAGGTAGTTAATTTAAACCGTTTTATAGCAATTTATATCCGTTTAGTGCGATTTTCTGGCATTTCTTTGTGACGCACTTCCAAGAGTTGGGCACTTTTCCAGTACATGCCGAACGTTAGTGGCCATTTCGATAGGACAAGAGGACATCTTTCGACCAAAAGACGATTAGACCGGAGAAAGAATACATTGCCCAAGATTCTGATGGAAGTTCAGCTAATAGTAAGAACTATTTATGATGATAAATCGTTGTTCTGTTGAAAAATGTTAAACGCATATTCCGCCATTTTCTTTGGGGTAGCTTCGCTTTGGCGCACCCTGTATTGCACAGTAAGGATCATTTAAAAAATGTAATTCAGCGATTGCATTAAGAACTAATTTGTCTTTCAATTGCTGTCCACACTGTATTTTTTAGTCAAGTTTATGATTATTTATTCATTAGACTAGATCACTGTCCAAGATGGCGCCCGACATTTTCTGGACAGTTTTGCTACTATTCTCATTGTATAACCACGTTTTTTTGTGGCTAAATATACACATTTTTGAACAAACTCTATATGTATGTTGTAATATGATGTTACAGGAGTGTCATCGGAAGAATTCTGAGAAGGTTAGTGAAAAAATTTATATATTTTGGTGGTGATAATGCTATCGCTCTTTTTGCCTTGAATCAATGCTGGGGTAATGTTTGCACATGTGGTATGCTAATATAACGATTTATTGTGTTTTCGCTGTAAGACACTTAGAAAATCTGAAATATTGTCTGGATTCACAGGATCTGTGTCTTTCAATTACTGTACGCTGTGTATTTTTAAGACATGTTTTATGATTAGTAATTAGGTAATACACGTTGCTCTCTGTATTTATTCTAGTCGAGTTGTGATGGTGGGTGCAATTGTAAACTATGATTTCTACCTGAAATATGCACATGTTTCTAACAAAACCTATCCTATACAATAAATATGTTATCAGACTGTCATCTGATGAGTTTTTTTCTTGGTTAGTGGCTATCAATATTTTTATTTGGCCGAATTGGTGATAGCTACTGGTGGAGAGAAAAAATGATGGACAAAGAGAAATGGTGTCTTTTGCTAACGTGGTTAGCTAATAGATTTACATATTGTGTCTTCCCTGTAAAACATTTTACAAATCAGAAATGATTGCTGGATTCACAAGAAGTGGATCTTTCATCTGGTGTCTTGGACTTGTGATTGAATGATATTTAGATGCTAGTATTTACTTGTGACGCTATGCTAGCTATGCTATTCAGCTTTTTTACTGGTGGGGGTGGTGGGGGGTGCTCCCGGATCCGGGTTTCTGAGGCGGTAGAAGTTAAAAAAGTTTTAATAGGAGACAGAATGCAATCAGATCATCATCTAATTGGCATTCACATAACTCTTATAGATTTTCCACGTGGACGAGGATATTGGAAATGTAATTAAAGTTTACTGGAGGACAACTTATTTTTAACTAAGACAAAATAATTTATAACTGAATTTTTCCAGTATAATATAGGTTCAGCAAATCCCCTTATTGTTTGGGATACCTTTAAATGTACCTCCAGAGGTCATTCAATTCAATATTCATCAATACTAAAAATGCAGTTTCTAGCTAAAGAGACAAGACTAACAAAGGAAATCCATTAACTAATAGTACAGGTAGATAGCAATAAAAATGATACTACAGAGATTCAAAAGAAGTTAGAGGAAAAACAAAAAGAACTTGAGGAACTTATTCAAGAAAGATCTAATGTGGTCTATTACAAAAA
This sequence comes from Salvelinus fontinalis, assembly GCF_029448725.1. Lineage (NCBI taxonomy): Eukaryota > Metazoa > Chordata > Actinopteri > Salmoniformes > Salmonidae > Salvelinus > Salvelinus fontinalis. Next base: position 12,625,684 of record NC_074669.1, read on the forward strand.
TTTGAAAAATGCACATAATTCTTCCTGAATCTCCAATACAGGAACGCTAAGAAAAATAATTTGCAGAAACTCGTTGCTGAAGACAGAGTCGTCTATGATTCTCCGAATAATATTTTAAAAGAGGAAGCTAATTATTTTAGGCAGATGTTCTCTTTTCCATCTCATCCCCTCCCATTGAATGAAGATTACAGTAAGGAATTCTTTCCAAGTAATATAAAAATGGAAAATTAACAAATGTACAGAAAGATCAGTGTGATGGCCAAATTACAGAGGAATAACTTTGAGGCTATTAAATCCTTTCAGTCTGGAAAAACCCCAGGGCTTGATGGCATACCGGTAGAGGTATATCAAGCCTTTGTTAAATTGTTTAAACTACTCCTATAGAAATGGTAGTCTATCAGGTACTCAGCAGGAAGGTCTGATTTCTCTATTATTAAAACAAGATCCAGATGGCAAATATAAAGACCCAGTCTATCTAAAAAACTGGAGACCCCTTAGACTTCAATGTTGTGATGCAAAAATACTAGCAAAATGCATAGCTTTCAGAATTAAAAAGGTTTTACCAGGTATTGTTCATCCTGACCAGACAGGTTTTTTACATGGACAATATATTGGAGATAATATACGACAACTACTAGAAATAATAGAACATCATAGAACATCTAAGAAGCCAGGCCTGGTATTTATAGAGGATTTTGAAAAGGCATTTGATAAAGTAAGACTGGATTTTATTTATAAATGCCTGGATATTTTCAATTTCAGTGATTCTCTTATAAAATGGGTAAAAATAACATATAGCAACCCCAGGTGTAAAATAGTAAATAACGGCTACTTCTCAGAGAGTTTTGAATTGTCAAGAGGAGTTAACCTGTCTAGGTTCAGCGTGCCGCTAGCGGCACACCCCCCCCCCCCCCCCACTGAAAAACCAGTGCCGCGAAATTCAAAAAAATTTTTTTTTTTAAATATTTAACTTTCACACATTAAAGTCCAATACAGCTAATGAAAGACACAGATCTTGTGAATCCAGTCAACATGTCCGATTTTTAAAATGTTTTACAGGGAAGACACAATATGTAAAGATGTACATCTATTACCTAAAAACACATTAGCATAATCCACCATCTTTTATTTGTCCACCAACACCAGTAGCTATCACCAATTCGGCTAAACTAAGATATTTATAGCCCCTAACCAAGAAAAAAACTCATCAGATGACAGTCTGATAACATATTTATGGTATGGGATAGGTTTTGTTAGAAAAAAGTGCATATTTCAGGTAGATGGCATAGGTTACAATTGCACCCACCGTCACAAATGGAATAGAAAAACTACTTAGAGCAACGTGTTTACCTACTTACTAATCATCAAACATTTCGTAAAAATACACAGCATACACGAATCGAAAGACACAGATCCTGTGAATACAGACAATATTTCAGATTTTCTATGTGTCTTACAGCGAAAACACAATAAATCGTTATATTAGCATAGCACATAGCACATAGCAGCCCAGCATTAATTCTAGCCAAAGTGAGCGATAAAAGTCAACATCGCCAAAATATATTAATTTTTTCACTAACCTTCTCAGAATTCTTCAGATGACACTCCTGTAACATCATATTACACAATCCAACTAGAGTTTGATCGAAAATGTTTATATTTAGCCACCAAAATCATGGTTAGACAATGTGAAATGTAGCTCAGCTGGTCAGAAAATGTCCATGCGCCACTTAGACAGTGATCTACTCTTATACATAAATACTCATAAACGTGACTAAAAAATATAGGGTGGACAGGGATTGATAGACAATTTAATTCTTAATACAATCGCGGAATTACATTTTTTAAATTATCCTTACTTTTCAATACAGTTTGCGCCAAGCGACGCTACGTCAAAAAACATGGCGTCCTAAGCCACTAACATTTTTCGACAGAAACACGATTTATCATAATAAAAATGTCCTACTTTGAGCTGTTCTTCCATCAGTATCTTGGGCAAAGGATCCTTTCTTGGGTCCAATCGTCTTTTGGTGGAAAGCTGTCCTCTTGCCATGTGGAAATGCCAACTGCGTTCGGGATGAACTGAAAAGCGTGCCCAGCTATTCACATCGTTTCAAAAATAAATGTCCCAAAATCGCACTAAACGGATATAAATTGCTATAAAACGCTTTAAATTAACTACCTTATGATGTTTTTAACTCCTATAACGAGTGAAAAGATGACCGGAGAAATATAACAGGCTAAACTAACGCTTGGAACAGGGGCGGCTCGGTGTCCTCCACGCGCGTTACGCACCAAGAAAAGACTTGCTAGCTTCAGGGTTTTTTAATTTATAGGGCCTGTGAACGCGCAATCGACCCCATTGGAATCGTCATCACGTAAAGGCATCCAGGGGAAGACGTAAGAAGTGTCCGTATAGTCATAGCAATAACAGTGCCCTTTTAACTGACTTCAGAACAGTGGCCAACATTTCTGAAATCTGACTCCATGTCAGGGAAATTGCTGTAGAATGGGCTCTGTTCCACTTAGAGACAAAATTTCAACTCCTATAGAAACTATAGACTGTTTTCTATCCAATAATAATAATAATATGCATATTGTACGATCAAGGATTTTGTGGGAAGCCGTTTCAAAAATTACCCAATTAGCATAAATAGTCTCAACAGCGCCCCCATCCTCAACAGGTTAAACAAGGGTGTCCGCTGTCACCATATCTATTCGTTATGGCCATCGAAATGCTAGCTATTAAAATCAGATCCAATAATGACATTACAGGATTAGAAATCCAAGGCTTAAAAACAAAGGTGTCCGTGTATGCCGATGACTCAAGTTTTATATTAAGTCCACAAACTAGATCTCTGCAATGTCTCATTGAAGACCTAGATAACTTTTCTGTACTCTCTGGACTAAAACCTAATTATGTGTACAATATTACGTATTGGATCTTTATAAAATACAACTTTTACATTACCCTGCGCAGTTTACCTATAAAATGGGCTGGTGGTGAAGTAGACATACTTGGTATTCATATCACAAAATATATAAATAAGCTCTCCACAATGAATTTCAATAGAAAACCTGTAAAAAAAGATCCTGCAACCATGGAGAGGTAAATACCTGTCTATTTATGGAAAAATTGCCCTGGTTAACTCCTTAGTCATATCTCAGTTTACTCAGTTATTTATTGCGCTGCCTACTCCTGATGATTCATTTTTTCAAATCAGATGAGCAAATAATATTTTGCTTAATCTGGGACGCACGCTAAACCAGACAAAATAAAGCGTGCCTATCTATAAAATGAATATAGATGGGTTGAGATTATTAAATATAAAAGCACTAAACCTCTCTTTTAAAGTTTCACTTATTCAAAAGTTTTACTTGAACCCTAAATGTTTCTCAAGTAGATTACTAAGAAACGCTCATCCATTGATAAAAATTGCCTTTTTGCCTTCGATTAATTGAAAATTATAGTTTTTTCAAAATATCTCTCTTTTTCTAACAAGCATTGCAGAGCTGGCTACAATTTCAATTTCATTCCCCTGAAAAGATAGAATAAATATTACAACAAATATTATGGCTGAACTCAAATGTGCTGGTTAATAAAATACCTGTATTTATGGGAAAGATGTTTGAAAAGGGTATTTTGTTCTTAAATTATATTGTAAATTGGAATGGTAGAGTTTTGTCGTTCATGGAGTTATCAGAATTGTACGGGAAGGTCTGCTGTAAACAACCAATTGATTACAGCATTACCCCAAAAATGGAGGAGGCAGGTGGCAGCGGGAGGATGTAGGGAACTGGTCTGTCTGCCCAATATAAAGGATCAAAACTGGCGATGGAATAAAAATAGCATAAATAGGAAAGTATACCAGTTTCATTTGAGGACCAGGATGTTGACAACTGTGCCATACAGATTGCAAAATAGTTGGGAAGAGATTTTTGATGTACCGATTCCATGGTACAGGGTGTATAAGTTGATATATAAAACAACGCAAGATTCAAGACTTCGTGCTTTTCAGCTAATATTATTATATAGAATTCTTGCCACCAACAAAATATTGAATATTTGGGGCATAAAATCATCGAAGCTCTGACGATTTTGTTGTGAAGATACAGAATCAATAGACCATTTATTTTGGTATTGCCCTTAGGTAGCCTGTTTCTGGTCTCAGGTTCAGGAATGACTGAAAATGCATAGCATTGATCTAAAATTGACCCTAGAAATAGTACTGTTCGGAGATCTGGAGAGACCAGGTCAGTCAATTAATAATATACTAATACTCCTGGTAAAAGTATTTATCTTCAACCTGCAATCTGTTGATTCCATTCGATTAGATATATTGAAATTGTACATTAAACATCACAGCATAGTTGAAAGATATATGTTGCGTAGAAATCCGAAGAGGGTGGCCAGCAGAGATAGGTGGGATGGGCTGAGGGAAGCGGAGGGTTGGGATGTGGAATTGGAGACATGTGGGAGTGGAGTTGCTGTGCGGGAGATAGAATGATGGTCAAAGACAAAAGTCAAAAATAAAGTAAAAATAAAACATAATAAAAAGTATGTTTGAATGACACTGAGGGGCAGTGATTTTACAGCTAATGCCAGTTTGCCTGAGGCTGATGCCGTGCAGGTGTTTGTACACATGCATATACGCACACTCTTGTTCAAATAAGCGCATACAAGAACACACACATACATGTAATAGTGCCAGACATGCACACAAACATACAGTTGAAGTCTAAAGTTTACATACACTTAAGGTGGAGTCATTAAAACTTGTTTTTCAACCACTCCACAAATTTCTTGTTAACAAACTATAGTTTTGGCAAGTCGGTTAGGACATCTACATGACACAAGTAATTTTTCAAACAATTGTTTACAGACAGATTATTTCACTGTATCACAATCCCAGTGGGTCAGAAGTTTACATACACTAAGTTGACGTGCCTTTAAACAGCTTGGAAAATTCAAGAAAATGATGTCATAGCTTTAGAAGCTTCTGATAGGCTAACTGACATAATTTGAGTTAATTGGAGGTGTACCTCTGGATGTATTTCAGGCCTACCTTAAAACTCAGTGCCTCTTTGCTTGACATCATGGGAAAATCTAAAGAAATCAGCCAAGACCTCAGAACGAAAATTGTAGACTTGCACAAGTCTGGTTCATCCTTGTGTAACGGATGTGAAATGGCTATCTAGTTAGCGGTGGTGCGCGCTAATAGCTTTTCAGTCGGTGACGTCACTTGCTCTGAGACCTTGCAGTAGTGGTTCCCCTTGCTCTGCAAGGGCCGCGGCCTTTGTGGAGCAATGGGTAACGATGCTTCGTCGGTGTCAGTTGTTGATGTGTGCAGAGGATCCCTGGTTCGAGCCCGGGTATGGGCGAGGAGACGGACGTAAAGTTATACTGTTACATTGATGCTGTTGACCCGGATCGCTGTGGAAAAGGAGGAGGTCGAAAGGGGGGTGAGTGTAACGGATGTGAAATGGCTATCTAGTTAGCGGTGGTGTACGCTAATAGCCGTTCAGTCGGTGACGTCACTTGCTCTGAGACCTTGAAGTAGTGGTTCCCCTTGCTCTGCAAGGGCCGCAGCCTTTGTGGAGCGATGGGTAACGACGCTTCGTGGGTGACTGTTGTTGATGTGTGCAGAGGGTCCCTGGTTCGCGCGAGGGGACGGACGTAAAGTTAAACTGTTACACTTGGTAGGAATTTCCAAACGCCTGAAGGTACCACGTTCATCTATACAAACAATAGTATGCAAGTATAAACACCATGGGACCACGCAGCCGTCCGTCATTCCGCTCAGGAAGGAGACGCGTTGTCTCCTAGAGATGAACGTACTTTGGTGCGAAAAGTGCAAATCAATCCCATCCCAACAACAGCAGCATCATGTTGTAGGGGTGCTTTGCTGCAGGAGGGACTGGTGCACTTCACAAAATAGATGTCTTCATGAGGAAGGTCAATTCTGTGGATATATTAAAGTAACCTATCAAGACATCAGTCAGGAAGTTCAAGCTTGGTTGCAAATGGGTCTTCCAAATGAACAATGACCCCAAGCATACTTCCAAAGTTGTGGCAAAATGGCTTAAGGACAACAAAGTCAAGGTATTGAAGTGGCCATCACAAAGCCCTGATCTCAATCCTATAGAACATTTGTGGGCTGAACTGAAAAAGCGTGTGCGAGCAAGGAATCATACAAACCTGACTCAGTTACACCAGCTCTGTCAGGAGGAATGGGCCAAAATTCACCCAACTTATTGTGGGAAGCTTGTGGAAGGCTACCCGAAACATTTAACCAAAGTTAAACAATTTAAAGGCAACGCTACCAAATACTAATTGAGTGTATGTAAACTTCTGACCCACTGGAAATATGATGAGCGAAATAAAATATGAAATCAATAATTATCTCTCCTATTATTCTGACATTTCACATTCTTAAATTAAAGTGGTGATCCTAACTGACCTAAGACAGGGAATTTTTACTAGGATTAAACATCAGGAATTGTAAAAAACTGAGTTTAAATGTTTTTGGCTAAGGTGTATGTAAACTTCCGACTTCAACTGTATAGATGGCATTGCTGTTATGATTTTAGTTGTCCTTGATGTCCTTTGTGGTTTTTTTGCATTGTTGTTTGCTGTTTTATTTTTTCCCCTTTTTTTCCTTCTTTTTTCTCTTTAGTTCATTCTCTTGGTTGTTGGTGCATTGGGGGGTTCTTGCGGGTGGGAAATGGAATGAATTGTATTATATTTTTCTTCTTCGGGGGGGGGGGGGGGGGGGCGGGGGATGGGTCTTGAATGATTGAGGGACAGCTGTTGGGGAACTGTGGGGGGGATCTTGGAGGGTTCGGGTTCACGTTTTTTGGCCTGGTGGGAAATCTGTCAATGTGCACTTGAGCAGGGCATTGATCCTGGATGCTTCTGTGTGTCGCTCTGAATGGGAGTCTGTTGGATGACTGGTATCGTTTAGTTGTTGAGCAGCTTCACTGCTAGTATATTGTATATTTCGGATGTTCAATAAAAACCTTTTATTTTTTTTTTAAGTTTGCCAATGACACAACAGTGGTGGACCTGATCACCAATGACGCTGAGGCAGCCTATAGGGAGGATGTCGGAGACCTGGAAGTCTGTTGCCAGGACAACAACCTCTCACTCATCATGGACAAGACAAAGGAGCTTATTGTGGACTACAGTAAGTGGAGGGCTATTCTCTCTGGTACCGCACAACAAACGGTACTGGAGCACTAAGTCTGGGACCAAAAGGTTCCTGAACAGCTTTTACCCCCAAGCCAAAGGACCGCTAAATAGTTAGTCTGGGTAGCTACTTGATTACCTCAATTTCCTCGTACTGCTACCCCATGTATAAACCCAAGGTATCATTGCTCATTATGTATTTACTCTTGTGTTACAACTATTTTTTACTATTATTATTATTCATGATGCCCACTGCCTTCTTCCTTTGTTCCTCAGACACACAATTAATCAGGACCTGGTCACTGATTGATCCTACTTTTCCTCGCACAAGATTCACCTTCTTCGAGAGTCTCACAGATTACCATCCTTATCAAAAATTGCATCCCAACAAGAAACAAATCATTGTCTACCATATACTTATCATCCCCTTCAGTTTTCAACACTTTCTTCTTTATCATTCCATTATTTGATACTACTGTTCTCCATTCTTCTTCTACAACTCCACTCAACTCACGTCTCGAAGTCTGATAGCCGAAATGGCGGCGAGTAGTGCGGACGAAATGGAGGAAATGGAGAAGGTTGGAGAATCAACAGCTGTGCTGGAATGTGAACCGTATAGATGTCAGTTTTGATGATATGGGAGGATGAGGGTCAAGGACCAGAATGGTCTGTAGTGGAAAGACATAGGAAGAAGAGATATCATTATACAGAAAGCAGTGGTGCGCATAGTAAAGAAAGTATAAAGAAAGCCAAGGTAGGAAGCAAGAGTAATAATGTTTTGGAGTGAAATGAAGTCAAATGAGTTCATTGGAAATGGTAGATTGTTAATATGTTGTGTTAGCCTGGCTCAGCAAGGGAAGATTCTGCAAATAGAAAAGCTTAAAGGGAAGAAGATTAAAAGTAATGTTCTCTTATACTAGTGGAGTCATCACTGGGGTCCCAATATCTATTTCCATAGATAATATTAAAGAAAATGTGAATTGAGGCAGAGTTATTGAGGTTAAAAGTTTGATCAGTAGGAAAAGAGGGTCAAAGAAGCGAAAGCTTATCAGTGCTGCTGAAGTTTGAGTAGGTTTTGCCTGGAAAAGTACAGACATACAGTGGGGCAAAAAAGTACTTAGTCAGCCACCAATTGTGCAAGTTCTCCCACTTAAAAAAATGAGAGAGGCCTGTAATTTTCATCATAGGTACACTTCAACTATGACAGACAAAATTAGGAAAAAAAATCCAGAAAATCATATTGTCAGATTTTTAATGGATTTATTTGCAAATTATGGTGGAAAATAAGTATTTGGTCACCTACAAACAAGCAAGATTTCTGGCTCTCACATATCTTCTTTAAGAGGCTCCTCTGTCCTCCACTCGTTACCTGTATTAATGGCACCTGCTTGAACTTGTTATCAGTATAAAAGACACCTGTCCACAACCTCAAACAGTCACACTCCAAACTCCACTATGGCCAAGACCAAAGAGCTGTCAAAGGAACACCAGAAACAAAATTGTAGACCTGCACCAGGCTGGAAAGACTGAATCTGCAATAGATAAGCAGCTTGGTTTGAAGAAATCAACTGTGGGAGCAATTATTAGGAAATGGAAGACATACAAGACCACTGATAATCTCCCTCTATCTGGGGCTCCACGCAAGATCTCACCCCGTGGGGTCAAAATGATCACAAGAACGGTGAGCAAAAATCCCAGAACCACACGGGGGGACCTAATGAATGACCTGCAGAGAGCTGGGACCAAAGTAACAAAGTCTACCATCAGTAACACACTACGCCGCCAGGGACTCAAATCCTGCAGTGCCAGACGTGTCCCCCTGCTTAAGCCAGTACATGTCCAGGCCCGTCTGAAGTTTGCTAGAGAGCATTTGGATGATCCAGAAGAAGATTGGGAGAATGTCATATGGTCAGATGAAACCAAAATAGAACTTTTTGGTAAAAACTCAACTCGTCGTGTTTGGAGGACAAAGAATGCTGAGTTGCATCCAAAGAACACCATACCTACTGTGAATGGGGGTGGAAACATCATGCTTTGGGGCTGTTTTTCTGCAAAGGGACCAGGACGACTGATCCGTGTAAAGGAAAGAATGAATGGGGCCATGTATCGTGAGATTTAGAGTGAAAACCTCCTTCCATCAGCAAGGGCATTGAAGATGAAACGTGGCTGGGTCTTTCAGCATGACAATGATCCCAAACACACCGCCCGGGCAACCAAGGAGTGGCTTCGTAAGAAGCATTTCAAGGTCCTAGAGTGGCCTAGCCAGTCTACAGATCTCAACCCCATAGAAAATCTTTGGAGGGAGTTGAAAGTCCGTGTTGCCCAGCAACAGCCCCAAAACATCACTGCTCTAGAGGAGATCTGCATGGAGGAATGGGCCAAAATACCAGCAACAGTGTGTGAAAACCTTGTGAAGATTTACAGAAAACGTTTGACCTCTGTCATTGCCAACAAAGGGTATATAACAAAGTATTGAGATACACTTTTGTTATTGACCAAATACTTATTTTCCACCATAATTTGCTGAAGTTGAAATAGTTGAAGTGTACCTATGATGAAAATTACAGGCCTCTCTCATCTTTTTAAGTGGGAGAACTTGCACAATTGGTGGCTGACTAAATACTTTTTTGCCCCACTGTATTTATCTTAATTTCAATTCCTGAGAATTTGTCCAATCCCCATTGCGGTGTTTTAAATGCCAAATAATGGGACATATAGTTGTTCAGTGTAAAGGAAAGGAAATATGTGCCAAGTGTGGAGAGGGACATGATTACGGTGAATATGGGAGCAATGTGAAGGTTAAGTGTTGTAATTGTTAAGGGGAACATAGTGCAGCATTTGGTGGATGCCAGGTGCAGAGAGAGGCTAGAGAGGCTCACAGATATAGAATCAGTCATTATGTATTGTATGCAGAGTCTGTAAGATAGATAGGTGGAACTACAGTGCGGAATGATGGAGCTTCCATGGCTGCTCCTGTACTAAGTGGACCAAATGTCGTGCTGGTGAATCTGCTGGTCCTGGCATGGTTTCGAGACCTTTTCAGCAAATCTTGCACTCATTAATGTGCTGTGTCAAAGGACACTTTGATAGTGAATAAAGTTAACTTCATAGCTTTCATTGGTAAGGTTATCAACACGACTTGGGTTGTGGAAAGCAGAAATGCCAGGTTGAAGGTTATTGTGGATACGGCAAAAGAGTTACTGGGGGTAACAGATGTTACTTTTGAAAAGGTTGTAGACATGCTGAATAATCCTAATTGTTTCAGCATGATATAGATTAAGTTTAATGGGTTGGGGGGTTGTTGTTTCACTTTGGACATCCACTTCCGCCATGCTCCTTCACCTTGTATGATGTCTTATTTCCATTGTTAGAGCGGTAACTCTAATATCTTATAGGGTGTCCAATCAAAAATGCTTTTTTTGACGAATGGGTAACATAATGTTAATTGTGTAGATAATCCTCTAGGGAAAACAAAGGTCTGAACCTCATGTCTTTACCATAATCCGTTCAAAAGTCATTGGAGTTTTAACGCTTGTAGGATGGCTAGAATTAGGGTGATTAAATCAATTGAGGCCAGAATGAAATCAGGAAAATTGCATTGCGTCAGCTAGAATGGATTCTGTGCAAGAATTAAGGCTAATGGCTACCTGACATGCCCACTTTCCTAATGAACTCATCATCTTACTTTAAGAATCTGCAGAATACAAAACAATATAGAGGTAAGATGGATATCGATTTTCAGACATGACATAGTATTTTCATGTTTTAGTAAACGCTTGTCCTATTAATTCAAAATTCCTGTTCTTTTTAGAAGATTTCTCACAAAAAGAAGTGTATCTCAGTGAAATGTCAACGGAGCACTGAGCATATCAAGCTTTTTATTATCAAAGCCTTTTACATTTAATTCAGCTCCTGTCATGCTAATTTAGCTTTTTGCCACCCGCAGAAACAACTTTGAAGACAACAACCAAAAAGTGTAAAATCCTCAAAAGCTGTTACTAGAAACCTGCACCGCTACTGTCAACAGAGCTCCATGCTTATTTTCGGATGTATTAGGTTACAAAATTGCCTAAAAACACTTTTTGGATATAATGTTAATATGTTAGAGAAAGACCCCACTGAACGATTCAGAACCTTAATACTCATATTTATCTTGCCAAAACTGATTTTTATACCATAAGGAAGTTAAATTCCACTAGTGAAGGGGGTTTCATCACCTAGGCAGATATACAGTACCAAAGGTTTTTCTTTATTTTTACTATTTTCTACATTGTAGAATAATAGAGAAGACATCAAAACTATGAAATAACACACATGGGATTATGTAGTAACCAAAAAAGTTCAAAGTAGCCACCCTTTGCCTTGATGACAGCTTTGCACAATCTTGGCATTCTCTCAACCAGCTTGATGAGGTAGTCACCTGGAATACTTTTGCAACAGTCTTGAAGGTGTTCCCACATATGCTGAGTTCTTGGCTGCTTTTCCTTCACTCTACGGTCCAACTCATCCCAAACCATCTCAATTAGGTTAAGGTCGGGTGATTGTGGAGGCCAGGTCATCTGATGCAGCACTCCATCACTCTCCTTCTAGGTCAAATAGCACTTACACAGCCTGGAGGTGTGTTTTGGGTCATTGTCCTGTTGAAAAACAAACTACAGTCCCACTAAGCCCAAACCAGATGGGATGGCGTATCACTGTAGAATGTTGTGGAAGCTATGCTGGTTAAGTGTTCCTTGAATTCTAAATAAATCACAGACAGTGTCACCAGCAAAGCACCATCACTCCTCCTCCTCCATGCTTCACGGTGGGAACCACACATGCGGAGATAATCCGTTCACCTACTCGGCAGCTCACAAAGAGACAGAGGTTGGAACCCAAAAAATCTAATTTGGACTCAGACCAAAGTACAGATTTCCACCGGTCTTATGTCCATTGCTCGTGTTTCTTGGCCTAAGCAAGTCTCTTCTTCTTATTTGTGTTTTAGTAGTGGTTTCTTTGCAGCAATTCGACCATGAAAACCTGATTCATGCAGTCTCCTCTGAACAGTTGATGTTGAGATGTGTCTGTTACTTGAACTCCGTGAAGCATTTGTTTCTGAGGCTGATAACTCTAAAGAATTGTCCTCTGCAGCAGAGGTAACTCTGGGTCTTCCTTTCCTGTGGCGGTCCTCATGAGAGCCAGTTTCATCATAGCGCTTGATGGTTTTTGCGACTGCACTTGAAGAAAATTTCTAGTTCTTGAAATTTTCCTGATTGACTGACCTTCATGTCTTAAAGTAATGATGGACTGTCATTTCTCTTTGCTTATTTGAGCTGTTCTTGCCATAATATGGACTTGGTCTTTTACCAAATAGGCATATCTTCTGTATATCAACCCTACTTTATCACAACACAATTGATTGGCTCAAACGCATTAAGAAGGAAAGAAATTCCACAAATTAACTTTTAACAAGGCACATCTGTTAATTGAATTGCATTCCAGATGAATACCTCATGGAGAAGGTTGTGAGAATGTCAAGAGTGTGCAAGCTGTCATCAAGGCAATTAGTGGCTACGTTGAAGAATCTCAAATATAAAATATATTTTTATTTGATTAACACTTCTTTTGGTTACTACATGATTCCATATTTGTTATTTCATAGTTTTGATTTATTCACTATTCTAATACCAACTAGTAAAAATCAGGAAAACCCTTGAATGAGAGGTGTGTCCAAACTTTTGGCTGGTCCTGTATATATAATAGACAATCTTTTATTAAACAATGTTGTATTCCTGACATCACAACTAGGAAATAGTAACTTCGATGAGTATATGAACATGGGCGGCAGGTAGCCTAGTGGTTAGAGCGTTAGGCCTGTAACTGAAAGGTTGCTGTAATAAATCCCTGAGCTGAGCAGGTAAAAATATGTCGTTCTATCCCTGAACAATGCCGTTAACCCACTTTTTCCCGGTAGGACGTTATTGTAAATAAGAATTTGTACTCAACTAATTTACCTGGTAAAAAAAAAAAAACGTGGCAGTGACTAACGACGTTTGACAGGGGATGGGCGTTGTCCATCCAGTCATATCTGGAACGGTGGTTGACGTTCCTCGAAAGAATATAGTTCGTCACTAGTTGTCATAATTATATCTAAACCACGCCAATTTCTACAAATTACCGTCTTAAACTGTGATTTCAAACCTAACTATAACCACTGCTAACCTTTATATAATGACCAAAAAGTACATGTCTGATTTCATGAATTTGTACGAGCCAATTTCGACTTTGTGGCTGGGGTAACTAGTGACAACCAAAGGAAAGAGTTTGTAGGTTTCTCTAACAAACTTTTGAAACCTGCCCGTAGACAGCGTAAACCCCACCCATTCACTTATGATTAACCACCCCCATTCTCCGTTTTGATTTGCTTTCGCTCTGTCAGTCACTTTTTCCCGAAGTGTCGCCAGCAACAAAGTAGTGTGTACATCACACCGAGGGATGAAGGAAAAAAATTCAAAGGGGGGCGAAAAACAGATAAGGTCACTTTTGCTGTCAGTTAGGTTTTTATACATTTTTTATAGCTAGTTTGAGTCTACCTAGCTAGCTAGCTACGTTTTTGGAAAATGTTACCACAATGAAGAACGTTAGCTAGCCAAATTTGGCGTTTTAGCTGGGCTAAATGTAATATAAATGGCTAGCTATCCATTTTAGCCAGCTAGCTAACGTTACCGCTAGCGGGTAAGCCACATTTAGCTAGCTTACAAAAGCAACACACGAGATAGCTAGCTTGCTATCCTAGCTAAATAATAAAAAGATTTAAGGATTATTTTGCAGCTTTTATCTTTTTCTTAAATCCCTGTTGTGGTTTGCCTTTTGACAACTAGTTACTCCTTTAGTTAGCTGATGGACAGTTTCACAGACGTTCTTTGTCACTTCTCGGGCGTTTTAAGGTAACGTTATTGGTTCTGGGGCGGCTAGGCGAAGCAGGAGACTGTACAGATGTGGCAGCCAAGTTTGTCCCCTTGTCTCCGGGACCTGGGTTGGTAAGCACACGGCTATTTAGATGCGTTGGAGTTGATGCTACAGCCAACTACAACATTTGGCAAGAAATGTATTGTTCGTTTTTGGAGAGAAACGCAAAATAGCTAGCTAAGTTAGTTATCCAGATGACTGTCAAGTGTTAAGCTAGCAAATTCAGCTGTCGTCGCTGGCTAGTTGCTGTCGAGTTTAGCAGAGCTAACTGGGCCCTATTATCTATATTTGTGTCTGTTTCAACTATATTAACTCAAACTTGACAGTTGCACGAGACTTACAGGCTGTGAAATATTCGGTGTAGCTGCTGCCAATGCTACAGTAGCTCGCACACAGGCGTCTTCGAAGGAGGGCAAACTTAATCGTAGGTAATTGACTACATTTGTTGCATCCACAACACTCATTTGTTTTTACCACAGGACTGTCCATTCTGATTTACAAAAGGGATCAGAACAATTATTTGCTACTAAGTGTGAGGCGTGGGCGCCCCATTCAAGTCGGGCTTTTAAATACTGCGGTGATGACTTTAGAATCCATGATGGCTTGTTGCCTGAGCGAGGAGGCGAAGGAGTCCAAACGAATCAACGCTGAGATCGATAAGCAGCTTCGCCGAGACAAGCGAGACGCGAGGAGGGAACTCAAACTGCTTTTATTGGGTACAGTAACATTAAACCATTCTTCCTCCATACACACCCCAAACCCATAATTGAATTACGCAGAAAGATGCCTGAATTCTTCAATTGCTTGAATTCGTATGTGATTGCTCTAAATGTCGGAGTCAGTAAGGCATCATTGCTGAAGTGATACCATTCATCAGGGCATAAATTATGCTGTTGCTATGTCTAATGATATGACAGTGTAGTTGCTGTATAAATAAATATTTATAGTATGCAAAGCAAGTTGCCCCCAATTACATAACAGGACTGCTGAAGTAAACCACAGTTTCCATATGTTGATAACGTTATCCGATTTATATAAAAACGATTTCACTTTATAATTTGAATGGCATTGAGAAGAACACAGTACTCGAAATCCTGCTACTACATAGTCCCAACACCCATGATTCTACACAAATTATGGTAACATTGAAATGGCCCATCTGTCAAAGCTGTACATTCAACAACACCCGTGATGTAGTGGTGCCTGGAGAAGTGGCTATACTGTAATTTTGCCAAAATGTTTTCCTATGGTTTTATTTTTTTCTGATCTTTCAGGTTTTCACTCTCAATCACATTTTTGTTGTATAGAAAAAGGACACGTGATGTAAGTCCTCAACAATGCTTATCATCAGGAGACCATTTTTGAGGTCTGGGAAAAATGAGATTTTTTGTTGTTGTTACTGTATTGTTGTCATATTTATATATATAAAAAATGTAACCTTTATTTAACTAGGCAAGTCAGTTAAGAACAAATTCTTTTAAACAGTGGGTTAACTGCCTTTTCCAGGGGCAGAACGACAGATTTTTACCTTGTCAGCTCTGGGATTTGATCCAGAAACCTTTCGGTTACTGGTCTAACCACTAGGCTACCTGCCGCCGTATGTGATGGCAGAGTTTGCAAATCAAATGCCATCCCGATTGATACAAATCATCATTATATCATTCTACCAATGATATAATGCAGTCAACATTTTAATTGGAAGGTTATTTTGGGAAAGCCTTAAGACATTTTTATTCAAACAGAGGATGATGACTGAATTACGCATGGCAAAGATTCAACCAAGGCTTCGGACCAAACTTATTCAATACCTGGTTAGAATATCCTGAGTTACCATTTACTGGTAGATATCATAAGTTCAAATTATTTTCTTACCAACCCTACCGGCTACCGATGTTGTTCTTCTCCGAGCTGCTCCATGCAATAACCAGTTGAGAGCTGTGCGCTCTTGCTGCCTAGATGCTAGTCTATTCTACTGAAACGGTGCGCATGTGAATGTATATTTCACGTTGGTTTGTGTAGGCAACTTTGTGCATGATTTCTCTCTTGTACTACATTTTTAATACGGCGTATACCTCCACTACACTACTTTGGGATTAAGAAGTGAAAAAGTGCCCACTGGAAGAAAAAGTGGGTATACAGCGTATACCTGCGTATAGCCTCAACGACACCACTGAACAACAAACACTGGCTCAGTTGTCCTTAGTTCACTCTAGATTTGACCTCTGTTTTTATCAAAGATGAATTATGTTATCATAGATGTCTATAGTTTGAATGGCAAACTGAAATCAACTTTGCATGCATTACTAGAGTATAGGCTAGTTTACGCTGTTCAGTAAGTAAGCTACAGTGGGTTAAGTCTCATGGGTTTTGTAGTCAGAGCTAATGTCTCTTCAGATCGTTTTTGTGTTTTTATAGTTGGGGGAAAAGGAGCAGCAATTAAGAAAATAATTAGATCAGAGACATAATCTGGAGCTTGGGTCACAAAATCAGACATCCTCGTGGTGGGACTTTTGTGCCGCTGTGCCTCTAGGGCTGACATAACTGAGCCGTATCACAGTGACTGTCAGGTGGATGACATGGTTGTAAAAAATACAACATAGAGGCTTCTTGGACAACATAGAGGCATCACACAATGTATGATATATAAATATATATTTGTAATAATGACAATTACAACAATACTGACAACACTTATTTTAACTTAATATAATACATTAAAAAAAAGAGTCTCAAATAAATAATGAAACATGTTCAATTTGGTTTAAATAATGCAAAAACACTGAAGAAAGTAAAAGTGCGATATGTGCCATGTAAAAAAGCTAACATTTAAGTTCCTTGCTCAGAACATGAGAACTAATGAAAGCTGGTGGTTCCTTTTTAACACGAGTCATCAATATTCCCAGGTAAGAAGTTTTAGGTTGTAGGTATTATAGGACTATTTCATATACCTTTGGCTATTGGATGTTCTTATAGGCACTATAGTATTGCCAGCCTAATCTCGGGAGTTGATAGGCTTGAAGTAATAAACACCGCTGTATTCAAGCATTGCGAAGAGCTGCTGGCAAACGCAGTAAAGTGCTGTTTGAATGAATGCTTACGAGCATGCTGCTGCCTACCACCGCTCAGTCAGACTGCTCTATCAAATCATAGACTTAATTATAATAAATACACAGAAATACGATCCTTAGGTCATTAATAGTTTCCGGATTTGACCATATCATTTAGAAAACAAAACGTTTATTCTTTCAGTGAAATACGGAACCGTTACGTATTTTATGGAATGGGTGGCATCCATAAGTCTAAATATTTCTATTACATTGCACAACCTTCAATGTTATGTCATAATTATGTAAAATAATTACGGTCTTTGTTAGGAAGAAATGGTCTTCACACTGTTCGCAACGAGCCAGGCTCCCCAAACTGCTGCATATACCCTTGACTCTGCTTGCGCTGAACACAAGAGAAGTGACACAATTTCCCTAGTTAATATTGCCTGCTAACATGAATTTCTTAACTAAATATGCAGATTTAAAAAATATACTTGTGTATTGATTTTTAGAAAGGCATTGATGTTTATGGTTAGGTACGTTGGTGCAACGACAGTGCTTTTTTTACGAATGCGCTTGTTAAATCATCACCCGTTTGGCGAAGTAGGCTGTGATTCGATGATAAATTGATTATTTGCAGCGCACAACAAGCTAGTTAAACTAGTAATATCATCAACCATGTGTACCCTCACTTCACACCGATTGCCTGTGCTGTTCATGCATTGAATCTGCTCCTCAAGGAAATCATGGCACTGAAAACAATGGATACACTCTACAAGAGAGCCAAAGAAATGGTTAGGTATGCGAAGGGTCATCAAGCTATTGCAGCAATCTATCTCACCAAGCAAAGTGAGAAGAATAAGAGCACCACATTGAAGCTGCCCAGCAACACCCGTTGGGGTGGTGTTGTTATCATGTTTGACAGTCTCCTGGAGGGGAAGGAGTCTCCAAGAAATGGCCATATCGCAGTCTGCCGATATGGACAGCCCTATCAAGAGGATCCTCCTGGATGATGTATTTTGGGAGAGAGTGGTAAGCAGCCTGAAACTCCTGAAACCTATAGCAGTTGCCATTGCATGGATTGAGGGAGACAATGCCATCCTGTCTGATGTTCAGACTCGGCTTGCAGATGTAAGAGAAGAAATCCGCACCGCCCTGCCCACTTCACTGTTGCACCAGGCAGAGGAAACTGCAGTTCTGAAATACATCAAATAGTGTGAAGACTTCTGCCTGAAGCCCAAACACGTTGTAGTGTACATGTTGGACCCCAAGTATGCTGGCAAGAGCATCCTGTCTGGTGCAGAGATCAACAAGGCCTATGGTGTCATCACTACCGTGTCTTACCACCTTGGCCTGGATGAGGCCAAATTTTCCACCGTGCCAAATTTGAGGATTTTTGAGCCTAACAACAAGCCATCCTCAACAATGTTGGAATGTGACAGTGAAGATGATTCCTCAGTCTGATGTTCTCGGTGGACATTGAGGAGGTCCAGGGAGAAGACATGGAAGCCTGAGAGGAAGACAACCAAAGCATTTGTTTCTAGACTATCATTTTACAGATGTATGTTGAAAACGTTTGTGGGAGATCATTCAGTATTCCTTTCTGTTCAGTGAAATCATCCAATTTCATTAAAGTTCAATTTGTAACATTTTACTTGTTTTTCTATTGGAAGGATTTAGTCATTTCAATTATTTCGACTTATGTTATATGGTAAATATATCCAATACAAAAAACATCTCCATTTTAAATAGTAATATTAATTTGCATATTTCCGTCAATTCCCATATTCCCTTTAATTCCCACGGAAAGTTTCCACCTCTGAATATTCCCCCAAAATGTGCAAACCTAATCGTGATACTGAACCTGGTATCGACGTCAAAATTCTGATATTTCGACAACACTAGTGTACGTAATGTGAATTTGAAAATCAGTCTTTTGTACTTTACCAGGTCATGTTTTTGGTGCTCAAGAATTAAGTATTAGGCTTATTATAGGTGACTATTTTATACTGGGAAATGTACAGTATTTTGAAGGTGTTACTGAAATGTTAGACAATAGGCTATGTTTTGCTACATTATCAGGTAGATTTCCTCTCCAGAATGTGTTAAACTTGTTCAGAAACTCTGTCCATGTCTCTACACACACTTGGAACTACCAGTTTCCCTCTATTTGCTGCTCATAATTGCACGTCTTAATTGGTTCTTCTCTGTGTTAATGAGATTTGTTTGGAAGCCTATTTCTTAGTGTGTTTAAAACCATAGGCTTTAATCCGGAAACCCTGGATCATCAAGGTCTTTGTACAAGCTCATCTCTGTCAAGGGGCATTGGTTAACTAATAGTTTAATATAGCCAGCCGTTGATTTATTTTTTGACCACTGCCTTATTAATTCTGGAACAGTTATTGCCAATTCACAAGCCAACTAAGGCATGATGGCCTTTCATAAAAGGAAATGCGAAGAACAAGGCCTAGCTGCTACACACAGTGTGTGAACGGAGGCCAGGAAACCTGGGCATTCTGGGAGATTCTAGAGACTGTCAAATCTTTTCTGTGTTTTTATGTTTCAGGTTAATTCAGGAGAGAATATAGTGTTTGGCCTATATCTGGATTAAGGGTGGCTTTTGGGAACAAATGGGTTTCCAGGGATTTGGAGAAAGTTGGGCAAATTTGTACACATTTTAATGAATGGCCTTAGGCTGAGTCTACACCTGACATTAAAAATAACTTCTGAAATCCAATTACATTAAACCATTCAGATGACAATCCATTCATGGGCTTTGTTCTGCAAATGTATCCCATGACATATATATACATATTAGTAAATCTAACATCCCGATTCTCGAGCTGTAACACACAGACATGTATGGAGTTTGTGTCAACTGAAATGGAGATTAATACATCATTATTCGACATAACCACCCAGTGTCTGCCCCTCCTACTGTTTGTTGTGATGCTGAGTTTGCCGACTGTCTGCTGTACGTAAACACATGGACAAATCCCTTTTCCACTTTGTGGAAAGGTAAACCCTAATTCGGTGCGTGCTACATCTTCAATTTTCCTCGTGCTTCTGGTACTCAAAAAAATTGGACAGGGTTGGCAGATCGCTACAAATGCATCTATGTTGTGATAGGCTAATACATCTAGAAATTGCTACAAAGCAGATTTAAAACATCCATGTCCATCAGTGGAGGTGGTCAATCACTATTAGATCCCAAGTAAGTCTTGGTATCTAATAGTGTCTTGGGATCTAATAGGGCTAGGCTTAATTGTCATACAAATGCCCACAGTTATTGTCATTTTTGCTGAAACATGTTTTGAGCTTGTAATATATCATAATGCACCTTTTCAAAATTAGCTATGACATACCTAATGAATACAACATCGTTTTGGTGACACCCCTGTCTCACACATTTTACCAGCAGTATGGCACAGTCAGGAGGAGAAGCTACATTTCCAAGAGTTCCAAGCGGTAAAAACTATTTGTTTTTACCGCTTGGAACTCTTGGAAATGTAGCTTCTCCTCCTGACTGTGCCATACTGCTGGTAAAATGTGTTATCATACAAGGGTAACTTAAATAAGGCTTTAGACTGGCAAGCAGTGGACTGACTGTCTTGTCAGATAAGGCTTTGAGACACACAGGTTGAAATATACTCAACAAAAATATAAAAGCAACATGCTACAATTTTAACTTTTACTGAGTTACAGTTCAAATAAGGAAATTGATGAATTTACAAATTCATTAGGCCCTAATATGAATTTCACATTACTGGGAATTCAGATATGCATCTGTTGGTCACATACCTTAAAAAAAAAAAATAGGGGCGTGGATCAGAAAACCAGTCAGTATCTGGTGTGACCATTTGCCTCATGCAGCACGACACCTCCTTCGCATAGAGTTGATCAGGCTGTTGATTGTCACCTGTGGAATGTTGTTCCATTCTTCAAAGGCTGTGCGAAGTAGCTGGATATTTTGGCGGGAACTGGAACAAGTTGTCGATCCAGAGCATCTGAAACATGCTCAATGGGTGAGTGGAACATTTTCATCTTCCAGCAATTGTGTACAGATCCTTGCGACATGGGGTTGTGCATTATCCTGCTGAAACATAAGGTGATGGGGTCGGATGAATGGCATGACAATGGGCCTCAGGATCTCGTCACAGTATCTCTGTGCATTAAAATTGCCATCGGGAAAATGCAATTGTGTTCATTGTCCATAGCTTATACCTGCCAATACAATAACCCCACCACCACCATTGGGCACTCTGTTCACAATGTTGACATCGGCAAACCGCTCGCCCACACAACACCATACACGTGGTCTGCGGTTGTGAGGACGGTTGGACATTCTCTAAAGTGACGTTGGAGGCAGCTAATGGTAGAGAAATTAATTCAGTTAACTTGCAACAGCTTTGGTGGACATTCATGTCAATTGCA